>NC_138161.1:82590542-83198756 GCF_964165515.1 Mesoplodon bidens | reverse complement strand
CTCAGATCATGCACTGGTCTCTTCCCTGGGTTGTACTTACTTGTCTTTTGACCTTGGCCATGCTCATGTTATATTTTATCCTGTGACATAACTGACTACCTAGTGAAAGCGTTCCTAGGAGCTATCTTCAAACAATATCCTATGTGGAAATGTCCATCACAGGGTCACTTTCTAGGAAACTTGACCTAAAGCAGTTGTTGTGAAAAGTGGCCATAGGGTGCAGATTCTAAAATGAGATTCTGAAACTGGAGTACCTCTTAGCTGGATGAAAAAGTGAAATATTTCACTAGTGTCAGATGAACTACTGATAACCCCTCAAATGTTGAGGTAGCAAATTGTTAAAATTTCACTGATGGTAAATTGAAAAGGGATGTCATTGGAAGGAAATGCAGCCAGTGAAGTGCTTGGCCTGCTGAGGATAAAGGAATCTATAATTTAATCAAACTATAGTCAAAGTTATAGTCAACATGTCGCAGGATCAGGTGGTAGATAATTACATGGAATTGTGTCTTCAATGTTTACGATCAAGCAGGAGGTAATACAAAATTGGATAACTGAGAATTTATTAATATAGGTTCATTCCCCTGTGACAGCAGAATCTAATACACTGACACCAGGACAGAATTCTATTAAGCTGCTCATTTGGCATTTGGAAGCATATAAATAGTGATGGCCCACACTAAGTGAAGAAGAAATGTTAAAACTGACATAGTAAATGGTAAAAGAAGAGATTAAAAGGATCAACATATTGGGTATGCAAGAGTGGGTATACTATGTTAGGCAGAAAACTGTCCCACAGGAGGGACTGGAGGGCATTCTATTTCACAAGTGATAGGAAATGCAATATTAAGATGAGCAACGTAGACCAGGGTTGATGGTAGTGTAGAATAGGAATTGTTATTACAGAATTGGACTCCCTGAAAGCAATGGGAATATAGAAATAAAAGATAATAGAAGCCAGGTGTCTGTGTTTACCATTTAATTATAATGAGTTGCAAAGTTTAAGTGACAGTCAGGGGGCCCTGGCTAACTCACAGAGACCTATGAAGATGGTTTTAGACACTGTGTTCCTAGGAGTAAAATAGATAAATAGCCAACAAGGGTATTACATAATCTGTGCAACTAAAAGACATCAAGGAAAAATGATTTTATGGCTGTACTATCAAGATCTGTTGTCCAATTTTTCTTTGAGTCAATTCTCACAGGTAAACCCATTAACTGAAATCAAGACTGGGTTCCAGTGAGAAAGAGACCCTCAGAATACAATGACAATTGTAAAGTACAATGATTTCCCCAGTTCTTTGCCAATTTGACCTATGGCCGTTTACTGAGGTAATTCTAAACAGCTTCACTTTACCATGACTGTGGTTATGAGGGAATATTCTCCTAAAGGCAGTTCTTCAGGTGGCAAACCCATTTACCTACTTTTTTGTGTGCAAAGGGAAGTAATGTTAAGTGAACTGGCTAGTTGGTCAGTAGTCAGGAAATTTAAAAACTGGAAGCTAGGGGACATAAAAGTCTTTGGAATAATCATGCAGGTAGGCCTATGAGAGTGGATACAAAGTGTGAAGAACTTTGTTTTGTATAGCTTTGCCCAGCAGACACCGTCCACACAGTTATTGGAACTAAACACCCAAGTATACAGAATGGCTGAACCAACTGACATCATCCAGTCACTGTGACCAGTGATCTGCTACATGGGTACATGAATAGAGTAGGCACAATGGGAAGGACACTATGCTTTGAACCAAATAATGTGGGTTTCCCTCATCAAAGTTGGACCAGCTACTGTTGTTGCATTAAGTCCCACCATTGCTGGATTGCAATGGATTGGTGGGATGTTGATTACATTAGACCTTTCCCATCCTAGAATGGCAGTGATCCACCTTGACCTGAATTGATACGTATTCTGGGTATGGTTCTACCTTTCCTATAAAGTGTTTGACTCATCAGGACACAATTCCACATAATATTACATTATAGAAGGTAACCAATCCACTTTACCAAATAGGAGAGAAGGATTATATACCTTTACATGGAATCCATTGCCTGTATCACATACTGTAATACCCGGAATCTGTTGGCCCCTTAGAGTACATGAATTAAAAACCAAGGAGTGAATGTGCAAGTGGGCCTAACAGTGACCCCCATAGGGAATTTTGCTTCTCTTACACACAATTTTTTAGGCACTATTAATGTGGAGATCCAGGTTCCCAGAGAAGGATCACTTCTACCATACAAAAAGTTAAGTGTCTCATTCAGCTTAAAACTATGGCAAGCCACCTACTAACTTCTAGGGTTCTCTCGCCAAGAGATGAGGAGGTAGTGGAAAGTATTACCATACTGACAGTAATAATTAAACCTCATCACCAGGATGAAGTTGGGTAGCCATTATTCCATGGAAGCAGGAAGGAATACTTTTGAAACACAGGTGATCTCCTTGTGTATCACTTAGTAATTCTCTGCTCAGGGTTAAAGGCAAATATGACAAAAGTATTTTTCATTATCTCACAGACATAATCAATCATATATTCTACAGTTAAAAAAAAGTCCCCATTGGCCTATACAAATACATCCCTTACCCTGTGCTTTACACACACAAAAATGTATATAGGAACACATTGGACAGCAAAAAATAATCTTAACACACTGGGTGAGGATGTGATAATGTGGGAGAAGAAGCTCTTATGCTCATATGGAAATACTTTTCCTTTTCACAAAAATATTAGTATGTGTGAGACCAGTGAAAGTCTTCCCATTTTGATATCTGAAAATATCTGGGATAGCAATGGTATTGTGTACCCAAGCAGGGTCCAAACACAATTCAGTGGGGATTCTTGATATGTCTTCTTCTGTGTCAGCACAGAGGACGGACAACGTGTCTGGCAGCTTTACCTAACTCAGTGAGTAACTGGCTACTCCCTTTGAAATGATGACTGCCTCAGCCAACCTTCTATCAGAGAGCAGTGATTATACTGTCAGGGAATTTGGCGTCAACAGTAGCATGTGGACCATCCAAGACAGAATCTGCAAGCAAGGATATTGCTGGGCCGTGCTGCCCTAACAGTGAGAAAGGATCACTGTCACACTGGGCTCAATGCGCTAATGGTATATGGTGGCATCTGGAGAATATTATTTTATATTTTAGTAGTCATATTTTAATGTTGAAATGATATTCCAGTTATTATTCAATTACTGCTGTACAAAATCTAAAAGAAAGTTTTTATTTAAAAGTCAAGAGCACTTTCAAAAAACTTTTCTGAAAGTAAAATAACTTCCATGTCAGGAAAGTATATCTCTTATATATTCTTAGTGAAATTTACATAGTGCAACACGTTTGCTACATGGATCTTCAAAACTCGAATTACACACTTTTTTCAGCTTCTCTATTAAAATAAACATTAAAAAAAGAAATTACATTTCAGATCTGGGTTGAATACTGGAAATCGATATTTTTTATTTAATATTTGTACAACTTTGATAATCTTTCATAATTTCACACTCAAGTGTCCTACCTTCTACTGTCTTGGTTCATTTATAGCAGCATGTGAGAGGAGAAAAATCCTGGCACCTAACAAAAGACCCATCCATGAAGAGGGGACCTGGACTGAATATGAACTTGTTCAGTCAGCCACTGAGAGAAACCTTAGAAACACTGATAGACAATAAAGGATGAATAAACAACAAAAATAATTTAGGGTTGTAGAAAGATAATTTCATATAATGGGAAAGAACATGTGCTTTTGAATAGGAAAGAATTAGGTTTAAATCACTTTAAACATGATGTGTATGATGTAGGCAAATTATATAACCTCTCTAATCATCCTTATGTGGAAAACTGAGACTAATCAAAACTCTCTATGGCTTATTGTGAGTATGAAATGAGACAATGCATGTATGAATGGTTAAGTAGTGCCCAGAAGCAATAAAAATACAGTAAAAGTTACAGTATTATTATATGTCAATATTTCTATTTGAGAATTAAGCCTCCTGGACCCTGTTTTACAACTTGACACTTAAGTGCCCTACCTTGAATTGTCTAAGTTCATTCATAGCAGAATTTGAGGGGGGGGGAATACTGGAAATTAACACAGGACACATATGGACATGTAAACCTCTCCCATTCTAATATTTAATTAGAAGGTGATTCCTGAAAAAGAACATAGTATCATTTGGAATGATCAAAGTGTATCTATTTAAGGAGACTAGTGACAAAGAAATGTGTTTTAAAGCTAGATCCTAGGGTTGTGTTTGTTATTTATCTTTGTTTCCATTTTTAATTAGAAAACAATCAAATGGGAAAGGTAGAAGCTACTCAACAAAATTGATCTTTGAAATTAATTAGGCACATGGGAAAAGATGAAAAAGGATCTGTTCCCCACAGTATACACAAAAATTAACCCAAACAGATTAAGGACAAATGGCAAAAACAACTTAAAAACCTTTTCTATAAAATATAGGTAAATATATGTTAAACTTTGGAGGAGGGAAAGAGGTCTAGAACAAGACACAGAAACGATAGACTTTAAAAGATGTGTTTCACTAAATTAAATTTAAGAACTTTTTTCATCAAAAGTCACTTTTAGAAAGTGAAAATGGCAAATTACAAACTAAAGGAATCATAGTTAAAATTGTCATGTCAAAAATGTGTAAATAACAAAAATCAGTAAGAAGTGAACAAGCTACCCAATACAAAAATGAGCAAGAGACGTAAATAAGCATTTTAAGGAAGAGAAACACTATGACCAACAAACATATGAAAAGATATTCAACATCAATGATAATCAAAAAACTCAAGACCCATTATGAAGTTCTGTTTACACCTAATTATTTGGGGAAAAAAACGAGAATGTGTGAAAATAGCTACGTGTTGAAGATGTTGGTCACAGGGTCTCTGTACATTGCTGGTGGTAGTGTAAATTGGTACAACTGCTTTGGAAAACAGACAGTTTCTCCAGTATCTGAATATTCCATGCCTAAGTATATATCAACAGCAGAACACATGTACAAGAATATTTATAGGAACAATTCATAAAACTTAGAAACAACTCTACCTCTGATCATTAGGAGAATCGATTAATATAAAATAGTATAGTCATGCAATGGAATATTTAACAGCAGTCAAAAATTGAACTGTAGCAATGTTTCCAAACATGAATGAATTTTAGGAATGTAATAGGAAGCTTAAAATTAAGTCTCCACATTTTTATAACTTGATGCCTTTTTCTATGATGCTAAAAGCATGTTTTATAAATAAATATATGGACACAAGATTATATAAAGAAGAGAACAAGAAAATGATAAACATAGAATTTAGGATAGTAGTCATTTCTGGTGGAGGAAGGAGTTTAAATGGTTTGTGTTGGAACTATATACTTAGGTGTTGTTTATTGTCAAGGTTTTAGCCTTTGGGGTTTTGAACTTATTAAAAATAACTGATCAACTAATTAATTAGAGCAGACTCTTCATGATCAATAATTACCAGGTACCATGAACTAAAGTAAACCTAAGAAACACCAAGGATAATAAAACCTAAAGAGTAACCAAAGCTTATGGTGAAAAAAAAAAAGATAGTAAAAGGGGTATACAATTAAAACTAAAGAAATTTTTTAAAAGCATTGATAAATTCACAGTGAAGACTGAAGATTTCCCCATACTGTTTGCTCTTCTCTGAATACTCATCACTCCACTCCTGCATCCTGGGTTTAGCACAGCAATGATCACTCTTAATAACTTATTTATAATTCTAGGCAATGTTTATGAATACATATCTCTAAACTGAGACTATATAAAATGTATACATATACACATATAATATATATGAAATCTATAATTTTTATGCAAATGATGATTGCTGAACCAAAGAATACATGATTTTTATAATTTACAATATGTTCCAAATTGTGCTCCGCAACTATTTCATCAACATATAGTCCCAAAACAATTTGAGTGTTTTCCTCTCAAATACTATCATCAGTATATAAAATTGTATGCCATCATATGTGAAAAATTTTCCTCATTTAATTTACATTTCTTCTATTGTGAAAAAAAGCATCATCTTAGATGTTTGTAAGTTCATGTATATGTGTTTCTGTGATTTCTCCTTTGGCAATAGAGTTCTTCTTCATTTTTAGTTTTTAAGAATTCTTTGATTTTATACATTAATTTTCTATCTAGTAAAGTGTAATAAAATGTAATCAAAATTTGAATCTTTTGTGAGATTTATCATCTTCCTGAATAAGTTGCCATGTTTTAAAATGCTCTCTCCATTCCAAGTTTATCATTTTAAAATTCATGATTTTTCTTCTAATAACTTTCTGGTCCTATTTAGACATTTAGACATCTGGAATTATTTCTGACACAAGTAGTGAAGTAAAGTTACATGTTATTTTTCTACAAATGGCTGGCTAACTGTCACAATGAATTCTCAATTTTCTCCCAAATGACTTAAAGTGTCTTCTTTTGCATCTATGGAATTGTCATATACATCTGCTCTCCCAATTATATCTAATTAATATATTTATACCTTCGTTGTGTTAGTTTCAGCCTACATTAATTGCTACAACATTGTGTTTGAATAAACAGAAGGATTAATTTTTCCTCCTTACTCTACAGAAATTTTCTGAATATTGTCACATATTTCAAAATAATTATTTGCACTATTATTTTTTCTAAAGGAATTTTATATTATTTTGTTAAAAGTAGGCTGCAAGGAAGGGGTTGTGATTGCCATTGAAATGTCATTTGTGTATAAATGTATGTTCCCTGTATATGAAATATACCATAGAAGGTCTTCATATGAAAGAAAATTAACAAGTTCCATTTAAATCTTTCAATTTTTCATATTATGCTCTAGAGGTCCAAATAATTTTTGTTGAATACTTACCTAGGTTTTTTTGTTATGATTACTGTTAATAGAAAATATTAGCCATTTTATTTGTTATTTTTAACTTATATAAAGCATTTGTTTTGTCATTTTTGTTTTAAAATTAGTAACTTTGCTAAATTGTTTGTTTCTAGTATATATCGTCCTCAATTATGATAGGATTACGTCCTGATAAACCCATTATAAGTTGAAAATATCATAAGTTGAAAATGCACCTAACCTAGTGAACATCATGACTTAGCCTAGCCTACCTTAAATGTACTCAGAACACTTAATGTTAGTTTACAGTTGACCAAAATTATCTAACACAAAGCTTATTTTATAATAAAGTGTTGAATATCTCATGTAACCTATTGAATACTGTACTGAAAGTAAAAAAAACAGTTATGGTCGTATGGGTACAGAATGGTTGTAAGTGTATTGATTGTTTACCTTTATAGTGATGTGGTTGTGTGATCACATGGCTTACTGGGAGCTGTGGCTTGCTGCCTTGCCCAGCATCACAAGAGATTATGGTACTACATATCGCTGGCCTCAGAAAAGATCAAAATTCAATATAATAGAACGGTTTCTACTGAATGCATATTGCTTTTGTACCATAATAAAGTCCAGAGAAAAATTGTTAAGTTGAACCATCATTTAAGTTTTCTAAGTAATTAATCTTGAAATACAAGAATTTATTTTTTTCCTTCCTCCTATCCAATATTTATAAATCTAATTTTTTCCCACTTTTATAAGTATTCTGAGGCAATGTTAATTTGTTAAATAACAATGGTTATTTAACTCACGTTAAAGTTAGTGCTAGTTACATGGCAGAAATAATGTGCATTTTACTATATACAGAGTATCTATCTGATTCTACTTGGATTTTGTCAAAATTTACATTAAACTTTCATTTTCCAATATTTAAAATGGTAAATTACAATAGTGAATTTTCTAGCTTGATTTTTCTTATATTCTTGAAATCAATGCCATTTTTAATATTATAATATGTATTTATATATTTCCTCATTTTATTTTCCAACATTTAATTTTTTTGCATTTAAATTCATGAGTGAATTTAGATAATAGTTTTTAAACTGCTAGTTTTATCATCTGAAGCAGTCTTAGGGTAGCATCAAAAATGTATTTGGGAAACTTTTCTTCTATTGTGCACTGTGGCATTTTAAATTGAACCAGAATTTATCTCCTTCCTGGAGTGATAATCCATTGAAATAATTCACTGACAAATACTTCTTGTCCTGGTGCTTAAGGAATGTCATGCCTTAAGATTTCTCAATATTTTCAGACACATGGACTGTGAATATTTTATGTCTTTTAAGATAGAGTTTAGAAATGCATGTGTTTCTAAAATATAATACATCATCAGATCATTCAAGTTTCTTTGCATAGCATTGAACAAATGATATTTAAATTTACTTTAACTTTATCTATATATATTTACTAATTTTTATAGTTCTTTTTCAATGTTCTTGGCTCCTTTTTTTAGAATAGAAACCCTATAGTTTATATATCCTTCTTTTCAAATGATCACTTCATTCATTCATCCATCTACCTCCTTGTTTAACAAATCGATTGTCTATTTGCTATGGTTCTAGTTTTCGTGTTTGAGATATATCAATAAACAAAGCACACCAAGATCCCTGCCCAGTTAAATTATGCTTTAGCAGGGCTGGGGAGATAAGGGTAAAAACATAATAAATAAGTACATAATATAGAACCTTTGAATATAATAATTGCTATGGAAGAAAGAAGAAATAGAGCATGGAAAGGAAGGTGAATGTGTGAAAGTAGTGTGGGGGAAATGTGCAGCATTGAATAGGATGACAACATTGGTCTCCCTGAGGAGGCGACAATGAGCAGAAACTAGGAAATAGTGAAGGAGTTGGTCATGGAACCACCTCGGAAAGGGCAGAAGGAAATTCCAGTGTAAGGCCCCAAGGGGAAGGCATGATGGAATATCAGAAAACATCAGAAGGCCAGTGTGTCTAGGACTGTATGATCAAGGAGAAAAGTAGAAGAGGATTAGGTCAGAGAATTAATGAGATCAAGTGATGTCAGGCTTTGTATGTCATTCCAAGATTTTTTTTTTCCTCTGAGTGAACTGGAGAGCCAATGGAAAGTTTGAAGAGTAATATAATCTGACCTATTTTTTTTTAGAAAGTCCATTTCATATTAATTTTGTGAAGACATGGAAGATTGTGTGTTTGAGAAGTTTTTCTATTGAGAAATATTTTAATTTTCCTTTTGCTTTTGACATTTTGTTACTACTTTTAAAGTTTCAGTAATTTGGCTTAAGAACCACACCACTTCTTCACTGCCTGTGATGATTAAATTTTTGTATCAACTTGGCTGAGCCACAGTGCCCAGATATTTAGTCAAGCATTATTCTGAATGTTTCTGTGAAGGTATTTTTGGTATGAGATTAACATTCACATTAATGTACTTTGAATAAAGCCAAAGTCCTCCATAATGTAGGTGGGTCACATCCAATCAGCTGAAGGCCTAAACAGAACAAGGATTAACCTCTCCTGACCAAGAAGGAATTCTGCCACATGACTGTCTTTGAACAAGAACTCTTCCCTGAGTCTCTAGCCCATCCACCTATCCCATCAGATTTTGGAAACCTCAAGTCAACTGTGAAAGCAAATTTCTTAAAATAAATCTCTCCATATATTTATATGCTATTGGTTGGTTCTGTTTATCTGGAAAACCCTCACTAATACACTAATATGTTATACACACACACACACACACATACACACTTCTCCTCCCCTTAGCTCCCAAATTGTGAATACTAAAATAAGTATGTACAAAATGAAAACAAAAATCTTGTTTCTTAAATATAAAATATAAATAAACAAATCATTATTTAATACCTTCTAAATAAGAGAGAGACCGTATAGGTGTTTGTCCCATTTCACTAAATATTCATCCAAAAACTACATTATAGCTAAGGCAATAGGAATGTAGGATGTAATTTGGAAAGAGGGGAAAGAGCATGTGTCAAAAATAACATTTCGGCCACCTTCATACATATCATGTAACAAATCTTTAAGGTATTTAATTATCAAGTTTAGTGGTATTATTTTAATGTTTGAAGTGTCTGCCTATATTCCCACTTATTCTGAATATAACTGTTCATGACTGCTTAATTTTTATTTCTTATTTCTTCCTTATTTCAGTTTTCTTTCTCCCTTCCTTCTTCCCACCCCCTATTCTTTTCTTCCTTCCCTTTCTCTTTCTCTTTCTTTCTCTCCCAGAAACACTGAATGACTATATTCCATTCTAAAAAGACTTAATATGTTGAAGAAACAGCATTGAGCTTGCATCACATACCACAAGAACCATGTTATTGGAAACTGAAAATGTTTAATAACTTATATTGTATCTTTAAAATATTCAATAAAATTCTAAATAATCTCACCCAGGAAAAGCACACCAAAGAAAGTGTTTAGAATTTTCTGAGCAGCAGTGCATTTAGACATGTCTAATAGTCTCTATCTGAAAATTTATGCTACAACAGCTATGGGATAGAAACTGCTTTTGTATCCAATTTAAAAGCATGAATGTTCTTTTCTGTACCCTAGAGCTTAAAGACAATTTACAAAGTAGGTCAGTATGAAGTACTGCAACAATAAATTGTTGTTTTACTTCCCTTTTGTAGCAAAAATTAGGAAAACACTGAAATGCTGTTGAGTCATAAAATATGTTAGCAATAAAACAAATATAAGCTATCAAGTTTATTTAATTTCTACTGTTACCTTCAATATTCAGAGAACTCTTTAAAGTTTTTCATATATTTGAAAGTAATTTATTTTGAAAAAATATTTCAAAGTTGGGATAACAGATTGTTTTCAAAATGTTCAGCTATGAACAAAATCATCCCTTATAAAACAAAATATCAGAAAATTCTTTTACTTGTTTAATTGCAGGAAATATTTGAAAATAATTTTATTTCAATTTTTTTTTGCCAGTGGACATGCTGTGACAATATACTTGGTATTTTAAAAAATAATTATCTACTTTTTGACTCTATCAGATCATGACCAATTATATAGAATAAATCTGTGTTAAGTAAGGAAGTGTATAGGAATAAAATCATTATTACATTTTCCAACATTCAAACTACACATTTCTTAGAATACCAAAAATCAAACCTTAATTATTGATATTTTTGCCTAATATACACTAATTTTCCTATTCTAAGTGTTAATAATTACAATAAAATATATTAGAGATAAACATATTTTTTGTAATTGACCCAAGTTACAAGGATTATAATTAGTGGAAATGACACAGAAAAGTAAAACTGTAACAAAAATCTTATAAATTTTAGCAATTGTTTTAAAATTATTAAAATGTCATTATCCAAATAGTTTCATAAGACACATTAATATTCTATGCACATGTTTCTAATTAGCAAATAAAAAAGTTTTTGTAAATTTACCAATGAATATGTAAAGAGTATTTGGATACTTTATACTGTATATCACCTGGTTTTATTTAAAAGAGAAATTATCTCAAAATAAATGTCATTCTGTATCAATTTTATTTTGCAAATTTGTTATATCAGAAATTATTTCTGAATTTCTCCAGAGAATTAAATTATTTGACAAACATACTCAAGTCTATCAAATGGGATCAAGGTGGAGAACACATACTCTAAAGAATCAGCAGGTATGAAGAATGATCCAGTGCAATGGTAGTAAACTTCACCCCATTTTAAGGAGAAAGGGAAGGTTAGTAGGCTTAAAGTAACTTCTAGCTTCCCCAGAAATTTTGAAGTTCATGAACAATAGTCAAGACAGAGCACACAAAATCAGAAGTGAGATAGCCCTTCCTACAAGAGTCTATAATAGAAAACCACAAGGAACAGTATGGAGGTTCCTCATAAAGTTATAAATAGAACTACCATGGGCTTCCCTGATTGTCCAGTGGTTAAGACTCTGTGTTTCCATTGCAGGGAACGCGGGTTTCATCCTTGATCGGGGATGTTCCACATGCCATGAGGTGGGGCAAAAAGAAAAAAAAAAAAAAGGAACATCTAAAAATAGAACTACCATATGGTGCAGCAATTCTACTTCTGGTTACATATCCAAAGAAAATGAAGTCACTATCTCAAAGAGATATCTGTACCCCCATGTTCATTGCAGCATTATTTACAATAGCTAAAATATGGAAACAACAGGAGTGTTTGTCAATGGATGAATAAATAAAGAAAATGGAAATATGAAGTCATGGAAGTGTTAACCTTACTGAGGTAGTAATTTTGCAGTATACATATATCAAGTCATTACATTATACACCTTAAACTTACACAATGTTACATGTCAATTATATCTCAATAAAGCTAAAAAAGAGAAAAAAATACATTCTAAATTGTTAAAGAAATAAAGAAAAATTGCAAGAGTGGTATAAGAAATGCCTATATACTGTATAATCAGTTTCACCAATTGTTTATATTTTGCCCCATTTGTTCTCTCCTCTCTCTCTTTTTCTCTCTTTATATACACACACAGGCAGTCTTTACTTTGCATGGTGTAATATTCACAAATTTCAGTTACTATAATTTAGTTACATAACAACAATCCTCCAAGAGCATGTGTTATGGTCTGAATGTTTGTGTTCTCCCAAATGCATATGTTGAAGCCCTAATCTCCAAAGTGATGGCATTTGGAGATGGGACCTTTGGGAGGTAATTAGGGTCATGAGGATAGAGCCCCTCATTATGGGATTAGTGTCCTTGTAAGAAAAGATGTGAGAAAGATGTCTCTCTACCATGTGAGGATTCAGTAAGAAGGCCAGATGTCTGCAAACCAGGAAGAGGGCTTTAACCAGACACCAAGTGTGATGGAACCTTGATTTTGGTTTTTCCAGACTCCAGAACTGTGAGAAATAAATGTTTATTGTTTTAGCCTTTCAGTTTATGGTATTTGTTATAGCAGCTGTAACTGACTAAGACAGCTGAATTCAGCTTATGATGGAATATTAAATATTATTATTTGTATAAAGCACAAATTTTACTACTAGGCCTTCATTCCATAATCACTATGTAAATAAGAGATGTATATCATAATCAGTGACCAATCAGGTCACTTCTCTCAAAGTCTGCTGGTGATTGGTTACTGTACATCTTTTATATATAGTTCATGCATAGACAGCAAAGTGAGCAAGTATGTTGCTTCCTGGCTTACCAGTAATAAGCCAACTTGACATTTTCAAAAATGGATAATCAAAAGAGGTAGTTAGCCAACAAAGATGAAAGTCTAACAAAGAAATAAACAGTGAAGGGGTTGAATATGAAATTGGATATGGTTAGAAGATAAATGCCTGTGGGAATGTTGACAAGGCTACTGTTTGAGAGACTCAATATGCAGCCAGAGGAATTTAGTGAAGACAAACGTATCACCATAAAAAAAGATAGTGACTGTGTTTAAAAGGATATAGATATCTTAGAGGAAGTGACAATACCAAGTAATTTCACATTAGAGTAACTCCTGGAAATATTTCACAACGTTGAAAATACAAAGAAAAAATGTTGGAAGCTGATCCACATTTAGAAAGGAGTATGAAATTTCTCAACATAATAAAAGTGTTCACTCCATATTTTATTGCATATTACAATAACATATTATAATATTGTAAGACCAGAAGAAGGCAAGTACTTTTCAAATATTTGATAAGATGTTACAAAGAAATAAGACACTAATCTCTATGTTTCTTAAAAAAATAATGATTTTATTTTTTCCCTTCTCTGTATATTTATAATCAACAACAAGAGAGTTTTTAGTATTTTGACAAGACATTTTAAAGGTCAAGGAACAATGCAGTTTTTCCCATTGAATATTAAGTATGTTTAGTGCAGTTTCAGCTTGCACATTTTTATGATCCTAATATGTATATGTATGTGTATATGTACATATACATATAATTGTGACATGCTAATTTAGCTTGCAAGTGGGCTAAAATCTCAGATCCTGAACACTTCTTGATAGTTTTAGTAATGAAGATGGGATATGACATACATGATTTTCTAGAAGAGAATAAATGAAGGCCTCATAAGCCAATTGGAATTACTTGAGAGGAGTCAATCTAAGTAGCAATGAAAATGATGACCAAACTTTATGGCTTTCTGAGCAATGCATTTTCTTTACTTTATAAGGAGTAGGTGCTTATAGGCTGAGTATTAGGATAGGTTCAAAAATAGCCTCCCTGGTTGTTTCTCACTCTCTTCTGGGCAGCAGGACTTCCTCATCAAGTCGGCAGTCAACCTTGGTTTGCTCCATTGTAATAACTAGTACTGAGATTTGTCTTCAGTTGACAGAGGGTTCTAACCTTTCTCAGATAACAGAGATGTATATATACACTGCATGTAAAAGGAGAACAAGTGACAATTGCTATAGGCAGAAACTAGGAGAATCGTTAAGAAATGTCTGATTCAATTGAGAGAGGAGGTGGCAAGATGCTCAAGGCTCCTTAAGGAAGAATATCAATAGCTGGACAATCTTATAGCTCAGCCATTTCTGCAGCCCATCAAGCCAACATTAGATCCATTTGGACATGACAATAAAATGTCTCCTTGTTTTTTAGTTTTTTTCAGTGATTCCTGGGCTACTATAAGGGGTTTTGGCTCTCTATGTGAAAAACAAACAAACTCCTGTGGTAAATCAAGCATAAAGCATTGACTTGAATTTGAGCTATTATTTCCTAGATTTGTCTTTTAATTCTGATGCAGGTAACCTATTGGAGAAACTGACTCAAAAAATCTGCATAAATATTTTCAGACAGCCTTGCCCCCTTAGAAAATTCCCTTAGCTCTTACATTAAACCAGGCCCAAAAGCAGCAGATGCCCCAGATTAAAGTGGTTTGTTCAAAGCATTTATCTGCTGTACAAGCCAAGCCTGAGCCAGACAGAGGGCTCAAACCTCATAGTCCCACCCGGAAAACAAAGCAACTAAGGCTGTTCAGTCAAGGGACTGTAATAAAAGATGGCATCAGAGATGATATGGAACATTGGGTAAGCTGAAAATATTAGAAGTTCATTTGGTTGAGGCACATGACATTGCCATGGCACTTGCAGCAGAAAATAAAGGTGAAGACTTGCTTGATGGTATGGAGCTACTCTTTCAATCCATGCCCCATGCCCTCATCCCTATAGCTCTCTCCCCCAACCACAGTTACTTTGAGGAGAAGGAAAATTGGAGGTGGAGCCGAGGTTTCTCCATCCCCAAGGGAAACTGAAGGCTATACTTACCCATCTGAAAATGTCCTAGAACTCTGGAGAAGGAGGAAACTGAAACTACTGCTCTGTTGGTAAAGCTGTCCAAGCCACTATCCTACACAGACCCTGTGGAAGGAAAAGGTGTTGGATTTAGTTAATGGAGTTTGGGGAAGTATTTACATTTATAGAGGAAATGGGCTGCTAATCTGGTGTCATAGGTGGGGCCTTAGGATCAAATAAATATACTGATTTTTTTTCCACATCTGAATTAACAGTACTTACTTTCCTCTCCCATAAGTGCCAGAGAAGATTCTCCGAATTAGGCACAATTGCAGATAGAGGAGAGTTACTAGGACAGGTAAATCTCTTCCCAACACTCATCACAGCCTTAAAAATCCCTTTGAGCTTTAAGTTTCTGTGGCTGATGATTTAGTCAAAACCTCAGGGTTTTGATACTTACCATTCCTTCTACCTGGAATATTCTTCTTCAATATTTTCATAGGGGTCCTTGTCAATCTGATCTTAGCTCAAATGTCACTTTTTCAAAAATGGGTGCCATGATCTCCAGCAAATAATAAGCTCTCCATATCCCCCAACTGTGATGTCAGTCATTTTCTATCATATCCTGGGGAATTATTTTTATGATAACATATGAACAAGGAGCTTACCTGCAATGTTTACTTCTGTAGTCACATTTCCTTGAGCAGTGTCCCACACATGATAGTTATTCAGTAAGTATTTATTTAAAAGCTGAATGACAGAACTAATAAACTAAGATCAACACAACTTAGTCAAAAATGAAAGTATCTCATTTGGGTTACATAATGTGGAGAAAATCACTGAAGTAGTAATAACCATAAATAGACTAATTACTGAAGAGTGCATTTTCCAAAGGTGGTGGTAACAAAAGATCTCCCAGGCACCTCTGCAGGGTGACCTTGCCAAGCCTCACCAAGAAACTCAGCCTATTTCTGAATCCCACCAAATCTGATTGAATCCTGTGATTGCTGGTCAGATGCAGGCTTAACTTTTAAACTGGCCTGAAAGTTTCCACAGAAAGTTTCTTGGAAGCTAACAACCATGTTAGAAGCGAGACTACCATGGGATCACCAGCCTAGGAGAAAAAGCTCCAGAGAAAGGACCAAGGATGGGATGGCACATGAAAAAAGGGAGAAAGGATGTCAAGGTGCCAGACATGTGAGTGAAGAAGGAAACTTAGGGCACCCTCTGGCCTCATCTACTCCAGCTGATGCCACGAGGAATGAGGCCATCCCACACAACTGAGACCTTCCCAAATTCCTAATACAGAAAATCATGAACAATAGGAATGATGGTTTTAAGCTCATAAGTTTGTGAGAGTTTATTATATCATAGCTGATAAACAAAACAAAAACTAACATTTAGTAGGATGAGACACTGTGTTAAGTGCTTTACAAGGTTACATGGTTTGTCCTTTTCAACCCTTCTAAATGTTTAGCACTATAATTTCTCCATTTTACCTAAGAGCAGAAGACTCAGTGTTTGAACTTGGGGAGCTTCACTACATATCATGCTTTTAACTCTGCCCTTTACAAAACAACAGTCAGTGAATAATGGGCAAGAATATGTCTAGTAATGGTGCCAAATGCATTTAGATGATTTATTTGTCCTCTATCCCCAAGTCTCGATAAGTGTTGAAACCACACATTCTGCTGATGTACTTCCACAGCTCTTTAACCAGCAGAAGGAAAGTGTTGGGAAAGAGTAAGGAGGAACATGCAAAAGAATGGAAAATGAGGCATAAGTGGTTTCTACTCTCCATCTTGCAAAAAACCCCAGAATCCTGCACTCTTGTTTTTCATAATATAATATTCTCCTTTACTTGCTATAGTTTCCTTTGTATAAAAAACTCCTGACTCTAGTACAAAGTACTAGAGTTGATATGTTAGCACAAAAATCCTCAACAAAATATTAGCAAATCAAATTCAACAATATATAAAAAGGGTCATACACCATGATCAAGTGGGATTTGTTCCAGGGATGATAAAATGTTTCAATATTTGCAAGTCAATCAATATGATACAGCATATTAACAAAAGGAAGGATAAAAATCACATGATTAACTCAATAGATGCAGAAAAAACATTTGGCAAAATTCAACATCCATTTATGATAAAAACTCGCATCAAAATTGACATAGAGAGAACACGTCTCAACATATGGGGTAAATATCCAAAATATATAAATAGCTTGTACAACTCAATATCAAAAAATAAATAAACAATCTGATTTTAAAAATGAGCAGAAAATCTGAATATACATTTTTCCAAAGAAGATATACAGATGACAAACAGGCATATGAAAAAATGCTCAACATCATTAGTCATCAGAGAAATGCAAATCAAAACCACAAAGAAATATCACCTCACACATGTCAGAATGGCTATCAACAAAGTGTCTTCAAATAACTTATGTTGGCCAGCATGTGGAGAAAAGGGAACGCTTGTACACTGTTGGTGAGATTGTAAATTGGTGCAACCACTATGGAAAACAGCATGGAGGTTCCTCAAAAAAATGAAAAATAGAACTACCATCAGGTCCAGCAATTCCACTCCTGGGCTTATATCCAAAGAAAATAAAAACATTTATTTGCAAAGATACATGCATCCTAATGTTCATAGCTGCATTATTTACAATAACCAAGATATGGATGCAACCCAAATGCCCACCAACAAACGAATGGATAAAGAAGATATGGCATATGTATAAAATGGAATATTGCTCAGCCATAAAAATATGAAATTCTGCTATACACAACAACATAGATAGACCTAGAGAGTATTATGCTTAGTGAAATAAGTCAGACAGAGAAAGACGAATACTCTATTTTATCACTTACATGTGGAATCTAAAAAACAAAATTAATGTGTAGAACAAAACAAAAACAGACTCACAGATATAGAAAGCAAACTAGTGACCAGTGAGGAGAGGGAAGTGGGGACGGGCAAGATAGGGGTATAGGATTAAGAGGTACAAACTTCTATGTATAAAATAAATAAGCAACAAAGATATATTCTACAGCACAGGGAATTTTGCCCATTAGTTTATAATAGCTTTAAATGGAGTGTAATCTGTAAAGTCATTTTTAAAGATAACTAGCAAAAATACATTTGGTATAATAGTTTATAGGCTAGTCATTCAATTACCGAATTATAGAACTTAAATTTTGATGAATCTCTGTTATTTTTCAGCTGCCTTCAATTGTTGATTTTCTTGTCATTTTCTTTGGGAAGAATATAAATAAACTAAAAATAATAAAACATAATTCAAGAGTGAGCTTTGGAGATATTGAAGTCTTCAAAGTCCTTCTGCCCACTGTCTTTCTTTAGCCCAAAGTCACACGATTTAATTTGGTATATATCATAAATATTTACATATTTCATACATGAATGCAGAAACCCTCTAAAACAAATGAAAAATTATGGGTCTCCACAGAAGAGTATTTTGAATAATGTCAAAGAAAAATTTCACTGAGTGAAGTTAAACAGTCAAGGAGGACTTTGTCTAAGACTATTGTAGTGGGGAAAAGAGACTACTCTTCGACCCCAGTGAAACAAAGGGCTAGAGACTCTTACCAGTTGAGATGGGGGAAATCTTAGATCACCTGTGTTTGCTGATTGGTCTTACTCATAGGAAAATTAAACTTCCTCATATTCTTAGGACAGGAGGTATAAGATGTACCCACTAAAATTAGGTTTCTACCCACCCCCACACAAACACACTCAGACACAGAGACTGGGAGATAGGAGAGCTATCTTCCTTGATGATTATGTTTCAAAAGGATCACTCCCAGGTCCTTGAGGAAGACATTCCCTAAGTCATAAAACTGTCAAGAGACTTTTAAGGGGATTTATGTACATTTCAAACAGGGCAGAGAAAGAATTTGTAATTACAAGTTTTCTAAAGTAAATCTCTAAGAAAAGGGAAGTGGTGGTACTATAGACAAGAATAAATTGGTCTAAAGTTTAGTCAAGCTGAGGGAAATATTAAGGCCATTGTGATTAGTAATATACTGATTTATAATATTCATAACAGAAAAACTAAATTATTCCTTGTTCTCTTTCATAAAATAAAGAAAATATCTGTGTGTGTCTGTGCCCTGTATGTGTGAAATGAAGAAACTTTAAGGAGGGGATTTCACTGACTTAAAGAGTTTGCAGCTATAACTAGGCAGACTTGGTTTTAATTAAGGACCATCTGTATTTGGAATATAAGCCCATTGTAAACTTAACTGCTGTAATGATGATACAGATACCCTGAAAGTTTTGGATCCCTTAAGAGCAATTAAACCTTATTTTAGTTGGTCAGTGAGCTGATGGATCAGAATACAGAAATTTTAAAGCTATTTTATGTAGTTGAAAGTACATTTAATAACTTTACTTCCTTTTTCTTTCTTTCTTTCTTTCTTTCTTTCTCTTTCCTTCTTTTCTTCTCCCTCTTCTTCTGACCTGTGTGGCTGACAGGGCCTTGGTGCTCAAGCCAGGTGTCAGACGTGTGCTTCTGAGGGGGGAGAGCTGAGATCAGGACATTGGTCCACCAGAGACATCCCGGCAACATGTAATATCAAATGGCAAAAGTTCTCCCAGCAATCTCCATCTCAACGCTAAGACCCAGCTCCACTCAATGACCAGCAAGTTACAGTGCTGGATACCCTACACCAAGCAACTAGCAAGACAGGAGCACAACTCCACCCATTACCAGAGACGCTGCCTAAAAACATAATAAAGTCAAAGATACCCCCCAAATTAAGAATGGATGCGGTCCTGCCCAACAGAAAGACAAGATCCAGCCTCACCCACCAGAACACAGGCACTAGCCCCCTTCACCAGGAAGCCTATACAAACCATTGAACCAACCTTAGCCACTAGGGGTTGACACCAAAAACAATGGGAACTATGAACCTGCCACCTGCAAAAAAGAGACCCCAAACACAGTAAGTTAAGCAAAATGAGAAGAGAGAGAAACACACAGCAGGTGAAGGAGCAACGTAAAAACCCACCAGACCAAACAAATGAAGAGGTAATCGGCAGTCTACCTGAAAAAGAATTCAGAGTAGTGATAGTAAAGATGATCCAAAATCTTGGAAATAGAATAGACAAAATGCAAGAAACATTTAACAAGGACCATGAAGAACTAAAGAGCAAACAATGATGAACAACACAATAAATTAAACTAAATATTTTCTAGAAGGAATCAATAGCAGAATAACTGAGATAGAAGAACTGATAAGTGACCTGGAAGATAAAATAGTAGAAATAACTACCACAGAGCAGAATAAATAAAAAAGAATGAAAATAATTGAGGACAGTCTCAGAGGTCTCCAGGACAACATTAAACACACCAACATTCGAATTATAGGGTGCCCAGAAGAAGATGAGAAAAAGACAGGGACTGAGAAAATATTTGAGGAGACTATAGTTGAAAACTACCCTAATATGGGATAGGAAATACTCAATAAAGTCCAGGAAGCACAGAGAGTCCTGTACAGGATAAATCCAAAGAGAAACATGCCAAGACACATATTACTCAAACTATCAAAACTTAAATACAAAGAAAAAAAAATTAAAAACAGCAAGGGAAAAGCAACAAATAATATACAAGGAAATCCCCATAAGGTTAACAGCTTACTTTTCAGCAGAAACTCTGCAAGGCAGAAGGGAGTGGCAAGACATATTTAAACTGATGAAAGGGGGAAACCTACAATCAAGATTACTCTACATAGCAAGGATCTCATTCAGATTCAAAGGAAAAATTAAAATCTTTACAGACAAGCAAAAGCTAAGAGAATTCAGCACTACTAAACCAGCTTTACAACAAATGGTAAAGGAACTTCTTTAGGCAGGAAACACAAGAGGAGGAAAAACCCTACAATAACAAATCCAAAGCAATAAAGAAAATAGTAATAGGAACATACATATCAATAATTACCTTAAAAGTAAATGGTTTAAATGCTCCCACCAAAAGACATAAACTGGCTGAATGGATACAAAAACAAAACCTGTGTATATTCTGTCTACAAGAGACCCATTTCAGACCTAGGGACACATACAAACTGAAAGTGAGGGGATGGAAAAATATATTTCATGCAAACAGAAATCAAAAGAAAGCTGGAGTGGCAATTCTCATATCAGAAAAAATAGACTTTAAAATAAAGACTATAACAAGAGACAAAGAAGGACACTACATAATGATCAAGGGATCAATCCAAAAAGATATAACAATTGTAAATATTTATGCACCCAACATAGGAGCACCTCAATACATAAGACAAATGCTAAGAGCCATAAAAGGAGAAATCAACAGTAACACAATCAGAGTAGGGGATTTTAACAACCCACTTTCACCAATGGACAGATCATCCAAAATTAAAATAAATAAGGAAACACAAGCTTTAAATGATACATTAAACAGCATGGACTTAATTGATAATTATAGGACATTCCATCCAAAAACAACAGAATACACTTTCTTCTCAAGTGCTCATGGAACTTTCTCCAGGATAGATCATATCTTGGTTCACAAACCTGGTTTCAGTAAATTTAAGAAAATTGAAAATGTATCAGGTATCTTTCCTGACCACAATGCTATGAGACTAGATATCAATTACAGGAAAAATCTTTAAAAAATACAAACACAGGGTGGCCAAGCAATATGCTACTAAATAACCAAGAGATCACTGAAGAAATCAAACAAGAAATCAAAAAAATACTTAGAAACAAATGACAATGAAAACACGATGACCCAAAACCTATGGGATGCAGCAAAAACAGTTCTAAGAGGGAAGTTTATAGCAATACACTCCTACCTCAAGAAACAAGAAACATCTCAAATAAACAAGCTAACCTTACACCTCAAGCACTTAGAGAAAGAACAACAACAACAAAAAAACAAAGTTAGCAGAAGGAAAAACATCATAAAGATCACATCAGAAATAAATGAAAAAGAAATAAAGGAAGCCATAGCAAAGGTCAATTAAACTAAAAGCTGATTCTTTGAGAATATAGACAAAAGTGATAAAACATTAGCCAGACTTATCAAGAAAAAAAGGGAGAAGACTCAAATCAATAGAATTAGACATGAAAAGGAGAAGTAACAACTGACACTGCAGAAATACAAAGGATCATGAGAGATTACTACAAGCAACTTTATGCCAATAAAATGGACAACCTGGATGAAATTGACACATTCTTAGAGAAGCACAACCTTCTGAGACTGAACCACGAAGAAATAGAAAATATAAACAGACCAATCACAAGCACTGAAATTTAGACTGTGAATAAAAATCTTCCAGCAAACAAAAGCCCAGGACCAGATGTCTTCACAGGTGACTTTTACCAAACATTTAGAGAAGAGTTAATACCTATCCTTTGCAAACTCTTCCAAAATATAGCAGAGGGAGGAACACTCCCAAACTCATTCTATGAGGCCACCATCACTCTGATACCAAAACCAGACAATGATGTCACAAAGAAAGAAAACTACAGGCCAATATATCTGATGAACATAGATGCAAAAATCCTGAACAGAATATTAGCAATTCTTATCAAACTAAAAATGGCATTTTCCACAGAACTAGAACCAAACAAAAAATCACAATTTGTATGGAAACACAAAAGACCCCAAATAGCTAAAGCAATCTTGAGAAAGAATAATGGAGCTGGAGAAATCAGGCTCCTGGACTTCAGACTATACTACAAAGCTATAGTAATCAAGACAGTATTGTACTGGCACAAAAACAGAACTATAGATCAATGGAACAGGATAGAAAGCCCAGAGATAAACCCACACACATATAGTCACCTTATTTTTGATAAAGGAGGCAAGAATATACAATGGAGAAAAGACAGGCTCTTCAATAAGTGGTGCTGGGAAAACTGGACAACTACATGTAAAAGAATGAAATTAGAACACTCCCTAACACCATGCACAATAATAAACTTAAAATGGTTTAAAGACCTAAATGTAAGGCCAGACACTATAAAACTCTTAGAGGAAAATATAGGCAGAACACTCTATGACATAAGTCACAGGAAGATCCTTTTCTAATCCACTTCCTATAGAAATGGAAGTAAAAACAAAAATAAACAAATGGGACCTAATGAAACTTCAAAGCTTTTTCACAACAAAGGAAACCATAAATAAGAGTGAAAGACCACCCTCAGAATTGGATAGAATATTTGCAAATGAAGCAATTGAAAAAGGATTACTCCAAAATTTACAAGCAGCTCATGCAGCTCAATATAAAAAAAACCAAACAACCCAATCCAAAAATGGTCAGGAGACCTAAATAGACAATTCTCCAAAGAAGATATACAGATTTCCAAAAAACACATGAAAGGATTCTCACCACTAACCATCAGAGAAATGCAAATCACAACTACAATGAGGTATCACCTCCCACCAGTCAGAATGGCCATCACTAAAAAATCTACAAACAATGGAGAGGGTGTGGAGAAAAGGGAATCCTCCTGCACTGTTGGTGGGAATATAAATTGATACAGCCTCTATGGAGAACAGTATGGATGTTCCTTAGAAAACTAAAAATAGAACTACCATATGATCCAGCAATCCCACTACTGGACATATACCCTGAGAAAACCATAATTCAAAAAGAGTCATGTACCACAATGTTCATTGCAGCTCTATTTACAATAGCCAGGACATGGAAGCAACCTAAGTGTCCATTGACAGATGAATGGATAAAGAAGATGTGACACATATATATGATGGAATATTAGTCAGCCATAAAAAGAAATGAAATTGAGTTTTTTGTAGTGAGGTGGATGGACCTAGAGCCTGTCATACAGAGTGAAGCAAGTCAGAAAGAGAAAAATAAGTACCGTATGCTAACACATATATATGGAATCTAAAATAATAATAATAATAAGGTTCTGAAGACCCTAGGGGCAGGACAGGAATAAAGACACAGATGTAGAGAATGGACTTGAGGACACGGGGAAGGGGAAGGGTAAGCTGGACGAAGTGAGAGAGTGGCATGGACTTATACTACCAAATGTAAAATAGATAGCTAGCAGGAAGCAGCTGTATAGCACTGATAGATCAGCTCTGTGCTTTGTGACCACCTAGAGGGGTGGGATAGGGATGGTGAGAGGGAGACACAAGAGGGAGGAGATATGGGGATATATGTATATGTATAGCTGATTCACTTTGTTATAAAGAAGAAACTAACACACTATTGTAAAGCAATTATACATTAATAAAGGTGTTTGGGAAAAAATGTAATACAAAGAAGGATAGCAGTTGAGGTCACCTTCTGGGTGTCCCATGAATTCAATTTTAATTAGAGTCAGCACCAGGGAAACATTCAAAGCAGTTTTCTGGTGAGATGGGCTGATTTCTTGTTTACCTATCTTTTAATAAATTCCATTTCTATTACATTAAAGAGAAGTGGTTTCTTATTCTGGCAGCTAAATCCCTTGACTAGTATATTATCCTTAAAGTATTTTATTTATAAAATCATGGTTGTTTGATCTATGAATAGCAAATAAATTTTATTATGCAATCTCTCTACATTAATTCCTACATTAAGCATAATTTAAGCTATTAACTTGAGCAATTCTGATGATTATTAATTTTTGGTAAAGAAAAATAATGACTTATTTTAGCATTTTGATAATTAAATACATTAAATTTTGATACAATAAGAAACTGAATTAGTCATAATTATTATTTATACTTATTATTTTTATTGTATCATATATTTATTGTTATTTAGTAACAAAAATCAACAGAATATTGCTAATAGGGAAAAGCTCATTTTTAGACAGAGCTATTAGAACTTTATAGGTCACATTTATGAGGCAATAAAGTTATTCCAGTTTTTTGCTATTTTTTCTGAAAACCGTTGGAATTTCTTTCTTGGGAGTTAGTTCAAGGTCAGTTATGTGAGCTGACCATGAAATTTAGTCTTATTTCTTCAGTTATTTTGTTTTTCTTTCATTTAAACAGTATTTCCCAACTTAATCACTCTCTTATTCAGCAAACTTGGCTCAAAATTGGTTGTGTGGTTACCAAAAATTGAATCCACCTTTAAATGATAAACATTTTCCTTGACAGAGAGAGTATGAAGGAATGCACTGTAGCCTCCAAGAACAATCCCAAGAGAAGATCCAGAAATACTTTGAACAATGTCAGCATATTTAGGAAAATGTATGGTCTTGCATTGTCACTATTCACTGTTCTCTCTACTATGTGTGTGTTTGATTATTTTAAAGATAAATCTTATAGCAGGTCCTTCACAATCACTACCTAGAAAAGGCAAATTTTTTCAGCCTTATATTTAATATTAATTTTAAAGGAATTTTTTATCTTTGTAAATTTCATGAAATTAACAAATATTACTTTATATTTTTCTTGGCAATTTTCACATATGGAAACAAGAATATGTAATTTAAAAAATAAATTTCATTCATTTTGAGTCTGAGCTGATAGTTTGCTAGTTGTTTGCTTACTGGCTTAAACCCCAATGAATTCCCAGGAAATTAACCCACACTTGATATTTTATTTTATGTTTTCAATCCATAAATATTTAGTCTGTGTGGGCTTCCCTGGTTGCACACTGGTTGAGAATCTGCCTGCCAATGCAGAGGACACGGGTTTGAGCTCTGGTCTGGGAAGATCCCACATGCCGTGGAGCAACTAGGCCCGTTAGCCACAATTACTGAGCCTGCATGTCTGGAGCCTATGCTCCACAACACGAGAGGCCACGATAGTGAGAGGTCCGTGCACCACGATGAAGAGTGACCCCTGCTTGCCGCAACTAGAGAAAGCCCTCGGACAGAAACGAAGACTCAACATAGCCCAAAATAAATAAATAAATTAATTAATTAAAAATTAAAAAAAAAAGTCCTTGCTCTTAAAAAAAAAAAAATTAGTCTGTGACTTCTAATGTCAATCATTCTGCAAGGCAAATATAATAGTCATAATCTTTTCCTTATTGGAGCTTGTCATTTAGTGTAGGAGAAAGAAGAAAAATAAAATAAAAATTATTCTTCATGCTAAGGAGTGCTCCAAAGGAAATAAACAGCATCCAGAATGAGGTTTCTATCCTAGAAATCTTAGTAATCAAGGAGGGAATCTATCCGATTCTTGGAGAACAAGAAGAAACCAATCAAGCTTTCTAGGCAACAGGATAAGAATGGTACTGTAGGATTTGAGACAAGGCCTATATGGATTGATTACAGAGAGCTGGTGTTTGGGAATTAAAATGGAGTGATTCTGAAGTAATAAGCAGAATTCAGACCATGAAGCACCCTGTAGGATAGGAAAGAGCCAAGATGATTCAGAGTTCTCTATTTTATATGACTAAGCACATTGGTGACTTTTAATAAAATTGCTAATAAGGGTGAAGACATTGTGTGGAGAAAAAAAATAATTTGTTTTATTTTTAACCTGTTAGGCTTTAGAGATTAAGTGTGGGTACCTGTGTGTACGGTGTGTGTAGACCTACAGATATAAACACATATGCATATGCATACATCCTAATGAATAACAAAATCTAAAAATAATTATTTAAAAAAGAATTCAACAGTAAGATCACAACATTCTAGCATATATCATTTACCTTGATGAAAACTATAAAATCAGTTGCAACTTGGCACACAGATAATTGAATAATTTTTGTTTGATGCTGTATACCTTCCACGTGGAGATTTTAGCAATTTCCCATTCAACTCTTAATTCTCTGTATGGTTGCAATTCATATCTTGCATGGCATCTCTTTGAGACAAATAAGAAAAAAAATCAATAGCTTATTTTCCCATAACAAATCCATATGGCTCTCTCATAGGTGAGTAAAATTAAAAATGTCTCTCTGAAATATACATTAATGCCCATTTTTTCTTCAAATTTCAGAACTCTCCATGAAAAACAAAAGGAATTTATTTATTTTTTAAATATGAAGGAATAAGAATCCAATAAGTGTTTTAAGATCTATTTCTGCTGAATTTCTAAACCAAAATCATTACTATTATCTTATAAAAAAATTACACTTGATCCAACAATTCCACTCCTAGGTATATGTATAAATACAAGAGGAATGAAAACATGCATCCACACAAAAACTTGTACATAAGTATCCATAGCAATATTATTCATAAAGTCCAAAAAGTGGAAACAGCTCAAATGTCCATTAGATGAATGGCTGAAAAATATTTGATATATCCATACAACAGAATATTATTCAGCCAAAAAAGTAATAGGTCTTGATGCATGCTACAATAAAAATAAACCTTGAAAATATGATACTAAATGTAAAAAGCCAGGGGCAGAAAGCCATAAATTATATTATTCCATTTATATGAAATATCCAGAAGAGGCAAATCTATAGAGATAAAAAGTAGAGATTAGAGGTTGACTCGGCCTGGTGGTGGGAGAGGAATGGAGAGTGACTGCTGATTTTGTACTGGGTTTTCTTTTGGAGTGATGAAAATGTTATAAAATGAAATTGTGGTGGTGGTTGTACAACTTTGTGAATATACTAAAAACCATTGAATTACTCTTTAAATGGAAGAACTGTATGCTATGTGAATTATATGTCAATCAAGTTGTTAAAGGATTAAAATTCAAATGCACAAAAAAATTAAATAAAAGAACTCAGACAGATATAATTTCATACAATATTACAAAATAAATTTGTATGTTTAGATGAAATGCTAGCTTTCTAAGAAAATACAAACTTCCAAAATGGACTTTAGAAAATTTAGGAAAACTGAAGAATCCAATAACATCTGAGTAAAATGAGCATATTTCAGATTGAAAAATTAATAAATACACATGCTATTCAAAATATTCTACTACATAGGGAAAGAAGATAAGCAAGATGAACAAAGCAAGCAAAACAACAGCAAAAAAGGTGATGAATATAGAATAAACACAAATTCATTTATGAGTAGTGCACAAATTATAAAGTATTATTAAATTTGATCTAATAATATACAATTACCAAGTAAGCATTACACTGGGAATACATGGGTACATCACAGTACACTTAGGAAATTGATAATGCAATAGATACATGGGGGAGAAAGCTTATAATCTATATAATAAAAGATTAAATGACAGATATGTATCAACACTGAATTTTTTATACCTTCTCTAAATATCTAATAAAACAAGTAATATTTGTTCCTATGATAATATCTCTATACATATCATTATGTAATATATCAACATCAATCCAAATTAGCAGCCAACATTATCCTCTATAAACAATGAAAAACAATGAAGACATTCACAGTAAAAACAAGAGCAGGAGTGTAATGCTCTAACTCCATATTACTTAATATGGCTCTTGACATTTCAACAACAAATTTTGACAAGAGTGTGAAATAGAAGTTTTAAGTGTTAGAAACAAAGAAGAAAAAAAAAGAGTAGTCATTAAAACAATGGCTCTAGAGTCATATTTTCTATATTAGAATCCTAACTTCTGCTTTATCTCATCAAATACTGGTTAAAAATATGTGACATTTATGTTTTGAAAGACATAAATATTTGCACACACAGAGGGAAGGGGATGAGGAGGATAACAGAAAAAAATGTCAAGTTGATGTTTCAATTTGCCTGGTGAATGCCTGCTGCAATTTTTCTCAATCTCTTGGTCCCAGAAATGTTTACTATGTGAGCTGACTGTTCTCACTGCTTTAGAGATCCATGTACTTGAGGTAAGCTTGGGGTAGGACAATCAATATAGGGTTCTTCAAACATTTCTGACATGTATTCCTATCACTTAAAGACTTGAATGTGTCTCCTAATAAAAGTGTGTGCAATTTTTTGAAAAGTTTATCTATGTATTATTGTATTAAACAACACAACAACAAAATTTTCACAAAGAAAAATATATGAAATAAACATTTAAGAGGTTTTACAGGCATACCTCTTTGATACTGAGGGTTCAGTTCAAGACCTCAGCAATAAAGCAAGTCACACAGATATTTTTAGTTTCTCAGTGCATATAAAAGTTACACTTAGGGGCTTCCCTGGTGGCACAGTGGTTGAGAGTCCGCCTGCCGATGCAGGGGACACGGGTTCGTGCCCCGGTCCGGGAATATCCCACATGATGCAGAGCGGCTGGGCCCGTGAGCCATGGCTGCTGAGCCTGCGCGTCCGGAGCCTGTGTTCCACAACGGGAGAGGCCACAACAGTGAGAGGCCCGTGTACCAAAAAAAAAAAAAAAAAAAAAAAAAGTTACACTTACACTATAGTGTAGTCTATTAAGTGTGAAATAACATTATGTCTACAACACATCATACATACATTAATTAAAAAATACTTCACTGCTAAAAAATACTAACTATCAACTGAGCCTTCAGAAAGTTGTAATCTTTTTGCTGGTGGAGGGTCTTGCCTCCATGATGGCTGCTGATTGATCAGGGTGGTGGTTGCTGAAGGCTGGGATGGCTGTGGCCTTTTTTTAAAAGAAGACAGCAATGAAGTTTGCCACATTGATTCCTTCCTTTTGCAATGGATTTCTCTCTAGCGTAGCACTTTACCCATACTAGAACTTCTTCAAAATTGGAGTCAGTCCTCTCAAAACCTGCTGCTGCTTTATCTATTTAACTAAGTTTATATAATATTCTAGGTTCTTTGTTGTCATTTCAACAATCTTCATCAGGAGTAGATTCCACCTCAAGAAACACTTTCTTTGCTCAGCCATAAGAAGCTACTCAGCTACTGAGCTATCTCAGTAATGAGAATATTTCTAGACATCTATTTTCAAAAAGTTTTGTCACTTTGAAATTAATCTTTTGTCTTAAAAAGTATTTGGTTATTTCTTAATATCTTCCTGGTAAACTACTATAGACAACATTTTAGCTTTGTGATATCAAGGAAATTGTCATAAAATTTGGAACATTTGGGTTTCTGTTACCAAAATTATGTGATTTGAAATCTCCTTTTTGAGTATTTCATTATGAGAAAACATGTAAATTTCTGGGTGATTTAAAAGAAATTGTTTTGGTACTTCTGCATTCCTTCCACTTTATTATAAATATTCTACCATTAGAAAACATGTTCATATGAAATTTACTGTTCATGGTTTTGGGTAATAGTGAACTATCTACCAAGTTAGAATACACTAAAAGGGAAGGAGTGAATGTGGGTACTCTTCAGAGTTACTTGAAGATACTTTATATACTACACTGACAAATGGCAACCCATTTAAGAAAGAATTTGTAATAGCATATTTTAATAGAAATTAGAATATGCATACTCCAACTTTGGGAACCACTGACCTTAATAGTCTTTCTAATGAGCTGAATTTCTACTTGAGTCTCCTTCTGAATGTATATAGTACAGACAGACATTCATTGAGCAGAATCCTGTTTCCCAAACCCAGGTTCCACTCAGGTATAAAGTGAACTTAGCTCATAGAAAAGAGGATAATAATTAACTATGCACATTTTTAAGTCACCTACTCCCTTTCTCATAATGAAAGTTAAATAACTTGGCTTCTGTAAAGTATTACTGGCAAGTACTCCCTGAGATATACATTGTTATAACTTCTTTTGCATAATCTCAAATATGCATTCACAAATTCATGTAACAAACACTTACTGAGTACCTCATTTATAAGCATCACTATTTTAGACACTGTAAATTTACCATAGGTAATCCCAGACAAAGCCCAATCACCAATGAAATGTATAGCCTCTGGCATATTCTACAATTTCTAATTCCATTCTTTAATACTAAATCAGCCCAATTACACTATCTTGATCATCAGGCTTTTGAAAATGATATTCATTCATTCAAAGATGAGTGAACACTGGTAAGAAATAGTTACAACTCTTTATTATTACAAAAGTTGTCTTTTTTTATCGTGTCATTCTTGGAATAGCGTTATTTCCTGAGCAAACTTTTGGAGATGCTAAATTCAGAAACAAAATAGTGGATGAAATGAAATAAACTTGTGTCAGCACCATCCTTAATCACCTTATCCCTTTGTATTTGTCTGGGTAAGGCACTAGACTTCAGTTCCAGGGCTCAGCTGAGTCTCTCTGGATACATCATAAAACCATGACACCAGTAATCTCATGGTACTCTATTTTTTTCCCTAAAAATACGGTCCTTTATTACTATAAAACTAATCCTGGTTAACTCCATTCTGAAACACAGCAGAAAACAAGTAAACACACATACACACACACACACACATATATACACCCCACAGGAGGGTATTAATCTCTATAGTTGTAAAATGAACTAATATTTAATAATTTCAAGTCCACATTTTGAATAGGGTCAAGAAAAATTCAGAAATACAGAAATGGCTTAAATTTTTGTTCTCTGGAATTTTTTTCTGAGCTAGTAATTTTTTCTTGCTTCACACCACATGAACTAAATACAATATTTGTGACATATACAAGAGGGGGGGGCTTCCCTGGTGGCGCAGTGGTTGAGAGTCCATCTGCTGATGCAGGGGACACAGGTTCGTGCCCCAGTCCGGGAAGGTCCCACATGCCGTGGAGCGGCTGGGCCCATGAGCCATGTCCACTGAGCCTGCGCGTCCGGAGCCTGTGCTCCGCAACAGGAGAGGCCACAGTGGTGAGAGGCCCGCATACTGCAAAAAAAAAAAAAAAAAGGGCTAGCATGCACACATGTTGGCATGCATATCTGTACAAAGAATTTTCTATATTTATCTCCAAGGTCTAGAATGAGTGTATTCTGCTGTCTTATTTTTTTTTATTTTTATTTTATATTGGAATATAGTTGATTTACAATGATGTGTTAGTTTCAGGTATACAGCAAAGTGATTTAATTATACATATAAATATATCTATTCTTTTTCAGATTCTTTTCCCATATAGTTTATTACAGAGTACTGTAGATTTTCCTGTGCTATACAGTAGGTCCTTGTTGATTATTTTATATATAGTAGTGTGTACATGTTAGTCCCAACTTCCTAATTTATCCCTCCTCTACACATTTCCCCTTTGGTAACCATATCTTTTTTTAAATATCAGAAATGGTGGTGGGGAGGAGGTGGAGGCTATAGTCCCTAATGCATTAAATTAGAACTCCTGAGATTCTCTGCCTATTAATTCTTTTTCTGCTCCTTCTTTTATAAAAGACCTTCCTCTCAGGTACATTTTGCAACACAAAATTACAAGTGGTATGAAACATTTGGACATATTTTGCTAATACAAGCTATGCCAAAGCAAAATTTTATAAGAGGTCATTTTAACATAATCAAAGAGAACAATTTAGTTGGTATAAGCAATTTTTTTTTTTTTTTTTTTTTTTTTTTGCGGTACACGGGCCTTTCACTGCTGTGGCCTATCCTGATGCGGAGCACAGGTTCTGGACGTGCAGGCTCAGCAGCCATGGCTCACAGGCCCAGCCGCTCCACGGCATGTGGGATCTTCCCAGACCAGGGCACGAACCCATGTCCCATGCATCGGCAGGCAGACTCTCAACCACTGTGCCACCAGGGAGGCCCCCACTGCATTCTTTAAAGAAGCATAATCTGGTCAACCAGACCTTGACACAACTATCCCTTCTAAGATGACTCGGCATACTTCTGCTTTGATTTCATATATTTAGAATCTACCACGTTACTATAGAAGATAATTTTGTACTCAACATCCAGATTTAGGAAAACAGCCATACCAGTCATTTGGAAAGTAGATAACTAATGCAGGCTGATTCTATCATCCTAATTTTAAAGTGGCCTTTTTGAATGTGACTAAAATCTTGAATACATTTTCTTCATTCTTGCAATGAATAAATATATCTACAATACAAATACTTTAAAATAGCCCAAAGCATGATTAAATCTTTATTGGTAAAATTGCCTAATTCACCATTGGAGTCACAGTGACTTTTCTCTAATGTAACCTTGCTGATTAACCCAAGATTAAAAGAATCAGGAGGTTCTGTATCATTCATTCTAAGGTTCTGTTTCTGAGTAAAGAGAAAATTATATTCAATTTCTTTTTATTGGTAACCATTTTATTCTTAATTCTTTGAAAATTGAGGATCATTTCAGATAATGACATTATTCAATGCATGAGAATATTATTTTCTGTATCTCTTACACTCGTCCCCACACTAGCCAACTATTGGGAATTCATTCAATTAGTGTTAACAATTATATCGTCTTTGTGAGCCCAAAGTAAGTTATATGGGAAATATGAGGGAATAAGACAGATTCTCAAGTCTGACTTTTATATGCTATATCAATTGTTATACTTAGATGCTAATATTGACAGAAAAGGGAGGCATATGAGGACAGCTTATTGCAGTAAAAGGCAGAAAGTATTAAAGTGTTGACTGCGTAAATGTGAGCAAAAAAAGGTAAATTATAGTTAAGGTGTATGGGAAACTTTAACAGTGATTATTTTATTTAACAATTCCTTAGTATGTCTTGTATTCAGAAAGAACGTGTATGATAAATGATACAGAAAACTACTGGTACAAATGAGATGAGTGTCTGCCTAAGGACCAGCACTAGAAAATTCTCTCACTTCAGTTCCTCTTAATAAAAGAAATAATCCCTGCTTTTTTCTCTGGAAACATTATGTTTAAATAGAATTTTTCTTTGTTGTCTCAGCATTCACTAAACATATTTCTAAATTATATCAAACTATATTTCTATCTTTGTAGCTAAAAGTTAATAAAATTTATTTGTATATTATAATTTGTTATATAAGTGTCTTAGGTTCACAGTTCTGAACAACTGTTAAGGATCACACTCTGTATTGTTTTGTAGAGTGGTTAAATGCAAAAATATTCTGTAGTTTGGAATTAAAAATTAGTTTCCTTGGCAGCTCTTTTTTGGTAAAAGAAAGAAAATGTTATTTGACTAAAAGGTCTAGTTTTGGGGGTTTAATAATTCAAAATATTAATGCTAACAGAAATGTAAGACATAATTTGATTCACAATTTTCAATTTATATAAGAAGATATTACTTGTGTGTTATCAATTATTTCCATAGATAGAAGTATAATTTGAGATCACTAATATATAAGGTAATAGTTTTATTTGGGTTTGATAAATGAACTAATAAAGTTAAATTGATAATATTTGAAGGTATTTAGTTAATTTTGGTTATTTAGTGAGTCCATCTTTGTAAGTCTATGTCCTTTGCCTCTGACCTAGGTTTCGAGATTTGAATCGTCTCCAGATTTCCTGACTTTGGCTTGGTAACCTGATTCCAGACACAGAGAAGTATGGCCAAGTAAGATGTCAGAAAGTTTACTACTTCAGCTTCCTCTCCCTTCCCATTCCACATACCCCCAACATAAACATTAGTATTTTATCATAAAATCTCCACTACAAGCTCCTTAATTTTAATAAAACCCATTCAGGCTTTGTTTGAAAATGTTCAAGAAGGAGAGATGACATCATATCAAAATTCATGACCCACAGTCTTATGTTGGCAACATAATTTAACACAATGAACTTAGAACTCTGTGCTATAGCCTAATTCTAGCACTGCCCTGATGGGACACACAGAATGATGTCCAACATTCCTGACTCCACCTCTTTCTCCCTTTACCCTAAATTACAATGCTCCCTTCCTCACTTGGTAACCTAAGGCTAAATCCTGATTGCTTTAGTTCTGAGATGTTCATTCAGTAAAGTCTGTGAGTGCTGCCGGAGACATGCTTATATTTTCCTCTTCTGTTTCTTCAGTGCCTTGTATGTAGTAGGTGATTAATAATTATGTTGAATAATCCTCACAAATTATTGGAGAGAAGAAACTTGGAAAATCTTAATGCAGTTATATCCACATGATAAAACAATTTAAAAATTTTTTTCTGTTGTTGAGATAAATGTTTCTGACAACTATAATAACCTAGTTCTGTGATAAAGGCTTGTAGAAACCACAGGTCCTGGCTCTCCCATGGTTTATATCATGGGAAAACAGGAATACCTGTTTTCATAACCTCTCTGCTCAGGTCATTCATGAGAAGAGCAGACACAGAAAAGTACAACTTTTTACTCAGAGTCTACCACTGTCGAGTCTCTAGGCTACAAGTGTGGAAACAAAGATGAATACTATGACTCTACCTTCAAGGAGCTTATAGTTCTGTATGGTTGATGAAAGATGCTCACAGAGAGCTGCAATACAGGCAAAATTTCAAAAGGTGATAAATTGTATAAAAATTACAAAGGAAATGATGGTTTCCAACACTCTATTGTGACAGTCTTGCACCCCTGTGGAGATGTAGAGCTATGATTAAGGAGACGTGTAGAGTGTCTCCATTTGCAATAAATTTTCTTTTTTTAAATTCAAAACATTCTTGAAAGTTGGTGACAAAAATAGTGGGTTTTATATCTTTTAGATCACTATTTTCTATATATTCAAAAAGAAGAAAAGAGTTACTACATCAATGATGTATTTATGAACATATAAAACTCAAGTTCCTAAGTAATGGCTCAGCCTTCCTTCACAATTATGATTTTTTAACATATGGATCATTACTGATTTCATCTTAATTGATATGACAATTTCCTTTACACTCAGTAGTGACATTTGGCATTATGGTTTTATTCAGAATGAATAACTCAAATATCTGACGTCTTAATTTGGGGATATCTGTCAGTCTAAACTAGATCTGATCATTGATTTTTCAGCATCAAAATATTTAGAACTTACAGCGATGGAATATAAATAGTCTCTGAAATAATTGAGCCATCTTCTGTAAATTCTATATTCATATCAAAAAGAGTATGTTATGTCAGCATGGATAATATATTATAAACTTATTTTTCTTATAAATATTGACTACACAATAAAATATATTAACCAGAATGTCTTGTTGAAAGAATATACGTTTCCCATCATTGAATAACAAGTAATTTTTTGATCCCCATTTAATGAAACAAGATAAAGTGAAAACTCCTTTTGACTAGTTTCTGAAAGTTTTGTGGTTCAGTTACTATAACATGTGATGTTTGATCTACAAATATTTTTTTTGAATATTTCCAGTGATATGTTCTGTGATTTTTTTTCACCAAGATTTCAAATAGCACATTATTGAAATTAGATGTAGAAGTGGTTGACAAAAATGACATCAAGTATTCTCAACTAAAATTAGGGGTTATACCTTCCAGTCATAAAATAAATAAGTCATGGGGATGTAACATACAGTATAAAAAATATAGTCAACAATATTGTAATAGTTTTTATGTGACAGATGATTGCCAGACTCATTGTGGTGATTGTTTCCGAATGTATATAAATGTCAAGCCACCGTGTTGTACACCTTAAGCCAATATTGTATGTCAACTCTATTCAACAAAAAATAAAAAATAAAAACTAGAGGTTATATCAGAATGATCTAGGGAGAACATTGTAATTAAATACTTCCCCATTAACAGTGTTTTTTTTTTTTTCACACACACCCTATTCCTTCCCCCTTTTCAAACACTGCTTTAGTCACGACTCTTAGTAACAGGAGCACATTTGATTACTTAGGTGTGTGGAGGGACAGCCAAATAGTTGAGAAACATTTAACTGTAATACATTAAAAAGAATTTCCTATTCAGTAAAAGCAAATCATTCTTTTTTGATGCCATGATATTTAAGCAATTTTCATAGATAATGAAAGTAGACAAAAATTGTTTCTACCTTATTCCAAGAAGTGATTTTATACAAAAAAATGGCTTTTAGTATTCATCTTTTGTCTTTGCAGATATGTTGGCTGTAAGGAGAGGACATGCACTGAAACTGTGTTTTAAGAATTACTGTGAGCTTGGTCAATTTTAATTATTAGTGTTGGACATAAACATAGAAGGTTTTGTGTGAGGCCAAAGACCCTGAATTTTCCGCTGACACTGACATAAACGGTTCATAGCTCATACTTGGAGAGACATTGTCATGGGAGTTGAGTTCAAGGTCTTCAGAGTCATACAGTTTAATTCTGACCCGTAGATTTGCCACTTTTCAGTTAGGCCACCTCAGACATTAATGTAGCTGAGTCTCCGTTTACTTACCTGCAAACAAGCGATAATAATGATGTCTATTTCTTAAAGATGCAAGGAGGTGACACATGCAAAGCATTTAGCTCAGAGGCTGACACTAGGAGAGAGCAGTTAAGTTCTGCTGTTGTCTTCATCATCATCATCATCTCACAGACATAATGTAGCACTCTGTATTAAAGAACTTAGAGGAAGCTTCCTTTATTGCTTACTATCTTTTGATAATATAATATTTAAAATGCCATTTTATTTACTTTCATGTTTTTTTGAGTTTTATTTTGGTTTTGGTTGATTGTTTCATTTTCCAAAGACATAAAATCTTTACAGCTGTTTTACTAAAGCAATTTTCATTTTTGTAAACGTTTTTTACAATTTTTTTTTCAAAAAATAAAATTGCTAAGCCATTTTAGGTGGGCAAAAAATAAAATATCAAATTATACTTAGCTGGAAAAATCCAAATAATGTCTAGAAAGAGTGAGTAATTTGTTAATTTTCAAAAGTGAATTTATATTTCCTTTCTTATGATAAAAGCAAACATTCCAACACTATGCTAAGTGACGTAAGTCAGACAAGAAAAAGACAAATACTATATGATCTCACTTTATATGTGGAATCTAAGAAAACAAACTCATAGAAACAGAGAGTAGAATGGTGGCTGGGGATGGGGAAAATGGGGAGATGTTGGTCAAAAGCTACAAACTTCTGATTCTAAAATGAATAAATTCCAGAGATTTTAGGTACAGTGTGGCAACTATAGTTAGCAATACTTTATTATATACTTGAAAGTTACTTAGAATATAGATCTTAACTCTTCTCGCCATACATATACAAAAATGATAATTATGTGAGATGACGGTATGTGTTAACTAATTTTGTGGTAATCATTTCACAATATACACTTGTATCAAATCATGGTGTACAGCTTAAACTTAATGTTGTATGTCAATTATATCTCAATAAAGCTGGGGGAAAAAAAGCAAACATCCCAAGTGTTCCGAGAGTGGTGGAGGCTCTTCTACAGTGAGGACTCACATAGATAGCTCTTTACTCATGATGCCACACATGAAAGGCAACTGATAATATGGAGAAATACCCCGATCACTTGGCAAAACTGCATCTGTCCAGCAGTTTGGTCTACCAATAAGATTAAATGTCCTGGGGAAGATTTCTGCCTTCAAGTCAGCAAATGGATGAAGCTGTGTTTAAGATTAATGCTTCAACAAGGGGATATTGATTGAGAAACACTGAAGTAAGTGCTATATTGTTTCTGGGGGCTTATTGCATTAAATATTCGAGGATTTTTACCCATTTTTTCCACTCTGAGAACATTCACTTGCACAACGTGCTCTCATAGGTAACACTCTAAAGGCAGAGGTAGGACATAGACTAACACCCCCTCCCCCACTATGTGATTTGTGAGAAAGGATGCTTTTTGAACCATGATTAACCTTGGATATTCTGATATTTTCTAAATTGGGTCTTTCCCCACTTCTGTCCCTCCCCCATTCTCTCGAGAATCCTATTCTGTGAAAGTGATCTGAAACTTCCTAAGGTGATGAAAGTGTTCCCAATTTCAATTGAGGTATTTCCTTATATGGGTGTATGCATTGGACAAAATTTACTTAATTATAGACTTAAAATCTATGCATAAGTTTACACAGAAACATAAATTATATGCCTACTTCTAGCTCAGTCAAAAGGAACTAAGCCTTAAAGTATAGAATGTGTGGCAACATTGTCACCTAGTAGCAGCATATTACCATTGCAAGAATGAAATTTACAAGGAAAACTGCACACATAGTTGAAAACAGTGGAAAATCATGGCTTCTCAATGACACCCCTCCTTTTAGTTACAATAGCTCCAAATTTGTTGAGTCTTGAGACAAATGTAGGATTTTAATCTATGAAGGGTATCTAGGATTTGAAGTATCTCTCACCACTCTCAAGATCCCTAAAAAACTGAGAAAAAACAAGAAAGGCCAAAATGTCAGCCTTCCAAGACTACCTTGGTGGATAGAGCTTAAATAATAGTCAAATGGACTGACCCCCAGTCTGAGCCTGGGAAAGCCCAACCAGCAAACATTCTTTTCTTCTCAGTCTTAACACTGGTTTGAAATGGAGATGAAAGAAGAAACAATATATCCATGGTTGTTTATATCTTTTGGTAGATTAGCTAAGTCAAACAGAAAAATGCATAACATGGCTTTTACCCAGCAACCAGATAACTGGCTACACCTGTGAGAGTAAAAGTAAGGGGTGAAGGAAGAGGAAAGAATTGTTTAGGGAATATTAAAATCAGAAGTGTGAAGGAGGGTCATTCCCTGTTTAACAGAGTCTAAAGACATATGGAAAATATGAGAAATCAGAATATGAATTGTAGGCATTACTGGCCTCAGTCCTGGACCTGATGTAATGCAGATCATTCTCATTAGATTCTGGTGATTCACAAATTTGTCAAAAGAATTCTTTGTAGACGTAGACAGATTTTTTAATGTTATTACAATACCAAAGCATCAACATGAAAAATAAATAAAATTATAAAGCACATCCATCAGGTAGTGCTTGGTTAAAAAGGTATTTGTCAATCCCTGTATATTATTTCCCAAACCATGTTAAAAGAATACAAGTGACTACCTACTGCTGGAATTAGGGGCAAATGCAAGGTCAGGAGACTTCCATAAGTCTGATAGGATTGTTATTACTTGGAAGTAGAAAAGAGTAGAGATAAACATCAGCCACAAGGGAGGGCACAGAAGCCTGCTTGTAGGGGCAAAATCAAACTAATGAAACCTCTGGGCTTCCTGGTGCCTGTCTAAACTCGCCAGTGGCTTCTCTATTCACTCAGGGTAAAACCCAGACCCTGTTAAAGGCTTACAAGGCTCTATGTGATAAGAAATCCCATAACCTTTCTATCCTCATCTACAACTACTTACCCCTTTGTTCAGTCCACTCCAGATGCACTTTCCTCTTTGTTATTCCTCAGGCACAACACACAGGACCCTATTTCAGACTCTATCTGTTCATACCTTTACTTCCGTCAAGAGTTTTTAAAATGTCACCTTGTTTCAGTAAAGACTATCCAATAATTATCTCTTCTGGACCCCTTGCCCTGTTTCTTGTTTTCCATGGGGCTTATCACCTATCACTGTATAATATGCATATTTATTATGTTAGAGTTTGATTCCCCTGACTGGAATATAAAGTCTATGAGAGAGCATATTTTTGTCTCTTTTATTCCCCACTGTATCTGATGAATGAATGAGTAGCCTCACAGAGGATGACTAAAGCAAAGGGTGTTCAGGATTTCCTGATGCTGCAAGATACACACCTTCTGTCTGCCACAGTCTGATATCCTCCTGACACAGGCATTCAACTAATTAAGTAACAAGGAATCATCCTCAAGTACAGCCTAGTTGTTAGGTGTTTTCCCAGGACAACACTCCGAAGGTCTTCCTGCTTAGCTGTCTCACTGATCCTGTCTCTGTGGTCCCTGGCTTTATACCTCAAGCCTATACCTCAGTTTCTGGTCCCTTCATGTTGATGAGAGCTTTGGGCTTCAGCTGGACTTCTTACCCTCCCCTCCAAGTCTCTATATTACATCCTTGCTCACCATCCATCCAAGATCACCTGCGTCAACCTGCCCAAAGGAAAGGAAATAGCTGCCTGCTTCACTTTTACATTATTAAAATATGAAGCTTTCAGTGTAGTCATTTGCCACCTAAAATTTGTATGTATAGCTATGCCTGCAATTTAAAGTATTCCAGATATAACATGCAGAATGTAAGGAGGAGAGTATTTTTTCTTTCATTTATCTTCATTTTAATCACGTTATTTTCTCTGTTCTTCAGTTAATTTTCCTCTAGTCTCTATTGAGTTATTTTATTTTCTGCTTGCTTTGGGGTGTCTCTTTCTAGACTGCATCCTAGGGACCTATTTCTCATGCCTGACATCTTTGCATGTTAAATTTCAGAAGTGAGTGTGGGGCGCAGGCATCTGAAACACATCGTCTGCCAACAAGGTACCATGGTGAATACTGAGTGGAGGCTAGGGATAAAGCTGGTATGGGGACAGGAGCCAGGGTTGAAGTGGCTGGTAATGCCGAGAAGTGGAATAAAAGTCACAGAGCCAAACAAAAACAAAAACAAACAAACAAAACAGAAAAAAAAATCCCCGCCAGATATAAACATTTCATAATATTGAGGTTTTAATTCTGGGAATAAGAAAGATTTATTTTTAAGTCTTAGTGCCATAATTTGCTAGTGGTGACTTGAGAGAAACTTTTACTTCTGCTGTTTTCATCTGTGGCTGATAAAACCTGTCTATATTGAATAGAGCTGACAGACTCTAAGGTCCCTCTGCTCTTGTGTCATGATCCCAGCAAATTGAGGTTCATGTTTTTGTGTAGGACTTTCCCGAGTGTGTGGACAGGACCTGTGACTTGCTTCTAATCAATAGAATTTGGCAAAAGTAGGTGATGGATGTCACTCCTGTGGTTATGCTACATTAAATAAATCTCCATCTTGCTGGAAGACTTGTTCTAGAGACCCTTTGCAGGCTTTGTCACTATGAAGTACAGTGACATGTTGGGAAAGCTAACACGACTAGGAATTTTAACAGTCTCTAGGAACAGCGGCAGTCTCTAGCAGCTGAGAATGACCCCCACCTTCTAGCCAGCCAGAATCTGGGGCTCTCAATCTCCCAGCTGCAAAGAAATGAATTCTGTCAAAAGCCTGAATGAACTTGAAAACAGATTATTTCCCAGTCAAGCCTCCAGATAAGAACACAGCCCCAGGTGACTTTTTCTGTAGCTTTGTGGGACTGCTATATATATATATATATATATATATATATATATATATATATATATATATAATATTTTAAATTTCTATTGGAGTGTAGTTGATTTCCAATGTTGTGTTACTTTCTGCTGTACAGCAAAGTGGATCAGTTATACATATACATATATCCACTATTTTTTAGATTCTTTAGATTCTTTTCCCATACAGGTCATTACAGAGTATTGAATAGAGTTCCCTGTGCTATACAGTAGGTCCTTAATAGTTACCTATTTTTTATATAGTAGTGTGTATATGTCAATCTCAATCTCCCAGTTTATCCCTCCCCCGCTTCCCCCCTGGTAACCATAAGATTGTTTTCTATATCTGTAACTCTATTTCTGTTTTGTAGATAAGTTCATTTGTACCATGTTTTTAGACTCCACATATAAGCGATATCATATGATATTTGTCCTTCTCTGACTTATGTCACTCAGTATGACAATCTCTAGGTCCATCCAAGTTGCTGCAAATGGCATTATTTTGTTCTTTTTAATATTCCATTGTATATATGTACCATATCTTCTTTATCCAATCCTCCGTCGATGGACATTTAGGTTGCTTCCATGTCCTGGCTATTTAAATAGTGCTGCAGTGAACATTGGGTTGCATGTATCTTTTCAAATTATGGTTTTCTCCAGATATATGCCCAGGAGTGGGATTGTTGGATCATATGGTAGCTCTATTTTTAGAGTCTGCAATATTTAATTATTATACAATTATAAGCAAATATGGCAGCTAAACTGGGCCCAGACTCCTGACCTACAGAAACTTTGAGATAATAACTTTGTGTTATTTTAAGCCTCTAAGTTTGTGGTGTTTTCCTATACAACAATAGATAACTCATAAATACACTGAATTTGCAACCCTTGGTAGTTTCCCCATGCAGAAACACAAAGGATACTGTCACGCCTACAGCCCCACCCATGACTTTTACCAAATGACAGTATTTCCCCTACTTTCTCAGCCACATTTTCCTATGCCAGGATTAGACAACTGCCAGTTCCTAAACTAAGAGATGTCATGACCTTGGTGATCCTGCTTGAAAATTGAATTGAGACAATTAGATTTTTTTCATACAGTTAACACTAAGTAGTGCCCTAAATGCCTCAAAATTTTGGGGAAAATGATCAAGTTCAAGAGCATAAATGGATGTGTTTACTATAATATTCAACTCTATCAACATATACAGTATTAATATTTTATTAACATTATAATTTCAAAATAAATGGTACCTAAATGTCAAATGTAGCAGTTTATAATCAATATGAATTTACTACATTTACTCCTACCAAGTTGTGTTGATATTTCTATGTTACTTATACTTTAAAAAAAAAAAATCTTTGGTGATGTATCCATTTATGTTATATAACATTCTCTAATGAAAGATATTTAAATCAGAACTCTTTCTAATGGGAAGAAATAAAGATAGCATAAAGTCTCTGAATTTGGTGGAATATAAAAATGTGTCAGTAACAAATGGGTGTTTAAAAATGGTGTTAAGGGCATAGAAAAATAAATTTGCAATTTTATTATAATTATCCTTGGTAGAAATCCAAAATCAAGTTTCCCTAATACAAGTCAAATAGTGTATATGATTTATTTAGTGTTTTTAAAATAACAAGTATTGGGTAATACCTGTGATAAGATATGACATGTACCCCTGATAAAGAGGTGAATAAGACACAATACCTTTCATCAAATATTTCATAACTAGAGGAATAAATATTATGTAGCCCAAATAAGTTTTATTTATTCTTGATAAAAATTAATGTTGAGATCAGTAGCCACATGCTTCAACTATTAGTTAATGAGAAAACCTTAAAAGAAATTTTTATATTAAATCTTAAAATGTAACATTGGATAGACATTAATTTTTTATTGAAGAAAGAAAAGAAACATTAACAAATATAATTGTCATAGTGAAATCTATACTTATTCTTATCAGAAAATTGAATTATATCTACTTCAGTTAATAAAATTTTCAAGGATCATCCTAAAATGTTGAAAGGTTTTATTTCATATTTCCAGTTAGAATTCCAGTTAGAATATTCGTTGTAGAAAGTAAATACTGATTCACTTAAACTTGCAAACTATGTCACAGGAGATTGGCAAGATTGAAATACACACAAGTTGCTCTAGATATGGGGGAAGGAGCCACCAGAAAATAAGAAGAGCAGGAGACGGTTAAGTTTTATTTTACAGAATAAGCATTAGTTGAAAAGCAGAAAAGAGATGGCAGAAATAAAGACTCCTGGATACAAAAGAATAGCATGTTAAGGGCTGACATGTACCTTTAATTAAAATATTTTATTGTCAAGTCTATTCAAGAAGTGTCCTTTCAACCCTTGTGATTTGTTTTGCAAATGTTTTAGTAATACTCTTACTCTAATAAACTACGTTTTTTATCTTTCAAAATAGATCTAGAGTTAAGATCACATATAAGTTTTATAAGCAGTGTAAAAATTCTAGACAAATGTATTATTTAGTATTTACATAACATTTTTTAACTGGCTGTTTAGCTTAAATAGCCATCTTAGTTCAGTTGATAGTGACATCATATACTTATTATATTTTTTAGAAACATACTTTGTAATGCAATTTCATACCAAATTCCTTAAAGAGAGGGTGATGTGTAACGAATACTTGTGAGAGGAAATATGTAAAAATCCAAACAGTTCTCCAAACACTGTTAATAGAACATTGAAGGTGCAGTATCTACAATAGTGTGATGGTTAGTTATTATGTGTCAACTTGGTTTGGCCATGGTGCCCAGATATTTGGCCAAATATTATTCTAGAGTTTTCTGTGAAAACGTTTTTTGGATTAGATTAACATATAAATCATTGGAATTAAGAAAAGCAGATTATCCTTATAATGTGAGTAAGCCTCATTCAATCAGCCGAAGACCTTAGAGGAACAAAGACTGACCCCTAAGCAAGAAGAAATTCTGTCAGCAGACAGCTTTTGAAGTCGGATTTCAATTCTTCCCTGGGTCTCCAGCCTGCCCACCTCTCCTGTGGATTTTAGACTTGCATTTCCACAATCATACGAACCCAGTCCTTAAAATAAATTCTCCATATATGTGTATATCTCTTAATGGTTCTATTTCTCTGGAAAACCTTGATAATAACAACACTCTGTCACAATGAATACTTAAACCACGCTGAATAGCAATTTTCCCAGCCACAAATTGAAGGAACTGGATCACATGACTTCAAAATCCTTTGTAGACAGGATTTCTATGCGCTACAATTTAAGTTCATTTTCTCAGAGGTATAAGAGCTTGAATGAGCTGTATTCTACTTCAATTGTTGATCACTTACAATATAATCTTTCATAAGTACTAAGAGGAAATAGTTGTAATTATATAGAAATTAATAACCATATATACACACTCTGTTTCTAAGGAAATAAGTTTTAAGTCCATATGATACCAGTAAAAATGGTGGAGAGAAAAAAATCTAGAAACACAGATTTTTTCCCCTCAAATTACCAATTTGTTATTTTTTTCATGAACTGACCAGAACAACTAATACTTTATTATTATAGTTAAGAGGTATTGTTTGATTGAAATTATATTTATTTTCAATGGTTAGTCCATCTTTGCATGTTATTTTGCCTTTAAAAGCTAACGATCTATGCAGAATTCACATGAATATATCATCAAAAGAATTTACATGAAGACACAAAATAATTTATTTTCTTGATCATCCATCCACGTTGGCAAATATGTTTTTTAAACAGATGGCACTATGATAAATTATCCAATATGTAGGAATCATGGCATGAATCTGGAAACTTTGCACAGATGCTTATTATAAGATGTTCATGGTCACATACTACTTGCACATTCAGAGAATGACAGAGCCTTCTGTTGTAAAGACGTTTTCACGGTGAGGTTGCTTGTAGTAAAATTTATTGATGCTGTTTTGCTTTAAGGGTGATGTATTTCCTATGAAATCAATTTATTTATTTATATTTACTTAAGGTAAAATATTTCTAAGAAAACTTTGGATGGGAAAGATTGATTTAGAGTTTATTCATTTTAATAAAAGGAGTTGAAAATACTCTGGGCTTAAAGGTATTTACAAAACTAGATTTCCAGATCTAAATATGATTTTTATTTTCAACCACAGAGCTCTCCAGGCTGTCAGTAGAAAAACTTCATTTTGTTATACAGAGAAAATATTGTTTCAAGTGAAAAATAAAATGCTGATATCAAGATATATGAATTATGATTCTGTATTAATTCTCCTTGAAATGCAGGTTACAGAATAGCAGGTAAAATGGGCCATTCAGGAAAAAAATATTTTATTCCAAAGGCACAAAGCTAAATAACTTGAGTTGTAAAGGACTTTAAGATGATATTAATGGAGCTAGTGATTTGAAATGTTGAGTGATGATTCCCAAGGAAGGCAGATAAATCACTTGACATAATATTAGTACAAATAACTGGCAGAAACATGGGTCATAACAATCTCTTTCTTGGTTCTCTAATATGAAATATGTAAGTCTCTAAGAGTTGGATGTCTGAGTCTCAGCTCCAAACACAAATTCTGAGTTTCACTGATTTATACATGGAGAAAAACACAAGGTCCTAGCATATTTGAGGGCCTAATTCACCTCTTTTTACTTTCTGTCCCGTGTCTTTCTGGTTTTGTGTGTGCCTCTCTTACACACACCACCATGAAAATATAAACACACTTTCTAAAAATTCAAGGAATATGCACATATAGTACTAATTATTTTAACGTCATTTTGGATTGTTTTTTCTAAATTATCCAAAAGAAATTCTCATCTATCCACATATTTATTATATTGGCAGTCATTATTGAACTTTAAATCTATAAACCAATGATGACAAAGTACAAGCCCGATTATGTGACACTTGTCTTTCACTTTTTGCCTAGGCACATTTGAGAGTTGCCTAAACAAGGTCTAAATTTGGTTGATGTACAGTAAATTTTATGTTTCTATGATAAAAAGTTTATATATTATCAGGGACTTTCATTGAAACAAACTGATAGTATTAAAACTGGAACTTAGAAATTCTACAATATTTTGATTTTTCTTATGTGAACTATAGAAATTGTTATTTTCTGATTAAGAGCAATATTGTAATCCCTTACTGAGTCAATAGAAAATGTGGAAGCTATTTTATTTTCTTCCTTGAGTTTATACATCAAGTTAAATATGCTTTGGTTAAGAAATAAATTTTAAATATAAATAAAAATTTATGAGGAGATGAACTAAGTAGACATAAAGAGACAGATCCGTTTTTCCCTGAATTTTAAAACATTTTTCTCTCTTTACTCTTTACTTTTACTTATTTTTCTTATGTTGAGGTGTTGTGTTTAATGGCTACAACAAAACAAGGAAACTATAAAGAAATACTCAAGCCAACAGTTTTCAAAATATGGATTAGGGATCCCTTCATTTCTATAAGTCCCTTTAGAGGGATCTGTAAAGTTAAAACTATTTTCATAACACTGAGACCTCATGCATATTTTTCACACCTGTTTTCTCACAAGTGTACAGTGGAGTTTTCCAGAGCCTACATGACATGTGATATCACAACAGATTGAATGTGGAAGCAGATATGAGAATCCAATTGTCTGCTATTAAGAGAGACATTTAAAAGTTTTTTTTAATGTTAATGCTACTCTTCTGACTAAATTGTTTTGTGATTTCAAAAATCAAGTTATTTTGCTTAAAAATATATTTAAGTTAACATGTAGTGGGTTTATTACTATTTTAAATAAATAAATATTTTTAAAATCCTCTGTTTTAACTTCTAACACTGTAAATATTAATACATATAACTCATTAAAAAGCTATTTGGGGGACTTCCTAGGTGGCACAGTAGTTAAGAATCCACCTGCCAATGCAGGAGACATAGGTTCGAGCCCTGGTCCAGGAAGATCCCACATGTCGCGGAACAGCTAAGCCTGTGTGCCACAACTACTGAGACTGCACTCTAGAGCCTGTGAGCCACAACTACTGAAGCCTGCATGCCTAGAGCCTGTGCTCCGCAACAAGAGAAGCCACCACAATGAGAAGCCCTCACACCACAACGAAGAGTAGACCGCACTCACCACAACCTGAGAAAGCCTGCACACAGCAACGAGGATCCAACACAGCCAATAAATAAATAAATACATAAATACATAAAATCTATTTTAAAAAAGCTATTTGGAATCTTCAGTAATTTTTAAGTGTGTAAAGAAACCAAAGTTTCAAAACTTTAAGATGATCTGACATAAATTAACCCACAACACCTGAGATTATGGCCAGTTTCCATATAAATGTAAAAACCTAAAGTGACCACCAGAATGACCTAGTATATACACCTCCCTCTTCTGTTAACCTATTCAGCTAAAATAAACTAAGATATTTCATATTCAAATCACTGTGTTAAACATTGGGACTAGAATGATCAATGAGCCCCTGCATCTATCACAGAAGGAGGCAGTCTGACTGTCAAGTTCTTACAACTGTGAGGGTGGTATCTGCTTGGGAGATTGTATACTGTATCTGATATGGAGCACTGTTTACCGAATACCGCTTTTTGCATTTTTATACTAATTATTATGCTTTGATTATTCTTTATCTGCAATTATAACAATGAATCAAGGTGCCTGCAGCCTATGCCTAAGGTCATGGTGCCTTTCTTACACAAGGTCCAAAGTACACCTGGGTTATGCACACTGTCTCAAAATTTTTTAAGTTTATATGAGAGGAATATAAAAAGAAAAAAAAAAGAAAAATATCCTTACAATATAGATTTTGAGAGTCTATTTTAAAGTCAAGTTTTTTGTTTTATTAAAGTTGAGCTTTAATAAAATAAGAGAATAAAATAAGAGAATAAAACATCCTTGAAGAGCAAAAGTTGAAGGCTCTTATAGCAGAATATAAGCTTATGTCACAACAAGAATTAGATAAATGATAGAGGAAAACATATGACTTGGCCCAGGGAAGATGCAGTTCATCTGGCATGGAATGGGGTTTAGAAGAAGATACTGAAAACTGTAATCAGAGGTGAGACTTATGGAGGTGGTGTATGGAGAAGCAAACACAACATCACAAGCCTGGCTAGCATGGGTCACACCATCACAGAGCTATGTGGGATCCAGGCCAATGTTTGAGTCACATCAGTCCCCACATGATCATGTGCCTCACATTGCTGGTCTGAGTAGTCATGTAGGTCATGCTTCTCATCATTTCTGGCAAGGGCCTTCCTCAACAATTTCCTATGGGTTGCTCATGAATCATCACAAAGAAGGATTCTCACCATTGCTGTAAGATTTTGCAGAGCTCCAGTCAAAATGACCAATGTGGGTGTTCCAATATTTACATCAAGTCCTCTTGTAAGCCTTTTGAATAACACCAGATAATTTACAAAATTAGAATGATACATAAGACATAGACCTTAGCTACTAGACTACAGAGGTATAAACCAGACCTGTTACTCATGGGGATTTATATCCATACCACAGAGTCATTACTAATCTTTAGAAAAATAAAATAAAATAAAGAGAATTCTAGTCATTTGAACCAAAGATCATGACCAACACTTTAGGGAAAATATATCATACCAAGGAAGAAATAGGTTTTTCAAAAAAAAAAAAAGAAAGAAAGAAGGGAGGACATAGAAAATAACCTTTAAACTTCTTTCTTGGGTTTTAAACTTTCAAAATATAGAATCTCTTTTCAGGTACAGAATACAAATTTCCACAACAAAATCCCTAAATGTTGTGGCTGAGAGAATATTTGAAGAGCTTGGACTTTGTACAAAAAGACTGGTCTTTATATCCAGGCCAGCAGGAAAATGTGCAGCTGGTAATGAGAACACTAAGTCACTTTGGAGATGTCTTGAGCAGCCAGAAAAGGGTCTTATTATTTAGGGACTGAGGACACCTGCATCTCTTTTGAATTAGATGCAATTGTGACTTCGATGGAGAGTGGTGCATGACTGCTCAAAGAAAGATTTGCCTATGCTGGTGGCAAAGCTACTAGTGGAGGACATGAACATTCTTGGAACCACCGCAGACCTTCTGAATTGAAAACTCTGGGTGTAGTTCTTCAACAAGCCCTTCTGGTAATTGTGATGCACAGTTATTTTGAGAACCACTGTTCTAGGGTAAGACATAGTGTCCTCTAGTACTCAGATGTTAGATGACAAATGACAGAAAAATCAAGTCTGAGACTATTTGGCTTTCAACTTCTAGGAAGAAATGGCATCCTTACCTAAGAATAAGTGTCTTTTTCAGGAATCAATGTTTTACTTAGGTAGGATGAAACTGAGATAATATTTTTGCAGATGAAAGCAAAAGACTTCTATTCCTGATAATCTCAGGTATACGCTGGCTCCCATACCCATTGAAATAATGGAATACATTGTATCAGAGGAAGTCAAATACAGCTTAAATAAAGTATTTATTGATCAATTTTGGGTTTCAAATTAAACAATCTTTTAGTCTAATGGAAGGTAATAGACTTTTTAATAATTTTTTCTACATTTTAGAAACTTTAAAAAATATATATCAAGATAAAATTTAGCAGTCTGAGCAGGTTTTTGCCAAAGCCAAGTCTAGACCAGGCATAGTATATACATGATATGAGGACAGTTTATTGTGACTCAGAAAGGAAACAAACGTGTGAGCAGTGACAGGAACATAAATATAGAGAATAAAAGACTTGTTAAGATATTGAGAGAGGGCAGACAACAGAAGCAAGAAGAACTACAATTCTGTAGCCTGTGGAATGAAAACCGCATTCACAGAAAGATAGACAAAATGAAAAGGCAGAGGACTTTGTACCAGATGAAGGAACAAGATAAACCCCCAGAGAAACGATTAAATGAAGTGGAGATAAGCAACCTGTCAGAAAAAGAATTCAGAATAATGATAGTGAAGATGATACAGGACCATGGACAAAAAATGAAGGCAAAGCTTGAGAAGATGCAAGAAATGTTTAACAAAGACCTGAAGAATCAAAGAACAAACACCTAGAAGAATTAAAGAACAAATAGACATAGATGAACAATACAATAACTGAAATGAAAAATACACTAGAAGGAAGCAATAGCAGAATAACTGAGGCAGAAGAACAGATAAGTGCCCTGGAATACAGAATGGTGGAATTCACTGCTGTAGAACAGAATAAAGAAAAATGAAAAAAAAAGAAATGAAGACAGCCTAAGATACCTCTAGGACAACATTAAACACAACAACATTCGCAATATATTGTCCCAGGAGAAGAGAGAGGGAAAGGACCTGAAAAAATATTTGAAGAGATTATAGTCGAAAACTTCCCTAACATGGGAAAGGAAATAGCCACCCAAGTCTAGGAAGCACAGAGAGTCCCAGGGAGGATAAACACAAGGGGAACCAGGCCAAGACACAGAGTAATCAAACTGACAAAAATTAAAGACAAAGAAAAATTATTAAAAGCAACAAAGGAAAAATTACAAAGAACATATAAAGGAACTCCCATAAGGTTAACAGCTGATTTCTCAGCAGAAATTCTACAAGTCAGAAGGGAGTGGTAAGATATATTTAAAGTGATGAAAGGGAAGAACCTACAACAAAGATGACTCTACCCAGCAAGGATCTCATTCAGATTCGATAGAGAAATCAAAAGCTTTACAGACAAGCAAAAGATAAGAGAATTCAACACCACCTAACCAGCTCTACAGTAAATGCTACAGGAACTTATCTAGGTGGGAAACACAGGAGAAGAAAAGGACTTACAAGACAAACCCAAAACAATTAAGAAAATCATAATAGGAACATGTATATTGAAAATTACCTTAAATGTGAATGGAATAAATGCTCCAACCAAAAGATACAGGCTTACAGAATGGATACAAAAACAAGACGTATATATATGCTGCCTACAAGATACCCACTTCAGACCTAGGGACACATACAGACTGAAAGTGAGAGGATGGAAAAAGATATTCCATGCAAATAGAAATCAGAAGAAAGCTGGAGTGGCAATACTCATATCAGATAAAATGGACTTTAAAGTAAAAAATATTATAAGAGACAAGGAAGGACACTACATAATTATCAAGGGATCAATCCAAGAAGAAGATATAACAATTATAAATATATATGCATCCAACATAGGAGCACCTCAATACATAAGGCAACTGCTAACAGCTATAAAAGAGGAAATTGACAGTAACACAGTAATAGTGGGGGACTATAACACCACACTTACACCAATGGACAGATCATCCAAACAGAAGATTAATAAGGAAACACAAGCTTTAAATGACACAATAGACCAGATAGATTTAATTGATATTTATATGACATTCCATCCAAAAACAGCAGATTGCACATTCTTCTCAAATGCACACGGAACATTCTCCAGGATAGATCACATCTTGGATCACAAATCAAGCCTTAGTAAATTTAAGAAAACTGAAATCATATCCATCATCTTTTCTGACCACAAAACTATGAGATTAGAAATAAATTACATGGAAAAAACCATAAAAAACACAAACACATGGGGGCCAAGGAATACATTACTAAATAACCAAGAGATCACTGAAGAAATCAAAGAGGAAATCAAAAAATACTTAGAGGCAAATGACAATGAAAACACAACCATCCAAAACCTGTGGGATGCAACAAAAGCTGTTCTAAGAGGGAAGTTTATAGCAATACAGTCCTACCTCAAGAAACAAGAAAAATGTCAAATAAACAATCTAACACTATACCTAAAGGAACTAGAGAAAGCAGAACAAACAAAATCAAAAGTTAGTAGAAGGAAAGAAATCATAAAGCTCAGATCAGAAATAAATGAAATAGAAACAAAGAAAACAATAGCAAAGATTAATAAAACTAAAAGCTGGTTCTTTGAGAAGATAAACAAAATTTATAAACCTTTAGCCAGACTCATCAAGAAAAAGAGGGAAAGGACTCAAATCAGTAAAATTAGAAATGAAAAAGGAGACGTTACAATGGACATCACAGAAATACAAAGCATCATAAGAGACTACTACAAGCAAATCTATGCCATTAAAATGGACAACCTGGAAGAAATGGACAGATTCTTAGAAAGGTATAACCTTCCAAGACTGAACCAGGAAGAAATAGAAAATATGAACAGACCAATCACAAGTACTGAAATTGAAACTGTGATTAAAAATCTTCCAACAAAGAAAAGCACAGGACTAGATGGCTTCACAGGTGAATTCTATCAAACATTTAGAGAACAGCTAACACCCATTCTTCTCAAACTCTTCCAAAATATTGCAGAATAAGGAACACTCCTAAACTCATTCTATGAGGCCACCATCACCCTGATATCAAAACCAGACACAGACACTGCAAAAAAAGAAAATTAAAGATATTGAGTAGGTATCAGATAAGGGACACCTTGGGGTGGGGAAAAATAAAATAATTGCAAGACATAGGAAAGAGCAAACTGAAAGAAAAGACCTGGTCTCTGAGGCACTTTATAACCACAGAAAAGGAGAAGTAGCAACTGGACATGCATAGGCAGGAGAGTTGAAGATGGTGCACAGGGACCTAACTGAGACCTTGCCTGAAGAAGACATGAGCTACAGAAGCTCTTCATCATTCTTAGAGCATGTAGCCATGCTGAGGACCTGTGATCTGCAAAGGACCAAAACTTAGAAGAAGGGAGCAACAGAATCTGGGAACCTGAGGCAGTGGGAGCACCCAGTCACCAATATGAGTACCATCCTGATGGTCTAAAACCAGGCTGAACCAGGTGCTCCTGAGTCTACAACACTTCAGGAATGACTTTCAGGGAAGAGTTCAGCGAGGACAATGAATAGTGAGATGCTTATGGACAATGCCTTCCACTGAGATTAGAAAGCTTCACTTTGAACCAAGGGATCAAACTAGAAAGTCATGGTAAGAAATTTTGAAGCAGATGTAACCCTGATAATATGCTCAAAGTTTATACTGACAGAGTAATTAAGTGAAAGGAACTATTTTCAAACACAAGATATCAAATTTAATAAACAAATGCAGAGTCCACTGCCATGTCACTATCATCAGCAGGAATATATGCTCCAAGAGACAATGAGATCGGCTATAGATAATCAAGTTATATTGTCAGAGTTAAAATATGTAACTAAACACAGAAGGAGTCAGAATCTATGGGATTCTCTTTTCCAAAAATCTTAGATCATCCAAGTAAAGCCCTCTCTACAGCAAGTGAGGCACTTTGGTAACATCTTAGATAAGTAGATCAATTTTGTGTCCAAAGAAATATTATATTGGCACTTAAGTAAATGCAAACTTTATCTGAAACAACAGTTACAGGCAATCCATGCATGTATAAAAGCAGCAATAAACTGCATTTGTTGAAGTAAGATTTTCACTATCATACTAGTATCACTTCAGATAAATTTGAGATGAAGCTATTGCAGTCAAGAAATTTCCAGGAATATTTTTGATAAATCAGTATGACTTATTTACCAAAACTAACCTGAGTAAACTGGCATGTGTGTGTTTCAAATATTGGCATCCACTTCTAAGACCAAAACAGCTTGTAGCCAAGGACTGAGTGCAAATGGTTCAAGATATGCTACATAAAATGATGTCAAATTAGATAATAAATGCTTCTATAAAAGCAAAATTACTAGGCATGAGTGGCAGCAGGTGTGAGAGCTGTGCTGCTGAGATGCTGGAGCTCCTGGAAGAACCCCAGTCCTGAGGAAATGGAAGTTGGAGGCCGAGTTGGTCCCCACATTGTGAAAATACTTGTGGGGGAGCAGGGCAGAGACGAGTGGCTGACAGGGTATTGGTGCTCCAGCCAGGTGTCGAACCTGAGCCTCTGAGGTGGGAGAGCCAAGTCCAGGATATTGGACTGCCAAAGACCTCCCAACCCCATGTAATATCAAACAGCAAGAGCTTTCCCAGAGATCTCCACCTCAACACAAAGGCCCACTTCCACTCAATGGCCAGCAAGCTCCAGTGCTGTATGCCCCATGCCAAACAGCTAGCAAGACAGGAACACAAACCCACTCATTAGCAGAGAGGCTGCCTAAAGTCAGACCAAGTTCAAAGACACTCCAAAATACACCACCGGATGTGGCCCTGCCCACCAGAAAGAAAAGATTCAGCCTCATCCACCAGAAAACAGACACCAGTCCCCTCCACCAGGAAGCCTACACAAGCCACTGAACCAACCTCACCTACTGGGGGAAGACACCCAAATCAATGGAAACTATGAACCTGCAGCCTGCAAAAAGGAGACCCCAATCACAGTAAGTTAAACAAAATGAGAAGACAGAGAAAAATGCATCAGATGAAGGAGCAATGTAAAAACCCACCAGACCAAACAAATGAAGAGAAAATAAGCAGTCTACGTGAAAACAAATTCAGGGTAATGATAGTAAAGATGATCCAAAATCTTGTAAATAGAATGGAGAAAACAGAAGAAACGTTTAACAAGGACATAAAGAACTAAAGAGCAAAAAACAATGATGAACAACACAATAAATGAAGTTAAAAATTCTTTTAAAGGAATCAATAGCAAAATAACTGAGGCAGAAGAATGGATAAGTGACCTGGAAGATAAAATAGTGGAAATAACTGCCACAGAGCAGAATAAAGATAAAATAATGAAACGAATTGAGGACAGCCTCAGAGACCTCTGGGACAACATTAAAAACATGAACATTGGAATTATAGGGGTCCCAGAAGAAAAAGAGAAAAAGAAAGGGTCTGAGAAAACCTTTGCAGACACTGTAGTTGAAAACTTCCTTAACATGGGAAAAGATATACTCACTCAAGCCCAGGAAGCACAAAGAATCCCATACAGGATAAATCCAAGGAGAAAAACACCAAGACACATATTAATCAAATTATCAAAAATTAAATACAAAGAAAAAATATTAAAAGCAGCAAGGGAAAAACAACAAATTATATACAAGGGAATCCCCATAAGGTTAACAGCTCATCTTTCAGCAGAAACTCTGAAAGCCAGAAGGGAGTGGTAGGGCATATTTAAAGTGATGAAAGTGAGAAATTGACAACCAAGATTATTCTACACAGCAAGGATGTCATTCAGATTACATGGAGAAATTAAAACATTTACAGAAAAGCAGAAGTTAAGAGAATTCAGCACCACCAAACTACCTCTCTAACAAATGCTAAAGGAACTTCTCTAGGCAAGAAACACAAGAGAAGGAAAAGACCTACAAAAACTAACCCAAAACTATTAAGAAAATGGTAATAGGAACATACATAATGATAATTACCTTAAATGTAAATGGATTAAATGCTTCAGCCAAAAGTCATAGACTGGCTGAATGGATACAAAAACAAGACCCATATATCTACTGTCTACAAGAGACCCACTGTAGACCTAGGGACACATACAGACTAACAGTGAGGGGATAGAAAAAGATATTCCATGCAAACGGAAATCAAAAGAAAGCTGGAGTAGCAATTCTCATATCAGACAAAATAGACATTAAAATAAAGGTTAATAAAGAGACAAAGTAGGACACTACATAATGATCAAGGGATCAATCTAAGAAGAAGATGTAACATTGTAAATATTATGCACACAACATAGGAGCACCTCAATAAAAAAGCAAATGCTAACAGCCATACAAGGGGAAATCGACTGTAACACAATAATAGTAGGGGACTTTTAACACCCCACTTTCACCAATGGACACGTCATCCAAAATGAACATAAATAAGGAAACATAAGCTTTAAATGATACATTAGACAAGACGGACATAATTGATATTTATAGGACATTCCATCCAAAAACAACACAATACACTTTCTTCTCAAGTGCTCCTGGAAGATTCTCCAGGATAGATCATATCTTGGGTCACAAATCAAGCCTCATAAATTTGAGAAAATTGAAATTGCATCAAGTATTTTTTCTGAACACCACACTATGAGACTAACCATAAGTTACATGAAAATAATGTAAAAATACAAACACATGGAGGCTAAGCAATACACTACTAAAGAACCAAGAGATCACTGAAGAAATCAAAGAGAAAATCAAAAAAAATACCTAGAAATAAATGACAATGAAAAGACGATGACCCCAAACCTATGAAATGCAGCAAAAGCAGTTTAAAGAGGGAAGCTTATAGCAATACAATCTTATCTCAAGAAACAAGAAAAGTCTCAAATAACAACCTAACCTTACACTTAAAGCAATTAGAGAAAGAAGAAGAACAAAAACAACACAAAAAAACCAAATGTTAGCAGAAGGAAAGAAATCATAAAGAACAGATAAGGAATAAATGAAAAAGAAATGAAGGAAATGATAACAATGATCAATTAAATAAAAGATGGTTCTTTGAGAAAATAAACCAAGTTGATAAACCATTAACCAGGCTCATCAAGAAAATAGTGAGGAGACTCAAATCAATAGAATTAGAAATGAAAAAGGAGAAGTAACAACTGACATTTCAGAAATACAAAAGATCATGAGAGATTACTATAAGCAGCTCTATGCCAATAAAATGGACAAACTGGGAGAAATGGACAAATTCTTAGAAAACCACAACCTTCCAAGACTGAACCAGGAAGAAAAAGAAAATATGAACAGAACAATCACAAGCACTGAAATTGAAACTGTGATTAAAAATCTTCCAACAAACAAAAGCCCAGGACCAGATGGCTTCACAGGTGAATTCTATCAAACATTTAGAGAAGAGCTAACACCTATCCTTCTCAAACTCTTCCAAAATATAGCAGAGGGAGGAACACTCTTAAACCCATTCTACGAGGTCACCATCACTCTGATACTAAAACCAAACAAAGATGTCACAAAGAAAGAAAACTACAGACCAATATCACTGATGAACATAGATGCAAAAATCCTCAACAAAATAATAGCAAACAGAACCAAACAGCACATTAAAAGGATCATACACTATGATCAAGTAGGGTTTATCCAAGGAACGCAAGGATTCTTCAATATACGCAAATCAATCAATGTGATAGACCATATTGACAAACTGAAGGATGAAAACCATATGATAATCTCAATAGATACAGAAAAATCTTTTGACAAAATTCAACTCCATTCATGATAAAAACTCTCCAGAAAGTAGGCACAAAGGGAACCTACCTTAACATAATAAAGGCCATATATGACAATCGCGCAGCTAACATCATTCTCAATGGTGAAAAATTGAAACCATTTCCTCTAAGATCAGGAATAACACAAGGTTGCCCACTCTCACCACTATTATTCAACATAATTTTGGAAGTTTTAGCCATGACAATCAGAGAAGAAAAAGAAATAAAAGGAATCCAAATTGGAAAAGAAGAAGTAAAACTGTCACTGTTTGCCAATGACATGATACCATACATAGAGAATCCTAAAGATGTTACGAGATAACTATTAGAGCTAATCAATGAATTTGGTAAAGTAGCAGGATAAAAAATTAATGCACAGAAATCTCTTGCATTCCTATACACTAATGACAAAAATTATTAAAGAGAAATTAAGGAAACACTCTCACTTACCATTGCAACAAGAAGAATAAAATACCTAGGAATAAACCTACCTAAGGAGACAAAAGACCTGTATGCAGAAAACTATAAGACAGTGATGAAGAAATTAAAGATGATACAAACAGATGGAGAGATTTACCATGTTCTGGACTGGAAGAATACACATTATGAAAATGATTATATGACTCAAAGCAATCTACAGATTCAATAAAATCCCTACCAAACTACCACTGACATTTTTCACAGAGCTAGAACAAAAATTTCACAATTTGTATGGAAACACAAAAGACCCCGAATAGCCAAAGCAATCTTGAGAAAGAAAAACAGAGCTGGAGGAATGAGGCTCCCTAACCTCAGACTATACTACAAAGCTATAGTAATCAAGACACTATGGTACTGGTACAAAACCAGAAATATTGATCAATGGAACAGGATAGAAAGCCCAAGGATAAACCCATGCACATATGGTAACATCTTATCTTTGATAAAGGTAGCAAGAATATATAATGGAGAACTTCAATAAGTGATACTGTGAGAACTGGACAGCTACATGCAAACGAATGCAATTAGAACACTTTCTAACACCATACACAAAAATCTAATCCAAATTGATTAAAGACGTAAATATAAGGCCAGACACTATAAAACTCTTAGAGGAAAACATAGGCAGAACACTCTATGTCATAAATCACAGCAAGATCCTTTTTTGACCCACCTCCTAGAAAAATGGAAATAAAAACAAAAATTAACATGTGGTACCTAACAAAACTTAAAAGCTTTTGCATAGCAAAGAAAACCATCAACAAGTAGAAAAGACAATCCTCAGAATGGGAGAAAATATTTGCAAACAAAGCAGCTGACAAAGGATTAATCTCAAAAATATACAAGCAGCTCATTCAGCTCAATATCAAATAAACAAACAACCCAATCCAAAAATGGTCAGGAGACCTAAATAGACGTTTCTCCAAAGAAGATTTACAGATTGCCAACAAATGTATGAAAGGATGCTCAACATCACTAATCATTAGAGAATTTCAAATCAAAACCACAATGATGTATCACTTCCCACCAGTTAGAACGGTCATCATCAAAATATCTACAAACAATAAATGCTGGAGAGGGTTTGGAGAAAAGGGAATCCTCTTGCACTGTTGGTGGGAATGTAGATTAATACAGCCACTATAGAGAACAGTATGGACGTTCCTTAAAATATTAAAAATAGAACTATCATATGACCCAGCAATCCCACTACTGGACATATACCCTGAGAAAACCATAATTCAAAGAGATATGTACCACAATGTTTATTGCAGCATTATTTCAATAGCCAGGACATGGAAGCTACCTAGATATCCATCGACAGATGAATGGGTAAAGAAGATGTGGCACATATATACAATGGAATATTAAAAAGAAATGAAATTGAGTTATTTGTAGTGAGGTGGATGGACCTAGAGTCTCATACAAAGTGAAGCAAGTCAGAAAGAGAAAAATAAATACCGTATACTAACAAATATATATGGAATATAAAAATAAAAATTGTTTTGATCAACCTAGGGCAGGACACAAATAAACACACAGATGTAGAGAATGGACTTGAGGACATGGGGAGGGGGAAGGGTAAGCTGGGACGAAATGAGAGTGGCATGGACTTATACACACTACCAAATATAAAATAGATAGTTAGTGGGAAGCAGCTACATAGCACAGGGAGATCAGCTTGGTGCTCTGTGACCACCTAGAGGTGTGAGATAGGGATGGTGCAAAGGAGGCAGAAGAGGGAGGGGATATGGGGTTATATGTATACATATAGCTGATTCACTTTGTTAGAAAAGCAGAAACTAACTTTGTAAGGCAATTATATTCCAATAAAGATGTTAAAAAATAAAATTAAAAAATAAAAGTAATTTATTTAAAACAAACAAACAGACAAAAAAAAAAACATGCTCATAAAAGACATTCTTTGGGACCAGAGCACTCATGGTGACAGATTGTGAATTCCAGAATTCTTCAGGCAATTCTTCTTTGGCCATTCTCTCTGGCCTGAGTTTAAAATGTTAACTGATTATCACAAAAAGGGGACTAAGGATGCATTAAAAAAGAGAGTTTGGATTATTTTGGATTTTCAATGGCAGACAACAAAGAGCTTTTATATGTTATATTATCTTTCTAGACAAGTTAAAAGGATGAAGCACTAAAGAACAGACTTCAGCAAAACATGCATAATTATATAATTAAGATTGTAGCCTTACCCTACAAACAAAAGCTTCCAAACAGCACACGTTGTTAAAATGCAGCCATAAACCTATTTAAAGGGCTTCTTCATTTAGGCCTGAAAACACAGCACTGTCTTTGTCAATTTGTCTGTAGTCTGTTCTGTAGGTGACATTGTTCTTGAGCACTAATCAATTGATGTCTCTGTGCCATCTGGCATTCTGTTGCTAAGCACAGCAGTAACACTGTAAGGCGAAGTGTGAGTGGCAAGAAGCAGGGTTTGTGTTCATCATGGTGTCACAGTCTAGACTATACAGTCAATAAATCTTTCGTATGCCAGGCTTATCCTAATGGTGAAGAAATGCCTTGGCAATGCATCGAAGAAAACAAGATGAATAGTAATTACTCCAATAAAACTTCGAAGATCTTGCTTTGTTTATAGAGGGACCTCATAAGAAAGGATACCATTCTTTAGTTGGATGGAATATATATGTCATTACCAGCTATGTCATTACATAAAACAATGTACTGAAAACTCTGAATTAATATATGTCCTTTATTACTTAGGTACATGTACAACGTTTCTCATGGACCCATTTTCGTCTGTCAGTAGGGGTCTCTATAATTTGTCTTTAAATTTCTGAGCATAATGGCAGCACTATTAATAATCATGCAGAGAAAACAAGCATATACCAGGAGTGTCCCAGACAAAGGAAGTACAGGTCTGCAATTTGAGAAAGCTGAGTCTCATTAAATATTGTAAAATTCAAGTAAAAACTTAAGTTCCTATCAAAATGTTCTCAAAATACTGCTAATGGTTTTCTTTCAAAATATCCTAAATAATTGGCTGTTGTTAACCATGGCTGTGGTGAAATTTTACATAAATCTTCCTTGATGCAAGAATAGTAAGGTGTTGATTTCAATTATAATCACTAATCCATATGAACTATAATCATGGTGTACCTATACATCCCAGGAAGTGTCTTTGTCATTGTATTTCATGACTACAACAACCAGCATAACCCACCTTAGGAATGTGTGTGACTAGTTCAAGCACATCTTCCTGAATTTGATATTTCAGACCTTCTACTGTGTTCATTAGACAAAAGAGACATGTCTAACTTTCATATAAATTGATTCATTGGTGTATCCAGCTGGAATAGAACTGGTTCAGAAAATACCATGGGGAAAGATACTGGCAAATCCCTGTAGTAGGTAACCACCTATAATAAATGAATGGCTTCAAAAAATATCCCCAATGATAAGAAACATCTTTTTTTAAGTGTAGGGACTTCCCTGGTGATGCAGTGGTTAAGAATCCGCCTGCCAGTGCAGGGGACAGGTTCGATCCCTGGTCCGGGAAGATCCCACAGGCCGTGGAGCAACTAAGCCCATGTGCCACAGCTACTGAGCCTGTGCTCTAGAGCCCACAAACCACAACTACTGAGCCCATGCACCACAACTACTGAAGCCTGCGTGTCTAGAGCCTGTGCTCCGCAAGGAGAGAAGCCACTGAAATGAGAAGCCTGTGCACCGCAATGAAGAGTAGCCCCTGCTCGCCGCAACTAGAGAAAGCCCGCACGCAGCAACAAAGACCCAACACAGCCAAAAATAAATACATAAAATAAATTTATATAAAAAAGTGTACTTCCTATGTCTAACAATGAAACTCTTAGAGGAATAGGCACACTGTATTAATAAAACAGTATTTGAGAAAAACAATCTACATGTTTTGTACATTTATTTATATATTCAAACAACTGACAAAGTTTTATAATCTACTATGTGCCAAGCAATTTGCAAGGTGCTGTCAATACAAAGATATACAAATGATTGTCCACGTTATAAACAAATATAGGAGGGTGATGCGAGAAAATTAGCACTTAAAGAAGTACAGTAAGGTATTTACTTGAAAAGCATCCCCTCTCTTTTTTCTCAGACCATTTACCCTGGCCTATTCAGTTGAATTTAACTGAAGTAATCAGAGTATAACATTCACTTAAAAATGACTATTTATTTGAGTGATGAGATCAAAAGTAGGAGAAATAGAAATAGGACTAAACATCTATCCTTTTATTTTCACATTTTTGCTTCAAAAGTAATGTATTCTTGGGATATGGCCATCCTTCTTTAAGATTGTTGTGGCTGCCCTTAAATGTACTTATGTTTGCTTTTATACTTTGACGTTGATGCTTTTGAAAATCCTCCACTGATAGGCTATGATAACAGACCTAGGGGCATTTCTTATTTCTCTAAGACCAAGTAAGAAGAGCTGGAGCCTAATCACTGTTGGTGATACAATTTTATTGCGCTTTGGGAAACAGAGAATGATTAAAAATAGAAATCAAAATATTTTCTGGTTATTTATATTTATAAACTATACAATAGAGCTATGCAATAATATTATAATTTATTACATGCTTTTCCAGACATTACTTCATGTGATTTTTCCCCCAAATTTAATGAAATATGCAAGACAAAAATACATATTCTCTCTTGAAGGCTCCTAATGTCTTTTCTGTTTCCACCTATATGGCTTACATAAGCTTATGCATCCATAATTTTAAGAATTACTGGATAAAATTAATTTAGATATGTATATCTATTTGTAGAAGAATACTTTGCAAGGCCTACAAATAGGTTGTGCTTAAAAGTCATGTTTCTTGGGATTTGTAGCACTTATCTACTTATGTCATGTTGATCTTTTAAACAGAGCCAGAAATCTGACATCAGAATGATTATACAGAGAACTAAAGTACCATCTGATGGGTTTAAGGAGGAAATCAATGGTAGAATCATTACTTGGAGGCAGCAAATTATTTTGATATAAGTGTTCTCCTGGCCAGCAAAACAAATCTCTCCATACTTAGGAATATACTCCGAATAAAATTCCTTTGTATGATAAAATCATTCTGTGAATATGGTCACCAAATATGAACAGACTCAAAAACAATATTAAGATACAGATTATACTGACATAGCAAGATTAATTACTAGTTTCCTGATTATATTTAGTAACTACAGTAATGTACTGGCAATCCAGTGCTTAGCTAATTAGTCAGAATATTTGGCATTACATTCGTAATCCACTTGCAAAACAGAGGTGAATGTCAGCAGTTCAGAGTTTCTGCCTTGTGGCTTTGTTTTTTTTGTTTGTTTGTTTTGTTTTGTTTTGTTTTGTTTTTTGCAGTACGTGGGCCTCTCACTGTTGTGGCCTCTCCCGCTGTGGAACACAGGCTCCGGATGTGCAGGCTCAGTGGCCATGGCTCACAGGCCCAGCCACTCCGTGGCATGTGGGATCTTCCCGGACAAAGGCTCGAACCCGTGTCCCCTGCATTGGCAGGCGGATTCTTAACCACTGCACCACCAGGGAAACCCGGTCTTGTGGGTTTTGACACTATTTCTCCCTACTCTCTCTAAAAACAAGATTTGAATTTTGGCATTTGCAACATCATCCTAGAGAAATAAAGTTTCAAAGAAAAAGCAGAAAGAGAGGTATCTGGAAATATTGCAAAGGGGGATAAAGGGAAAGAAGACATACAACAAGATTGTCAGGAAAAAGAAAACTGAGATGAGGTTACCTTGGGAATGAAGGCAAGACCATTCTGGGGAAGGTGCCACCTGTTGCTCTTTTTCAACTCTTGTCTCAGAAGTCATGGATGACTCCAAAATGTGCTCTTAGAATGATCAAAATTGTTTAATAAAAAGCTTATTTTTTAACTTAAATATGTTACATGCAGATTAGGAAGTTTTTCAAATTATAGAAATAGAGGAAGAAAGCAAAATGTTACAATTTCCCACCTAACAAATATCATAGCATAACTATTTTATTTTATATTCTATATATATATCTGTCTTTCTTCCTAAGTCCGAGCTAGCATAATCTCTAGTTCTACACACACACACACACACATACACACACACAACTTGCTCCAGAACCATTAAAAAACAATGTTAGTCTCTACCAAAAATTTGAGGATTCACAGGAGGGATTTACACCTCACCACAAATATCTACCTTCCTCAAAGTCTTTCCTATGCATATAACTCCTCCACATTTCTACTCTTTATGGTGGCTCCCCAACTCACTCCCTTTCCTTTATCTTGTTTCTGCCTCTCATCTTATTTACCTCACCTCAACCTAAAATCTCTTTGCTCCAGCTCCTTCAAACTGCAACTTGTCTTTTTTTTTTAATTGTCCTTAACTTGTTTTGCCATGAAGTGTATATCATTTCAGTATTATCAAGTGGGGGGCTCTGCTGCTTCCCAATACTCTGAAACAATTAACACAAGATAAAAATCTCGTTAGATCACCTGGAAATGAAGTGCAGAGTGAAAAATTTGACTGTTATTTATTTAAATTTGACTTTCTATTTTGATATATATAAATTACGATGATAGGAACAGTACATTTGCATTACAGAAAATTGGAAAATAGAGATGAAACATTTAAAAATATTCTATACACTCACTATGCAGTAATAACCACCATTAATATTCTAATGCATACCCTTCCAAATCTTTCTCTGTGTGTGTGTGCATGCACACACACCACAATGGAATCACGTTTTTCATAGTGTCCTGCTACGTAATTCTTTTAATCATGAGTTTTCACCACAGTTATTCTCATCTAATCTAATAGCCAGAAATTATTCAGATTTCCAAACTGACCTCCAAAATATCCTTTCTGATATACAAACCCATTCCTAATCTGCACCATGCACTGAATCTGATAATGTCCCTTACCTCTTGTCCAGTCTTGTATAAAAACTTTCTTCACTGTTTTGTTGAAATGACCAGGTCAGAATGTCCCAATTTCAGGAGCTGTCTGATTACTTTATTGTGATAAAATTTATTTTGTTCATTTATTTTCTTTATTTCACATAAAGTGTAAGTCAAGTTTTAAAGTTTGCTGATAAAAAATGTAATTCAATTTAAAAAATTTCAGATGGTATAGGTCCTGTTGTATGCCTAATATTCCATAGACCACACCATACATGATACAAATTTGACTGTCCACTTAAGTTCTGAAGTTCTGAATGTAATATGTGTGATTTCTGAGGAATATCAAATACCTAGTTCTCCATCAATCATACACTTAATGATTTTAATACCAGTTGTTTATTCTTGCCCAATCCAATTTTCATCACGGTTTGTTAAATTTTCACTCCTAACATATTATTCCTTCTACATATATTTGCTGTCCTTCTTCTCTAAATTAGAATTATCCCTCAGTAACAGGGCTGTTAAGTTTTGTAGTCTAGTTATCAGACTGCTGATTAAATTCACTTATATCTATAGCAGGTGGATTTCCATAGATCTTAAAGGAATGGTTAAGGATACAGGAGCATGATGCCTGCAAATAACACCGAAATAACTCAGAAAAAATAATGGTCACATATATGTACATACATATATTATCATACACATTTTCATGAAGAAAGAGAACATGATATTAAAAATGGGTCAAAATATTAACATGTGGTGAATCTGGGTCAATGAGAGTTCTTTACAGTGTTTTGAAAGTTTTCCATAATTTGAAATTATATCTAAATTAAAATGTTATATTTCAGGAAACTGATAAACACATGAAAATATAGTTGATCACAATAATAGCAAATAAATTAAACATAAAGTCATATTTTATCAAGCAAAATGGAAAAATAGGAAAATATATGATAGTCAACTGTCTTTTGAGCATAAAGGAGACACATTAGATTGACAGTGAGAATACAAATTGATAATATTTTGTGGAAGTAGTTAGTGGTATGTGTCTTAGCTATAAAAGTGTACATAACTTTTGAACAATTCTGATTTAATTATTCCATAAAAAGATCAGAAATGTGTAAAAATATCTACAATTGTTACACCCATTTTTGTATTACTATTTCCATGATCAGTTTAAAGCCATCTACCTTTACAACAACAACAACAAAAAGAGTTAGATAAATTATAGTACATTCATAAAAAATGATTAATATACAGGTAATGAAATTAAGTTGAAGAAAAATATTTGATAGCATTAGTTATATGAAAGTAGACTACAAAATATTATATTTGATGCATTTCCAAATTAGCTAAAGTAGAGGGCAAAATTGCACATGAGTAAATAGGAGAAAAAAGATAAACCATAAACATGATACGATAACAATTTCCTGATGAGCCAGTCCCCAGGATTTTGCCTCTCAGTGTGGCCTGTGAACTTCCCAAATCAGTCTAACATAGGAGGCTAGTTTAAATATCCCACTCCAGGATTTTTAAAGAGCCCCAAGATTGATTTGGTGGCATGCTAATGTAGACTTTTTTTCTGAGAGTAGAATTCCAAGATTAATCAAGTGCTTGGTAAGAGTAAATTTAAGCTTATTCAATAAATTAGATTTTAAACAAAGAAGGGCTCTTCTTCTCTGTCTCTTTTTTCATGTTTAAAAAGTGAGTTTCTCCTTCCTTCTTTTCTCAAGCCCTGAGTAATTTAGTTTCAGAGTTTATTTCCTTACTTTGATTCTTTTGTCTTTGAAAATTGGGCTTGGTACCATATTTCCTCAGAAGATGTACCTTGTTATTGATTTTAATTATCTGCTTAGAGTCTAGTGATCTAGACTGTAACCAAATTGTTTGGGCTTATAAACCTCTTTCCAGAACTTTTTACACAAAATACCTATATCCTGGTCTAAATTACACAGGGCTACTTCACACTCCATGTCATTCACTCTCCCTTAACTCCAAGAGATCTTTGTGTTATCATTTACTGATGGCTACTGCCTGCAGGCACTTCCAATATTAAGTGTTGCCATACTCTTAAAGAATTCTTTTTGCTTGCAGGGCTGGGCACTTTTAAAATTTGTCAAGAAATCTACCTTTAAATACCTCACCTTCCACATCCAGGTATGAATGTCTAGTCTCTTGGCTCCAGAGACTTGTTCAGATTTATTGCTATTAAGAACATTTTCCCTTTTGCCAGAACTGTTGGAAAACTCTTCTCATTCCACAGTCTATTGAGAACCTCATAAAATTGCAAAAACAAACAAAAAATCCACATTCTACTAGTTAAGTTCAGTTATTCCACTTCTGGGAAAATAAATTAAGAAAACAAGCAAAAGTTGCAAAAATGCCAATTGCAAGTGTTTACATTTAAAAAATTAGAAAATACTTTTATTACCTGTATGATTTTTAGTAAGTTACTAAAACACTTTGTGGATAAATTTCCTCAACCATAACATAGGGATAATAATAGTACTTACTTAAAAATGATTTTGAGTTTTAAAAGAATTAATGTATCAAAGGCTTAGAATAGTGTTTACAAATAGTAGTGTATGCAAATTATTATTCTCATCATATAAGTAACAAATGGTGCAACAAATTATGGTATAATTGCAGGATTTGAGAATAAGACCAACCATATGCCAGCGCAGAGAACAGTGCAGTGGAGCTGTGTTGGAGAGAAGAATTTTGACATTTGGATTAAAAAAAATCACATATTAAACCAATGAACTCTCTTCCCCATGGGCCACCAGAATGACTACATTTCAAACAGAAACACCATCACGTTACTATCCACTGCATGATTGTCAGTGTACCATCTTCGAAAAAATCTTTTTCTCCTTTTAGATAGACCATATACTCTGTAACTTTTGTGTTGCTAGGCTGTCATTACATAAACTATATTCTAAATACAATATAAATCATTGTGATTGTGAAATTCGTTGTCTAATAAATACCTCCTAAGCAGAAATTTTCCCAGAAAAGATAATTTTAAAAGACCAAAGTGGTTATTATCTTGGAAACAGTTGACATGGAACTACATCAGAAAAATCTAGGTTAAAATTCTGATTCCAACCCCTACTAGTGGTAGGATATATATAGCCAAGTTTCTGATCTTTAAAAGCCTTAGTGTCCTCATCTGAAAATGTGATTAATAATATTTATTCATACACTGGAATTCATATTAATTCATATATTAATTCATATATTTTGTTGGAGTAAAATAAAATAATTTATGTAAACTGTCAATTATAATGACTGGCACAGAGTAGTGTTAATAAAAAATGACAGTTCTTACATCTGCATGTTTGAAATTTTAAACACCATGTTGTTTTTTTTTTTTTTAAATGGGCTTATCCACAATTACATGCCTACTGATTAGTCCATAGTAAGCTCCAAAATGAGAGATTTAAAAGTGAAAGTGATCATTTGAGGGAGATAAAGAATATAACTGCATTGAGAAGTCAGGCATTAAGCAGTTTATAAGTTTTTTTTTTGTATTTTGTCTTTTCATTTTCCCAAATATCTAAGTCAAAGAAGATAAGGTTGAAAGACATAAATACATCCTTTCAGCTGACAAATGTGTTTTTCCATAAAGTTTAGTGCTGATTGTTTATTGCATTTTATTTTCCTTGTCTCAACCAGAAAATCTGGGGCTTCTCATTACACTTGACTGCTTGCAGGGTCCCCGATTAGGAAATTACCAACGCTAAGATCTGCATGACTTAAATGAGTGTTGGGGTGTGGGAGCTGGAAGGACGTACATATCAGAGACATTCATTCATTTATATAACTAGTCTTTTGATTCTCATAGCTTTATCTACAGAGTAATTAGTTTCCTATTTAATCTTTTACAGTCCTTTATAGCTCCATGATTGCCACGGATTGAAGGTACAAAGATTTCAATAACAGCATTTCTTTAAAGCAACATGTATATCTTTAAATCAAAACAAGCATAAGAAACATGTATATTCCTTAAAGGAGAAAAAAAATCTTAAAAGTTCTGGTACTGTTTAAGAAAACAAACAAACAAAAATAACCTGTGTGTTTGCTGTTCAATTTCAGCGTCTGTTAATGAAGCTCTGTGTCTTTTTTTTCTTCACTGTTAGATGAGCGGCTGCAATCGTAAAGCATGACTCCTGTAATACTTCTGTAAATGAATCACTATTGCATTCATACAATTAGCCTCTGAACAGATGTCAGAAAGTAAAGATTGGCTGCCTCTAGATCAAGTTGCCGCTGCCAACTCTCGCGAGCTTTGTCAGTAACAGTTGATTGTAATGTCAGTGCAGTCCAATTTACAGGCTGGAGCAGAAGCTGCTTACTGCATTTCCCTGAAGTATTATACGATTTCCATTCCTTGCAAACTTTATCATCTTCATTGCAGTGAGTCGGGTAAGTTGCTCTGAATTTACATCTTCCTGTTAGAGATGCAAGTTACTGTGAAGCTCGTTCTGTGGGAGGAACGGATCCCTTCACATGTTTGCTGTGCCCCTTTGGTGCTCTGTGGGAGAAAGTCATTGCAAATGGGACACATGAAGTAAGGGAGCAGCCACATACATCAAATCTTCCGATTGATTATTCAGGGAACGCAGACTGCGGCCATTTAACTGCTAAGGAAATAATGAATTTATTCAACTTTGTATAAAGGACCGTAGCACTTGTGGAATCACTGTAATATATGTCCCCAATGCACCCTCTAAGGGAAAACACTTTATGCTGTGTTTTACCCTTAAATGCACTGTTTAGTGAATTTCTCTTTAAAAGAGTAACAAAAGTGTTTTTTTTTTTTTTACCAGTCTTACTCTCTAGTTTTTTCTTTTTTTAAAGTGGTTTGAAATGAATAGTTATTGTCTGGCTCTACAGGGTACTTAACATTTTGCCATCTGAAACTTTAACAATATCAATTGACAAAGGAAAAGTCTAAGTTTCTTTTCTGTGAAAGGAAAAAGCTATTTCCCAATTTGATTTACAAACTTTTGTCCCAATTGCCCTGTTTGTTCTCTTTCTTTTAATATGTGTGTTTATAGCAAAATATTTTACATTTGCTATCATTTTATTATTATGGAAATAATAAGCTAATATAGACTTTCTGCTCATCCTATGATTTTGTAACTCTACCTTTATTTTGATGTCAGTTCTTGTTTAACCAGAGGATTAAGCATTGAGTATAAAATATATGCATGATTAAAAGTAAACTGAAATGTGAGCAAAATTATTTCATTATTTATGATTTCTATTTGTAATTAAAAAAATTAAAGTTATCTCTTCCAAATTTTTATGAAGATATTGCATGATAATAAACTCAATTAGGAGTTACTGTCACTAGGCTGTGTAATGCTTCCATAATATAAGCTATCTCATACCTATGATAAATATTACATTTCACTTATATAAATAGTTACTTTGTTTAAGGATAAGCATGCGCTTTTAAAGAGTGACTATTACTTTAAATGACATGTTTAGAATTCTCTGTGTATTTGAAATAACGTGACGTTTTGGAAGCAAATTAAATTTCTAATTGGATTTGCAAAGTTTTGTTTTATTCTCCTAGACCTGTTGCTGTTCATTTTTAATGTCCTGTTTCTTTAATTGTAAGAAAATATTTGGGATCTACTCCACATTTCAGTTTTTAGAATATAAGCTAATAATATAATATAATAAAAGTAATATATAAGCTAATAATAATAAGCTAATAATGTCTTAGCAAATGATATCTTAGTTACAAATTTAGTTTGTGCTTTGATTTATTTCTTGGTAACAATTAATAATATATACTTAAATTGTATGCTGTCTTCATTTTAATGCTTTCATGCCAAAATCTGCTTATTCTTATCAAAACTAAACTGTTTCAAACGTTGGAGAATTATAATTGAATAGATGTCAACCTAAGAACAGATTGAACTTTCAAAGAAGATCCAAGATATCTCTGTAATATTAATTGCTCAAATTGTTCACACAATGAAAAGTTTGTGGATGTTCTTCCTGATTGAGGACAGTTACAGATCTGTTTCTCATACCTAATATAGTGTCTTCTATGTATACACATCCTTTTAGTGCCTACTGGGTATCTGAAGGATCCCTGAAAGACAGTGGTATAGTCTATTTATAAACAGACTTCCTCAGTTCCCCACTTCACTTAGCCTACAACAAAACAAGCTCTTTAAGTTTGGTATAAAGGCTCAGTTGTTTTAATTGAACTAAATACATTTTAGTGGCACTTGTTCTAGATCATATTTTCTAGATGGCTCTTTCCCCACCATTTTAACAGTCCATTTTTATATAGAAATATATATTCTAATAAAACTTTTTAAAAGACAGGAAAATTACATTCAGAGAAAACTATTATCAATTTTTGCATGACCATCCTTTAAGAAGTCCTTGACTGGCCAATTATTTTCAAAATTTGATTGATATCCAATTATGGCAAATATATGGCAAATAAATAGTTCTTTATATCAATAACTTGCTTGCACCCATATCTATAGCATAACTTTATATGTTTTAAAAATCAGTCAAGGAATTTCAATACTTTCAAAATTGAATTAAGAATGCAAAAAGAAGGAAATTATTTTTTACCATTTTTTAATTTTTAATTATTTTTAAGTTTAGAATATTTTCCCAAAATTGCCAGGAGATTTTGATATTCTGGAGCATTTAATAAACTTGGAACACTATAGTATCAATTGTCTTTCAGGTTTTTCTCTCTTCCCACTCCCATCCATTCTCTTTTGCAATTCCAAACAAAACCTCCTTCTTTTAATCAAATATTAAAGATTATTACAATAAGTTAATTGATCTAAATCCAGATATTTAGTTGCCCTTGGTATAAAACTTTACCCCATTCTTTATGATAAACATGTTATGTGTTCTCAGAGTTTAAATTATTTAATGTGCCAGTAGTCAATTTGCACCAGAAAGTATAGGAGGAAATAAATGAAATTGTATTGAATATTTTAATTATTAGTAAAGACTTAAAGATATAGAGTAATAACATTTCTTAGTTTCCTTTATTTGTCTCTCTTTTGATTGTTTAATCATGTGATAGCATATATTAAAAACATAAACATCTCTTAATGGTAAAACCACAGTGCAACATGTGAGACTAGAGAATACCAGGTTATGAAAAGAACAAAATAATGTTTACTTAAATAAAGTACTGCAGCTAAATATATATATATATATACATATATATATATATATATATATATATATATATATATATATATAAATTAGCCTATGCTAACAATGAGTATGCTAACAATGAGTATGTGAACATAAGCAAATTTTCTTATTAAAACCTAGATTTAATAATATTAATAATAATTCACCATGAAAGTGAATTGGAATTATATTGCCATCCTTGCAATAAACACAGGCTTACAATGATTTTTTGGATGTTACTAATTACATTATTTACAATTACAAGGTGTAAGTACTTGTATTACTAATATCAAGGTGATGACTCACAGATATCATTGTTGAAAAAGCAAGATTATTATTCATATAAATCATATTATATAACATTAAGTTCTACTCAGCACAAAATATAAATAAAAACATACAAGATGTAGTAGTATAAATCAAACTAAATGACATGGGGATGATAGTACAAACTTTTAGATGTTATAGCAGCCTTTCATAACACATGCAATGAAAATTATTATATTTATTAATTACATACAAAACCAAAATTTTGGTAGTAATTTTATATTTGCTATGCAATAAAATTAATAAATAATATAATGAAAGTTTGAAAATTGTCAGACAGCAAAAATTATTAGGATTTGTTTTATGGTTTAAAAGACAAAATAAGATTTATATAAAACCCCCCCAAAAAATGATTGTCTTTATTAGACTCAGAAGACATTGATTGAGCTAGGCCAAAGGCAAGAATGAGTCCATCCAAAGATGCTGCAATCTATCTGTTGAAATGCAACTTAGAATAAACCAGCTTTGTATCTTAATTCCTTTTCCTTTCTAAAACAAGTTTTTAAAAATGAAAAAAAAAAATCTATCACAGCACTTTTCTTTCTTCCAAATGCCCTCCTCCATTTATTTAGAAGAAATGTCTTAGGAATTATCAGAAGGAAGAAAAAAAAAAAACACATAACTGTGGTATGTGGTAGCAGTGTCTCTAAAACTCCTAACTCTCAGAAATATAAAATTTTATTCGTAAGTGTCAACTTTACAAGGAAACTTTATATTATTATGACTTTTATTTACTTATTATTTTTAGAAGATAAATTGCATTTTTGTTATGATTATAATAATAACTAAATTTTATAATAGTATATACATAGTGTTAAAATATTATATACTTCAATAATATATTTTATTGGTATTAGCACAAATTCAGTTGTATCAAAATTGAGAGCATAAAATTTAATCTCATGGCTTGATTTTTTTAAACCTTATAACAATCATTATGTATAAATATATATGTATATATATATATATATATATATATATATATGCATAAACATGGACGTCAGTAGAGTTAGATATAAATATATAGATATAGACACAGCCATAAACACAGACAAAGATAGAGGCAGAAATAGAGACAGAGATAGAGGTATAGATGGAGATATATCTATAAATATTAGACATTGAACAAAATAGTATACACAATGGACTAGTTTATTCAGATATTTGGGGGGATCAAAAAATACTTGTTGATCACTAGCTGTCCTATGAGCAGTGGTGAATGAGGCTGATTACAGTGAGGATCATAGATCTGAGACACTTATCACCATAGATAGTGCCTTAATCTCTGCCTTCTAAGACAATGTAATTTAAAAAGTAGAATAGGGCTTCCCTGGTGGCGCAGTGGTTGAGAGTCCGCCTGCCGATGCAGGGGACACGGGTTCGTGCCCCTATCCCGGAAGATCCCACATGCCGCGCAGCGGCTGGGCCCGCGAGCCATGGCCGCGGAGCCTGTGTGTCCGGAGCCTGTGCTCCGCAACGGGAGAGGCCACAGCAGTGAGAGGCCCGCGTACAGCAAGGGAAAAAAAAAAAAAAAAAAAAAAAAAAAAGTAGAATAAAAAGACTAATACAAGTTCTCAATGCTCACAGGATTAGCTTCTTGGACACATAGGTTGGACTTATTATTACACTATCAAAACATAATAAAAATATTTTGTACATGTATGGACCTTTGCTATTGTTATGTGGATGAGAATCAGTGTTTGTATTTGACAGTTTTAATCAGGTTTTCTTTTTTCTTTCAGTTATATAAAGATGTTAGTTCTTTCAAATGATATCTGCATTACATTTTTCTGTCCCTCTTTGCCACTTGGAGTTTCAGAATCTGATTTATTTTTTTTTTTATTTAAAAGAAACTCAAGTATGCATTATGAATTTTTAATGAAAATTTGATTTCCCCAAATGTTCTCTTCATATCATTAATAAATATTATTTAATAAAATGCCAAACAGTTATTTTATAGGTCTCAAAGATTACTTTTGCTTCCCCAACTTTTCCCAGTACTTTCTGTTTTAATCCTTTTATTTCACTCATCGTGTCCACTATCAAAATACAAGTAAATCTGACCATGCTAATACATTTAACCTCCCTAGTTGCACATGCTTTAATCAATTAACAAATTAACAGACATGCGTTGAGTAATCCCTGAGTGTAAAATTTCTTCTAAGTCAGTTTCTTCTCCCACATCTAACGTTATCTCCATTGACAATATAATTCAGGTACAAAAGCCCTTCATGGTTATTCGGTTTCAGAGGAATTGGTATATATCCAGTCTTCCCTTTCCAGTTTTCCCCGTAGGCCTTTATAGTGGTAGCAGATTTGTTAGTTTTCACAATTTGTAGGAAAAATGGCAACTACTGTATTTTTTTGTTACTTCACATTCTGTGAATTGCTTGTCCAAATTCTCTTCTGACCACAGGCTACAATTATACAGAGGAAGAAACCACTAGGCAAAAAGGACCACAGAAGGGACCATGGAAACAGAAAAAAGCAGTTATAGAAGTCTGAGGATCCTTAAAGTTTCTTAACCTACTGTCAAGAGCCAGCCAGGCATGATTAGAACTGTATATATTTCAGAGAATATATAAGCTTGTATTTTCTCTTCTAACTAGGGTAAAAATTTAATCTATTACATCTATCATTAAGTAGACTACCACTTAATGCCACCTTTGGTGGTGCTGTGTATGGTAAATAAGTATATATATATATATATATATATATATATATATATATATATATATATATATATATATATATATATATGTATATACACTAATGCCTTGGACAAATTTCCTCCTTAAAAAACTACATCTTTCCTACAGAGATTTGAAAACAGATCTTTCAAAATTGAAATAATTTCTCCTTTTCCATTTCACTCATTTATTTCTAAATTGAAAACTGAAATATCTCCAACCATTTTCTATGTTTTTTTATGTGTCTTTATAGCAGTAACAGATTTATTAGTTTTCGTAATTTATAGGATTGATAAGAACTACTAAATTTTAGTTAATTATCATCAATAAAATATAATACTAGATACATGAGGCTGTTAAAACTTCCCACTTATCTCTCTTGCAGAAACCAATATGCAGAGCAAGGGTACAATCATATACATTAGATTTCTCTTGCGGTTTCTTCTGCTCTGGGTGCTCTATGGGAAGTCACACACTGAAGAAGACATCATAATTACCACCAAGAATGGAAAAGTCAGAGGGATGAACTTGCCAGTTCTTGGTGGCACAGTAACAGCCTTTCTTGGAATCCCCTATGCACAGCCACCTGTTGGTAGACTTCGATTCAAAAAGCCACAGTCCTTGACCAAGTGGCCCAATATTTGGAATGCCACAAAATATGCAAATTCTTGCTATCAGAACACAGATCAAAGTTTCCCAGGCTTCCTTGGATCAGAGATGTGGAACCCAAACACTGACCTCAGTGAAGACTGTTTATATCTGAATGTGTGGATTCCAGCACCTAAACCAAAAAATGCTACTGTAATGATATGGATCTATGGTGGTGGCTTTCAGACTGGGACATCATCTTTGCATGTTTATGATGGCAAGTTTCTGGCACGGGCTGAAAGAGTTATTGTGGTTTCAATGAACTATAGGGTGGGTGCCCTAGGATTCTTAGCTTTACCGGGAAATCCTGAGGCGCCAGGAAACACAGGCTTATTTGATCAACAGTTGGCCCTTCAGTGGGTCCAAAACAATATAGCAGCCTTTGGTGGAAATCCTAAGAGTGTAACTCTCTTTGGAGAAAGTGCAGGAGCAGCTTCAGTCAGCCTTCATTTACTTTCTCCTAGAAGCCACCCATTGTTTACCAGAACCATTCTGCAAAGTGGATCCTCTAATTCCCCTTGGGTAGTGACATCTCTTCATGAAGCTAGGAACAGAACATTGACTTTAGCTAAATTTATTGGTTGCTCTAGGGAAAATGAGACTGAGATAATCAAATGTCTTCGAAATAAAGATCCCCAGGAAATTCTTCTGAATGAAGTATTTGTTGTCCCTTATGGTACGCTCTTGTCAGTAAACTTTGGTCCAACTGTGGATGGTGATTTTCTCACTGACATGCCAGACACACTACTCCAACTTGGACAGTTCAAGAAAACCCAGATCTTGGTGGGTGTTAACAAAGATGAAGGGACAGCATTTTTAGTATATGGTGCTCCTGGTTTCAGCAAAGATAACAATAGTATTATAACTAGAAAAGAATTTCAAGAAGGTTTAAAAATATTTTTTCCGGGATTGAGTGAATTTGGAAAGGAATCGATCCTCTTCCACTACATGGACCGGTTAGATGATCAGAGAGCTGAAAACTACCGTGAGGCCTTGGATGATGTTGTTGGGGATTATAATATCATATGCCCTGCCTTGGAGTTCACCAAAAAGTTCTCAGATATGGGAAACAATGCCTTTTTCTACTATTTTGAACACCGATCCTCCAAACTCCCTTGGCCAGAATGGATGGGAGTGATGCATGGTTATGAGATTGAATTTGTCTTCGGTTTACCTCTGGAAAGAAGAGTTAATTACACAAAAGCTGAGGAAATTTTGAGTAGATCCATTATGAAACGCTGGGCAAATTTTGCAAAATATGGGTAAGTGCCAATTTTTGTTGTTGTTCTTGTTTGGCTTTGCTTTGTTTTGCTTAACTTTGCTTGGTCTCCAGTGTAGACTTCATTAAAGGTACAGAAACATTTTGATTATTTATTCTCTTCATACCTTAAGCTGGGTTTTTTCTTTGTTTGTTTGTTTTTTAAATTTTATTTATTTTACTTATTTATTTTTGGCTGTGTTGGGTCTTCGTTGCTGTGTGTGGGCTTTCTCTAGTTGTGTTGACAGGCTCCTCATTGCAGTGGCTTCTCTTGTTGTGGAGCACAGGCTCTAGGCATGCAGACTTCAGTAGTTGTGCTGCATGGGCTCAGTAGCTGTGGCTTGCGGGCCCTAGAACGCAGGCTCAGTAGTTGTAGCCCCCGGGCCTAGCTGCTCTGCAGCATGTGGGATCTTCCCGGACCAGGGTTTGAACCTGTGTCTCCTTCATTGGCAGGTGAATTCTTAACCACTGAGCCACCAGGGAAGCCCTGGTTTTGTTTTTTATTATGTGATGCATTTCAGTTCCTTGCATCAGAGTGCTTAAGAGAAATAATCAAATAACTTTTATGAAAAATATTTTCTGATTTCATTTCCAAAGTACTTCAAAGTACTTTAACAATGTTCACCAAAGTTTGTACGGAAATAGATGTTTACCTTGAGAACTAAAATTACTGTGACATGTTATTAAGCCTGAAAGTTTATAGTGTTCACAGGTTTAAGAAAGATTAGGAATATCTCTCTTTTTCTCATGCTCTTAAGCAGTAGTACATTGTTACCTGATACACAAAGAAATACATCCCTGCTTAGGAAAATCAAAGGGCAAGATGGTGATAAGGTTGGCCCTCAGATTATTCAAAATACAGAATTTGCCATTTTATCAACGTTTTTTATTCCCTAATATGTTTGTTCAGAGCCTTTAGGTAACCTGTGTTGAATGAGAGCTACAAGAGTCATCTTGTTCAGTTAAGCTGTCTTACACTTGAGTAGTCATATAGATGACATTACATAATCAGAGATGTTACAGAAGAACATATTTTCCCTCATATATTATAAATATTGTGATAGTATGTCTTCAATAGTCAGAACAAAATAATCTCTTTGAATATATATTCTATTTTTTTAAATATTTTGTGTGTGTAAAAAATGTTTTTTTTTTTTTTTTTTTTTTTACTGTTTGTAACCCCAAATTGAATTTTATACATTGGAATAATTTGTATCAATGAGAATAATAAAAGAATAGAAATTTGGGCATCTCTTTTTTTGAAAAGTGCTTACAGGAACTCACAAATTGATTGATGCATTAATCCAATTTGTCATCCTGTGTTTTACAATTGAAAAGAATGTTGAGAATAATTTTGCTTCCTGGTTTTCTTTCCCAACCTCCATTTGGAATTCATTGTACTCCATGTTACTGTATGTATCTTTCTACAAAGTACTTGTATGATATAATTCATCTCAAATTTTTTGATACTTATTTACTGTGTATAAAGCTAAAACTCTTCCATGTGGCATTAAGAGGCTTCTATAATCTCTTTGCAACCCGTACTCCCCAACACCTTGTTGCTTGGTAGATGAGTTATCTCATGAATACCAAAGATTTCAAGCTTAACTACACCTTAGAGCCTTGTTCTTGCTATGTGCCCTGCTTAGAACATTTACCTTTCTCCTTTTTAATGACACAAGTCCTACTATTTTGTTAAAGTTTTGACTGACTACATGTTTCATACAATGTATATTTAATTCCTAGAGTTGTAATTCCTTCAGACCTCTTTTTCACTCTCACAGAAGCCATTGACTGTCACGTGTCTAAATCCTATCTTTCATTGTATTCTGAGCCTCCTAAACCAGACTAAGAACTAGCTTCTTGAAAGAGAACCTGTGGTTTTATTAGATACTCATTAAAGTACTGACATTAGTATATGTCACATTTTGCAAATATGTGGTTAATGACTCAATAAAAGCAGGTAAAAGCTAGTATGGGTAAAAAAATTTTTTTTCAAGATATGTAGGCTATTATATTATCTGTTATTATATTATCTGTAGCTGTGCAATATCTTACACCTTCTCAACATCAGTCTAAATTTCTGCTTAAGAAGGATCATCTTATTTCTAGAGTTGCATTAGAATTATGTATATTTCATTCTGTTCTCTCCCTCAAGGCTCTATCCATATTAAATCATCTGAATATATTTTTAATTCTTTCTGGCAATTCTAGAGATTATAAATAACTTAAGGGGAATATTAAGGGAATTTAAGGGAAATATCAATATTTCTTCAAATTATTGATGCCTGTAAATTTTTAAAGGACTTCATACTTTGCATGTTTTTTTTTTTTTTTTTTTTTTTTTTTTTTTTGCTGTACGCGGGCCTCTCACTGCTGTGGCCTCTCCCGTTGCGGAGCACAGGCTCCGGACACACAGGCTCCGCGGCCATGGCTCGCGGGCCCAGCCGCTGCGCGGCATGTGGGATCTTCCGGGATAGGGGCACGAACCCGTGTCCCCTGCATCGGCAGGCGGACTCTCAACCACTGCGCCACCAGGGAAGCCCACTTTGCATGTTTAAATCATCAAGTAATTTATATTTTCTTATTTCACAATTGGGAACACTGAGAACCAGATGTGGTAAAGGTCATATTTATGGTACACAGATAGCAACAGGTCAAAGAAGAGAATATTTGACAATTAATAGAATAATAGATTGTTTAATCCTAATCTTCTATGATTAGCATATTTTAATGGGAAATAAATAAAGGTTGACACATTTTAATTATAATGATAAATTCATATAAACAAGATTATAAACCATAAAAACTAAACTTTTTAAAGAAGTTCAGCTATAACAAGATGTCATTTCAGTCGGTGAGTTTCTTTAGAGTCCATGTTTGCACAGTTGAGCAGATAATAACATGTAATATGCATTGAGATTTGACTTGATGGCAAACATAATTTTAATCTCCTGGTGTACACTATCTGTTTTCAAAGTATACCTATGAATAAATACAGAAGTTTAGAATGATTAAATAAACTCCATGGAAACAAAGTTGGTTTAAGCATTAGGTTTGGAAATCCACCCATATTTATTTGACCACAAACATGATGTTTGATGTTCTCATTCCAGGGAGATTCTCCCCCTTATTTCCCCTCTACTCCCCATACCGGGGACATTTAGCAATGCCTGGATTTGGGGTACTACTAACAAAGTAGAGGCCAGGGGTGCTGCTAAACATCTTAAAATGCACATGACAGCCCCCCACAACAGCGAATTATTCATTCCAAAGGTCAGTAATGCCAAGACTGGGAAACTGCAGGATTTTACTTCCATATAACCCCAAAATGACACATCAAGAAAGTAAAAAAGTAGAACTGAGCATTGTAATAATCATCCAGGAAAATGAGTTTTACAGTTCGTGGTTCATAAAATGTTTTAATGGATTTTTCTCCTTAAGTAATAAGTTTAGTATATATTGTATTTCTCATTAGGATTAAGTTCAAAATAATTTTGAATTTTCCTTTGTGATATTTTATTTTGCCAATGGGTTGTTTAGTAGTCTATTGTTTACCTTCCAGCTATTTGGGTAATTTCTAGATATCTTGTTGTGGATTTCTAATTGAATTCAGTTCTAGTAAGAGATTATACTCTGTAAGATTTTTCCCTTTGAAATATATTGAGAATTATTTTATGACCCAGCATATGATCCTTATAGGTGATTATTGTATGTGCTCTTGAAAAGAATGTGTGTTCTTCAATTATTTGGTATGGTGTGTTCTGTAAATTAATTAGTTCATGGTTGCTCAGGTCTTCTAATAGTCTTACTAATATTTTTTGCCTACTTGTTTTAAATACTGAGAGAAGGGTATTAACACCTTGGACTATAACTATGGTATTATTTATTTCTCCATTTAGTTCTGCTAACTTTCCTTTTAATATTTTAAATCTATACTATTAATTCCATGTACTTTTAGGATTATGTAGGCCTGATTAATTGACTGTTTATCATTATGAAATGTCTCTGTCCTGAACTTGACTTTGCCTAATATTAAGATAGATACATCAAGTTTCCCATGCTTACATTTGCATAATATATTTTGTACCATCCTTTTACTCCAACCCACCTATTAAATAAATAAATAACTAAAACCCTTCTTACAGTTGGTGTGATTAACCCATTTGATATTTAATGTAATTGTCTATATGTTTTTGTTTAAATCTAACACCTTGCTATTATTTTTTTCTTTTTTTTGAATTGTTGAATTTTATTTTATTTATATTTTTATACAGCAGGTTCTTATTAGTCATCAATTTTATACACATCAGTGTATACATGTCAATCCCAATCGCCTAATTCATCACACCACCATTCCCACCCCCTTCCGCTTTCTCCACTTGGTGTCCATACGTTTGTTCTCTACATCTGTGTCTCAATTTCTGCCCTGCAAACTGGTTCATCTGTACCATTTTTCTAGGTTCCACATATATGAATTAATATACAATATTCGCTTTTATCTTTCTGACTTACTTCACTCTGTATGACAGTCTCTAGATCCACCCACGTCTCAACAAATGACCCAATTTTGTTCCTTGTTATGGCCGAGTAATATTCCATTGTATATATACACCACACCTTCTTTATCCATTCATCTGTCAATGGGCATTTAGGTTGTTTCCATGACCTGGCTATTGTAAATAGTGCTGCAATGAACATTGGGATGCATGTGTCTTTTTGAATTATGTTTTTCTCTGGGTATATGCTCAGTAGTAGGATTGCTGGATCATATGGTAATTCTACTTTTAGATTTTTAAGGAACTTCCATACTGTTCTTCATAATGGCCGTATCAATTTACATTCCCACAAGCAGTGCAAGACGGTTCCCTTTTCTCCACACCCTCTCCAGAATCTGTTGTTTGTAGATTTTCTGTTGATGCCCATTCTATCTGGTGTGAGGTGATACCTCATTGTAGTTGTGATTTGCATTTCTCTAATAATTAATGATGTGGAGCAGCTTTTCATGTGCTTCTTGGTCATCTTTATGTCTTCTTTGGAGAAATATCTGTTTAGGTCTTCTGCCCATTTTTGGATTGGGTTGTTTGTTTTTTTTTTATATTGAGCTGCATGAGCTGTTTCTGTATTTTGGGGATTAATCCTTTGTCCATTGCTTCATTTGCAGATATTTTGTCCCATTCTGAGGGTTGTCTTTTTGTCTTGTTTATGATTTCCTTTGCTGTGCAAAAGCTTTGAAGTTTCATTAGGTCCCATTTGTTTATTTTAGTTCTTATTTCCATTTCTCTAGGAGGTAGATGAAAAAAGATCTTGCTGTGATTTATGTCAAAGAGGGTTCTTCCTATGTTTTCCTCTAAGAGTTTGATAATGTCTGGCCTTACATTTCGGTCTCGAATCCATTTTGAGTTTATTTTTGTGTATGGTGTTAGGGAGTGTTATAATTTCATTCTTTTACATGTAACTGTCCAGTTTTCCCAGCACCACTTATTGAAGAGACTGTATTTTCTCCATTGTATATCCTTGCCTCCTTTGTCATAGATTAGTTGACCATAGGTACGTGGGTTTATCTCTGGGCTTTGTATCTTGTTCTATTGATCTATGTTTCTGTTTTTGTGCCAGTACCATATTGTCTTGATTACTATAGCTTTGTAGTATATTCTGAAGTCAGGGAGTCTGATTCCTCCAGTTCCATTCTTTTCCCTCAAGACTGCTTTGGCTATTCGAGGTCTTTTGTGTCTCCATAGAAATTTTAAGATTTTTTGTTCTAGTTCCATAAAAAATGACATTTGTAATTTGATAGGGATTACATTGAATCTGTAGATTGCTTTGGATAGTATAGTCATTTTTCACAATATTGTTTCTTCCAATCCAAACACATAGTATATCTCTCCATCTGTTGGTATCATCTTTAATTTCCTTCATCAGTATCTTATAATTTTCTGCATACAGGTCTTTTGTCTCCCTAGGTAAGCTTATTCCTAGGTATTTTATTCTTTTTGTTGCAATGGTAAGTGGGAGTGTTTCCTTAATTTCACTTTCAGAATTTTCATCATTAGTGTATAGGAATGTAAGAGATTTCTGTGCATTAATTTTGTATCCTGCAACTTTACCAAATTCATTGATTAGCTCTAGTAGTTTTCTGGTACCACCTTGCTATATATATATATATATATATATATATATATATATTTGCAATATGTGGGCCTCTCACTGCTGTGGCCTCTCCCATTGTGGAGCACAGGCTCCGGATGCGCAGGCCCAGCAGCCACGGCTCACGGGCCCAGCCACTCCGTGGCATGTGGGACCCTCCCGGACTGGGGCACGAACCCATGTCCCCTGCATCGGCAGGCGGACTCTCAACCACTGTGCCACCAGGGAAGCCCCCAACTTGCTATTTTTAATCCATCCTTCTTATTGCTCCTTTTCAGCTTTTTTTCTGCATTAGTTTAATGCTTTATTTGATTTTATTTTTATTTATTTTTATTATTTTTTTGTGTGTGTGGTATGCGGGCCTCTCACTGTTGTGGCCTCTCCCATTGTGGAGCACAGGCTCCAGACATGCAGGCTCATCGGCCATGGCTCATGGGCTCAACTGCTTCATGGCATGTGGGATCTTCCCGGACTGGGGCATGAACCTGTGTCCCCTGCATCGGCAGGTGGACTCTCAACCACTGCGCCACCAGGGAAGCCCTGATTTTATTTTTAAACAGAAGTTTTAGTTTGCCTTTAATTTTTTCACCAGTATTTTTCTTAATGCTAACAATTGTTTCTTTAACTTATAACTAAATACTTAGAGTTAATACTGAACCACTTAGCACTTTGCCATTGACATTTCCCACTTTCTAAACAATGCATGCTTCCTATTTTCCATTTCACTCTTACTACTTCACAAATGTAAGAAACTAACCGTATAGTTTCATTTATTGTACTCCATTTTTTATATTGCTGTCATATGTTTATAAAATGTATAATATAAAATCCCTCATAAAATTTTATTTGCTTTAAATGATCAATTATATTAAGATAAATTCATAAAAGAAAAGAAAAAAATATTATTTTATGTTTGCTCATGTATATACAATTTCCAGTGTTCTTTACTCTTTCTTGTGGATTCTAGCTCTCATCTGACATCATTTCCCTTTGTGCTGAAGAATATCCTTTAGGATTTCTCATTGGCAGCTTGGCTAGTTACAAATTTCCTCAGCTTTTTAAAATCTGGAAATACCTTTATTTTGCTTCAATTGAATGATATATTTTTTAAGAAGATAGAATTCTGGTTTGATCTTTTTTTCTTTTATCAGTTTAAAGATGTGTTTCATTTTCTTCTTATCTCTTCAGTTCTGATGTAAAGTGAGCCTTTATTCATATGATTGTCCCCTGTATACAATTAAAAAACAATATTTCCTCTGGTTGATTTCAAAATTTTCTGTTTACCTTTGGTTTCAATTGTTCATCATGTTTCCAAGTGCGATTTCTTTGGTTAAGCATTTTGTTTTGTTTTGGCCTAGTGTTTACTAAGATTCTTCCTGGTGATTTTCAATGTCACATTTGAGAAATTTTGTGTCAGTATTCCATCAAATATTCTTTCTGCCCCATTCTCACTCTTATCTCCTTCACAAACTCCCAATATACATGCACTAGACTATTGAATTTTGTTCCACAGGTCTCTAAGGCTCTGTTCCCTTTTCTGCAGTTTTGCTTCTGTTTTTCAAATTAGATACATTTTGTTTTCTATTGTATTTATTTATTTATTTTTAATATATCTTTATTGGAGTATAATTGTTTCACAATACTGTGTTAGTTTCTGTTGTACAACAAAGTGAATCAGCCATATACATACATATATCCCTATATCCCCTCCTTCTTGAGCCTTCCTCCCATCCTCCCTATGCTACCTCTTTAGGTCATCACAAAACATTGAGCTGATCTCCCTGTGCTATGCAGTAATTTCCCACTAGCCATCCATTTTGCATTTGGTAGTGTATACATGTCAATGCTACTCTCTTACTTCATTCCAGCTTTTCCCCTTCCCCCTACATGTCCTCAAGTCCATTCTCTATGTCTGTGTCTTTATTCCTATCCTGCCACTAGGTTCATCAGTACCGTTTTTTTTATATTCCGTATATATGCATTAGCATACGGTATTTGTTTTTCTCTTTCTGACTTACTTCACTTGTATGACAGACTCTAGGTCCATCCACCTCACTATAAATAACTCAGTTTCATTTCTTTTCTTCCCTTTTCTTCAGTTTTGTTTCTGTTTTTCACATTAGGTACATTTTTAAATTGGTTTCTCTGCAAGCTCAGTGACTCTTCTATCTTCTTCAATCTGTGGTTGAACTTACCCAATGATTTTTTTATTTCACCCATTAGTGTTCAGATCTAATTTTTTCCAGTAGTTTCATTATTTTTCTGAGTTCCTCCCTGTTTTCTATTTAAAAATATTATTCTTTAAGTTCTTGAACATACTTAAAATAGCTGCCTTAAGGTTTTGTTTGCTCATCCAATATCTGTTTCATGGGTTCATTTTCTATTTTCCTATTTCTTTGCATGTCTAGAAATTTTCAAGTTTGTACTAGACTTTGTGGATAATATGAGTAGAAATTCTATATTATTTTAGCCTCCTCTGAATAATGTATGCTTCCATGGAATAATGTTTGCTTGTTTGTTTTTAATTTTACTAGGCAGTTCAATTAAAGGATGTGTATAAACTTGAATTTTTCTCAAATGTGTATAGGCTTGGTTTTATATTTTGTTAGAGTGAATCCATGAAAGGCCCAAGATATTTTATAGTCCCTCTAACTTGGCAGGACTTAAACTCCAATGTCCGTTGTCACTGAGGATATTACAGTTACTTGGTTTAAGTATCTATTAGGATGGAGATAGACTGAGTCTCTTTACTCCCAAGTTATAACTTTCCACTCAGCTAGACTGAGTATTAATGAGGTATTAATGAGATGAAAACAGAAATGTTGACAACATTATAATAGTATTTCTCTCTCCGGTTTTTCCATCTCTTTTCTGCTCTCAGCCCTGCAGCATCTTCTCTCTGTTTAACCTCTCATACTCTCATCTTGCACATATTTAGCCCAAGACTCAGCCAAAGATCTGCAGGGAGACCTGTCCCACAGATTCTAATTTCTTCTGTATCCTAGAACTCTTATTTCTCTCTTTTAACCTCAGTGAACCTACTGTACTCTGCTTAGTCTCAAGCTCCTTGCATCTTGGACAATAATTTATCCTTATGTGAATAACCACAGTAAATGTGGACTCATCTTGAACTTCCCCTTTTCTCAAACATCATAGATTTATGCTGTCTGTTATCCAGTTCCTGAAACTCATTGTCTTTTTGTTTTGGTTTGTTTGTTTTTGGTCTAGTATATAATTGTTTTGGGTAGGAGAGTTAATCCAGTTTCTATCACTCCATCATGGATGAAGCTGAAAGCCCAACCTCTCTCCCATTTGTATTTTAAGAGAATCTTAACCTTACATTTCTCATTCAGTTCCATGAAATTCATTTTTTTCAGTTACTTTAAAAGATCTTGTCAATTTCCAAGATATATTAGAAAACAAAACCTTTTTAATTTGACTTCTTGCAAAAATAAAGAAAACATTATTCTGTGAAAGCACTAAATGGTATTCAAATTTAGTGTCTTTAGTTGCAGTCTTTGAGAGTCCTTGTAAAGTAGAAGCCACAATGTATTTATGCCTTTGTTAGTTGGAATTTCCACCTATTTGTACTTTGCTTGCTTCTGCTTTTCCCTCAGTCCCATCTCTAAAAATGAATGAAACCCATATCCAAATAGCAGACAGGTCCATATGTGCATTATATCCAATATCCTATAATAGGAGTTGTTGAAATATCAATATAACATATATATCCATCAATTATTCATCCAGTCAATAGCTTGATGACCAATAGATTAAATTAACCAGCACTTAATGACATATTTTCAGCACTACCTCAGTGATACAGGAAATTGGTGAAATCAAACTTGATTTGTCAGATAGAGCAGAACAGCTAAAGCAGGAAAATAAGCCAAAATACAATTAGTAGCATAACGTCAGATAGAGGATCATTATTCCAGGACAACTCCAGTTACCTCCTGCTGTTGCAGAGCATCTTTGGTTTGCTATGTCCTCTCTGGGTGCTATTTTCAGAGCTCCTCCAGGGCACAACCTCAAGGAGAGCTATTCACAGTGCAGTTACACAGTCTTCCCCATCATAAGTGATAGCCCTGATGTGTCCAGTGTTAATCTTTCTACAGATCCTTTGTATATAATATAACCTTAGGCAAGTTACTTAAAATTCCTTACTGTTTTTCCTTATCTGAAAAATGGGACTATAAATATACAACCCTATTGACACGTTGAAATAAACCTTATCATTGACAGGAAACTGCATTCCTCCTTTCCATTAAACAAATTCAGTTTTGCCCCTACCAGGCATAAACTACTTCAATTTATTCTTATCTAAAATTAAACTTGGCTTCCTCCCAAGAATGTACAGTTGTTTAACTTCCTGACTCAACATTAATCAAATTTTCAAAGAAATAAAGGTAAACTGCAAAATTGAGGCAATTTACTTGCTTCTGTCTTTTTGGTGCGAATTCATTTATTCAGAACAGCTCTGAATTTGTTACTGTTTCCTAATACTTTTTTTGCCAGAAATAAATGATATAACACAAGGCACTTTTATTTTGTCCTATTTTGATGTCATGAAACCAAAAAGTTACTTAACAAAGTATTTTTAGTAACTTCATATCAGTATACCTGCTGCTATCCTTGTTTGTTTTATTTATTTATTATTTATTCCCTTACAGTGTGAGGAACAACTTATTAAATAGGAACAAAAATATATTACTAAACTTTCAGTCCCTTGGTTCACTGATCTGTAAAAAATAAATATGAACAGTTCTTGACATTTGTACTGGAAAGTAAGTGACATTAAATGAAATGCTAAGTCATTATTCCTTAGTGCACAAGATTACTTTGAATAATTGGGAGAATTTAAAATAGGCCTGCTTCTGTGTAATTAATTATAATTGCAATAATTAGAAATTACAGATTTGCCAGATTTCTAAAATAATGAACTTTATTGTTATATTCCAGATATATATATGATGGGTGTTTCATATGTATTGCTATAACTTCATTTTACTAGTAGGAGTGAACTTAATAATAATGTATTTTCTAATATTTATAATGTGAACTTTATTTAATATATAGTGTTTAATAGCTATATTTCTATTGTGTTTACTTATATATGACAGAAAAAATAAAGTGATTGAAATAACATTTCAACCCCACTTAATTTTCAAACAAGTATATTTTCTTTGTGTGTTCTTTTATTTTCATCTCCTGGAATCATTTTATGTTTTTAAAAGGTAATAGAAAAACTGAAGAAAAGTTAAAGAAAATATTATTGGAGAACTGGTGCCCCTTTATTCTAAATTTCTGTATAGGAACTTAGCATGTGTCTGTTCTCATTTTATAGAGTTTGTATCCCTTCACCAATAAATTAATTTTCAAATTACACTTGAATTTATTTTTATTATGTTTTTCAAGTAAAAATAAATATTCTAGGACTTAATTATGACATACCTTTTAATAAGAGATGTCTTAAATATACCAAAAGGGTAGCAGTTAAAGATAGTTTTAAAGAGAACAGTACCATTATACTGACAAGGTATGAAGTATATGGATGCTATAATTAGAATGAAAATTTGCTGAAATGATGACACTATTTAACATTTTCTGATGAGAAGAGTGTGGTCTATAGAGGAAAAGTGAATTGGAGCTAATAGGGGAAGAACAAAGATTAGCTATGACTCAAGACGATTAACTTTCATTTCCTTCTATTATCCATTCTCTAGGCTGTCTTCACCATGAATTATTATGAAAGCAGTCATTAAATATGCTTAGGAAATGCATTTGGTTGCAAACTTATAATTTTAACATGTTAGCATGCTGATACCTGCCTGGTTAATGTTACAGAGGTAAGGGCAGAGCATAGACTAAAATTAGACATCATGACATACAGAGACAAATTTAAGTTTATGAAAGACTGTCATCTGGCCATCTAGTCCAATTATTATCAGGCTTATAATTAGATTTTTTGACAGATAATAGTTCATGTGGTTTCCAGAGTGAGGGAAAAAGTCCTTACTCTCTGATTCTATAATTATTTGTGGTACATTATCATAATTAACCTAACTGGAACATTTTGATGACTTCACAAAAGGGTTAGGGTTCAAATCCCCTGCGATTTATTTTATTGTTATCATGACTGCACCAATGCATCAATGTTCTATCGCTTCAAATTCTTTTTTCCCCCTTAGGAATTAGGTGAGGATTTAGTAAGGAATAAAACAATAAATGTTGGCTGCAGTGTTCCTGTAAAATACCTTAGTTTAACAAATAGAATATAAATGTAAGTGAAAAAAATACATATGCATCAGTGTAACTTATATGAAAAAAAAGAATTATGTTACAGGACAATTTAAAATGTACATAAGATTACTTGCAAAACCATATAAGAGTGCGGCAATATCTTACCATCAGTGACAGTGGAATGAGGAGAAACCAGATTCCCCAAAAGGCTACTACCTTTACAAAGATAGCTATACTAAAATATATTTGACTAAGTGTTTTGAAATACTCTTCACAGTGAAGTAGGGGAAAACTAATGTTTTTGGGATATAAGGGATCTCATTAAAACATAGAAAATCGTATTTATAGCATCAATTTACTTGGAAATAGCTTAATGTGATTTGTTTTCTATGTTTGCCCAAAGTTTTTTCTGTATTTGGAAAAATTATAACACCCAGTCTGCCTGTAAATCTTAAGTTCAATCTGAAATTAGAATTAATCATCAATTATATTTTAAAAGTCAGCATCATATTTTCAGGAATATACACATAAATGCAATACTTCAAAAGACTTGCCAGATACAAAATAATAACCTCAAAATAACAAAATGCAGTAACCAAAATGTGACTTTAAATATTTTTTTCTGTTTAAAATACTATATTTTTCTGACTGTTCCATAATCAGATATGATTAAAATGTGGTTGGTTATATTAAGTTCCAAGAAATTGTTTTTGTTCCAATTTTCCTTCCCAATCAATAACACTCAAGATCAGAGGTAAAAAGCATAACTCCAATTTTTAAACTTTTCTGTATGTTAGTATCTCTCCTGGACATCTTCACATTAGAATGATAGGTACTATTAACCTGATAGGATAATCTATTGATTTATTATACATGAAATGTTAATATTCTCTTGTCCACAGACCTCTGTTATGTAAAAGCAAGTGAATCTTTATCTTACAAATTAAATTGAATTACTTTTGGTGTATCATTCTCTAAGGATTGATATATAAATAATATTTGTTTTATGATTAGAATTATTAATTACAAAATATATTTTATCTGATAAACCATTATAAACCAAATAATAACCCAATGATATCACAGGTGTTAGAATTTATGTTTTTCTTAAAAGCCACAATGCCAATCAGGCTCTTGCTGATTTGATAATGTTTCTGGAAATAGGAAAAATTACACATTTTATGAAGCTCCTTGTAATTAAAACTCACATCTTTTATAAAGCACTTTCTAATCACAAATTAATAATGTTTCTTTAGATGGGTCATGGAATATGATGATTTGTTTATTCATTCTTCCATTTAGTCACTCAACAAATATATTTGAAAGCCTGTATGCACCAAGTATTACTTAGGTGATGTGAATACAGCAGTAATCAAAATATACTGAGGGAAAGAAAGAAAAAAAAAAAAAAAAGAAAAGGAAAACATTGGAGGGGGAAAAATAAAATCCCAGAGAAAGTTTCTACCTTCAGGGGCCTTACAATTTGTAGATGAAAAAAAAAAAAAAAACAATAAACAAATGTATAATATGTCTTATAGTGGTCAGAGCTCTGAAAAAAATATTAAGCATATTTAGGGACATAGAGCCTGAAGTGAGTGGAATGTGACACTATTTGTAGGGTTGCCGTGAAAAGCCTCTCACAGAGTTATATTAGAGCGAAATGACAGAGTTAATCATGTGGATATCCAGAGAAAAATGTTGTGTCGATATCTTGGGAAAAAGTTTTCTCAGGAGAGAAAGCAGCAAGGACGTGCCCTAAGACTGAAATATTTAGGATTTTGCAGGAACAGCAAGACAGCGAGTGTATGTGAGAGGTAAGTGGTAAAAGGCAAAGTCAGAGAAACACAGAGGGTCAAGCTATATAAGATTTGGGGCTTAGATACGTTTTCTGGAATCTATTCTGAGTGAAACAGTAAGCCGTGGAACATTTGGGGCAATCGAATGGCAATAATTTGACTCAAACTTTATAAGCATCTCATCTCTCTGACTGGTAAGTAAATAAGAGTGAGTCAGAGAAAGGAGCTAGGAGGCTATTATAGCAATCCAGGTGGTGTCTTGAATTAGGTATAACTGGAAAGGAATGGTCAGGATATACTTTGAAAGAAGATCTGACAGGATTTGCTGATAGATTGGATGTGGGATATGAGAGAGCAAGTGGAGAAGAGGATGCACCAAGCTTTTTGACCTGAGCCACCAGAAGAATAGAGGTGCCAATTTATGGGATAGGGATGACTACGGTAGGATAATGGTTGTGACTGTGTAATCAAAAGTGCTGATTTAAACATTTTAAATTTAAGCTGCCTATTCTGTAGACACTTGGAGCAATACAATAGCTATTCTAATACTGAAGTCTGAAATTCAAGGGAGAGGTAGAAGCTGGAGATATAAATTTGGTATCTAACAACATGAAAATGGTATTTAAAAGTCGTGAGAAAGGACTATATCATTTACGGAGGCAGATGTCTGAATTCTTCAAGGTTAGAGATTTGGAGAAGGAAGGGTAACCAGCAGAGAGAATAGAATGTTTAGCCAATGAGTTAGAAGGCCAACTAGGAGAACAAAATATCTCCCAAGACCAAATGAAGAAAGCATTTCAAGGAGGGAGTGATTATCTGTATCAAATATAGGATAAGTATAAGGAAAACTGTATATAAAGGTTCGTGGGTTTGGAACTGTGGAGGTTATTGGTGGCAAAGATACCTGATATTTTGATGGAGTGATAGGAACTAAAACCTTAATGGCAATTCAAAGGAGAATGAGAGGAAAATAATTAGAAATTGCAATTTGAATCATCTTTTTCAAAGAGCTTTACTTTTAAGTGGAACAGGGGAATTGAACCCCAGGGGATATGGGAACAGGAGAGCAGGAGGTTTTTTTGATTGTTTTTTTCTTTTTCATGGGAGATGTTGCAACAGGCTTGTGTGCTGATGGGAATGGTATAGTGATTAATTTGACTAATAATGGTTTTGTGTCAGCATCATAATCATCTACCTAAATTTATTCACTTATTTATTTTCTTTTTAGAATACAATTCATCTAAATACAATGAAAACCCTTTGGTTAGAAATCAGGCTGTCAGTAACTTGGATTTTGAAGAGCACAAACTAAGGGAATCAAGAGATGGGAAGCAAAGGGAAAATAAAACCACCACCCAAATATTCTGAACGTCAAAAAAAGTCTGTCATGAAATATTTCTTTGATATTAATTCCACAGAAAAGGTATTTCATCCTTTGGAACCTATGGACTTATAATGTGCCCTAAATTCTGAAAGAATTATTTCTCTATTTTTTTAAGATGAGACACAATCAGAAGCAGCAGATTTCTGAGAGCTAGGGCAGGAAGCAAGCAACTTTACAACAGAACTGAGAGGTCACAGACTAACAGCCAGACAAGCAGCTGTGGGTGGGGGAGGGGCAGTAACCTCTGATGCACAACCTCCTGTTAAATAGTGACAAAATATTGACCCTGAGTCCACAAAACATGGTATGTAGTGTCTTCCATGTATCTTTTAAGATTCAAGGAAGTATTATGCAATATCTGTTAGGAAAATTAATTTGTTAAAATAAAATTAATGTGGTTACAATAAAAATAACTGAGCCCTTAAGGAATATGACTCACACATGACCTATATATAATAATTTAGGCTATTGTTGTGGTTTGAATATTCTTAAGAAAGTACTGACCAGGTAGCATTTGGATTAACAATTCATATTAATAATAACATCAGTTAAAATGTATTAATTGCTAACATGTGCTCGTTCTCTGCTCAGGACTTCACTTTCATTAGGACAGACAACTTTCTAAGGAAGTATGATCATCATCAACATGTGGTGACACGGATACTGAGGGTATTTAAAGAACTTAAGCTGCTCAAAATTCCACATGTATTAGTAAAAACCAGAGCTCCAGCTTGAGCCCTGTGTTCTGATGGAAGAACCCAGGTACTTCTTTCCCGTACTTTGTCCCCTCTCTATTAGAATTTTTGTATACCAATGGCAAAGGGAAAGAGCAAATAATTGAATCTTTTCTGCCCTTAGTTTCCTTATCTTTAATATGGGAATGCTAATACCTGTCTCCTGGCTATCATGAAAATTTGAGAAACCGCATGTAAAATATCTGACATATTTCCAGACACATACTGCAAGGAGGGTTGATGGATAATGAACAGGATACCTAGTTGATTAGTTACATATTGTTTAGGTCAGCTAAACAGATTTTTTTTTTTTTTTTTTTTTTTTTTTTAGTATAAGTATGTCTCATAAGTCTGCATGGGGCATGCTTAAACAAAAAATAAATCGATAAATTACTTGTTTAGCTAAAATTCACTATTAACGTGGGGTTCTGTTTAGTTTAGTTTTGTTTGTACTAAATCTGGTAACCCTAACTTGAAGTCAGACGGCCTACAGTGAATGTGAAGTAGCCTCCAGGAACAAAGTTTGGCAAAAGCTGAAAAAGTATTGGAGGGAAGTTCAGTGAAGGGCCTGAAGCCGAATCCGGCCTCTGTACGCGGACAACAAATTAAATCTTGGAGAGACAGTTTTGGAGGAAGTAGAAAAGAATAGCTTTATTGCTTTGCCAGGAAAAGGGGGCCACAGTGGGCTAATGCCCTCAAAACCGTGTGTCCCAACTTGGAGAGGCAGTAAGAAGTTTTATAGCAATGGTTCAAAAAGGATGTGATAAGCTCGTGGACATTCTTCTGACTGGTTGATGGTGAAGTAAATGGGAGTACGCATCATCAATCTCTTGGTTTCAACTGGTCTGGGGTCTACATGGCTGTGGGCAGCATACCATTATCTTCTCCCACCTGGTGGGAGTTTCAGTATCTGCAAAACAGCTCAAAGTATGTTATGTATATCCCTTGAAGGAGAACCAGGACTTTGCCCCAAGGCTACACCATTGTTTCTTTTGACTGTTCCTCCATTGTCTCCATATCCCCTCCCTTCCCTATTTAGCAACTGTTTAAACCTGCTCATTGGAACTCAGGGAAGGTCATAGTGTCTGAATGAAGCCTATTTCCTGTAACCAAGAAATAGGGGAAACAGAAAGGCTTTTGTGCCCAGGAGCCCCACAGGGTCCCTCTCAGTATCAGGCCCACAGATTGGTAGGAAGAAGAATAGAATAAAAAACGGACACTGAAGTGAGAACTCCTTCTCACAACTGGATCAGGCCACCAGGGACTGGAGAATGAGGCTATCAAGGTGAAACCATGCAACTGAGATTGGGACTTGAATCCACATGCCAGGACTCGAACCCAGCCAAAACCCAGACTGGGACTTGAACCCACAGTCTTTTAATTACATTCACTCACTTGGTGTCTGGACTTACTGAGGCTCATGTTCTTTGTGTCTCAGCACAGAATGTATTCAGCGAGAGGCAAAGTGATAGGCAAGAAGTGGATTTATTTAGAAAGAAACACTCCACAGACTGAGTATGGACCATCTCAAAAGGCAGGAGAGGCACCAGGGTATGGGGGTTGTCAGTTTTTATAGGGGTGGTTAATTTCATAGGCTAATGAGTAGGAGGAGTATTCCAGCTATTTTGGGGAAGGGGTGGGGATTTCCAGGAGTTAGGTCACTGCCCACTTTTTGACCTTTTGTGGTCGGCCTTGGAACTGTCATGGTGCCTGTGGGTGTGTCATTTACCATGCTCAAGGTCTAGTGGAAGTCATTTGTCTGTCATCTTGGACCTAGTTGGTTCTAACCAGTTTCTGTTGTGCTCTTACAGCTATGTCATTCTTTTAAATGTTGTGCACTGCCCCATTCCCTCCAGTTTCAAAAGGACTCACTGCATTTCTACTTTCCTGACTGTATTCCTCAAGGTTGGCTCTGGGTTTACTGCATGACTCAGTCTGCATATTTAGGGTTTCCATTAAGTGTTAAGTGAGCTGAGGAAAGTAAAGCTCAACATCATAAGGGCAAAAGTTGGTCTAAATATTAGCATTATAATAGAAATAAGGTTTCCTTCTCCCTCAGCCTAAATCTCTAAAGCTCTGAATATGCATTTGAGTTTATTTCATTGTTTATTTTTGGATTTTTGTTTTGTTTTCTTTTCTGCTTAAGAAAAGTTAACCTCTGGGAAATGAATGTTTCATAAAATGTGTCCATAGAGACTTCTGAATCATATTAATAAACTGTGAAATAAAGAATGAGGGAAAAATAACATAAACCAGAAAATATGTTATTTGTAGATTCTTCAAACTAATTCTATTTATAACACTAGACTGCAATCTCAGATTTCATTTTTAAGTTATTACCCCCCAAAATTATTTACAATGTTCTATCTACTTATCAATTTGAGTTATTAGAAAATAAATTACTCAGACCTTGTAATATAAGGGGGGTTATTACAAAGTAACCACTGTGGAAGTTAAAGAAACCTAACAACTATAAAAATAATTAAAATTCAAAGATGTACAAGTCCTAATCTTGTCTTCTCCATCAACTTGAGGTTCAGACATTCTATTAGTTACTTGGGCTTCTAATGAACTAAGTGTAAATTAATATAGGTTTTTTAATCTCTACCTAAATTATAATATAGAGCAACATTGGATGGTTTATATCTTTAATTAATTACATTCTTTTTCTACCATGAGTACAATGGAGATCATTTATATGTAATGAATAAGTAATTTTAAAGTGAGAAAAATTATTAACTTCTAAATATGAAATTGAACCTCATCTTTACAATTGCTCTTTCTTATGTGGAAACTTTTACAGAACATTTGCTTAAAACATAAATTTATATTCATTGTTGTCAAACAACAAAAATAAAACAACTTAGTATCGTGTTTGGTGTTTTATTCAAGGGAAAACAGTCTATGGACTGGAGGAATACAGTGTTTCACAAGAAGCATAGCACTCTTCCTGAGTCATGTTTGGACAGGAGCGAGTTTTATAGACTTTAGAAGCAGTAAGAAGAGACAGGACAGGACTTGCTGGCGTTGCATGTGTGACTTAATTAAAGATCAAGGATAAGGAAATAAGTATAGAACCGAGCGTTGACTTGATGTTTGGGGATTGACTGACTGGATGTACAGTTGATCCTTGAACAATGCTGGGATTAGGGACACCCACACTCCTGTGAAGTTGAAAATCCAGTATAATTTATAGTTGGCCTCCGTATACATATTCCATGGCCTCAGATTCAAACAACGGAGGATCGTGTAGTACTGTAGTATTTATTATTGAGAAAAATATGCATATAAGTGGACCTAAGCAGTTCAAATCCATGCTGTTCAAGGGTCAACTGTACTACTTTTCTGGTAAAACAGAACATTTACAGGAGTACAAAAGTTTTCAAAGTTTGGGTTTGCTGATATAGCACCTCAGGCAGGAGCAGTTCCATCTTAGGCCTAGAAATTATTTCAACATTGTGTTTTAACATTTGTCTCCAGTTTTTGGACTAGAGAAAGATTTTGGTGTCAATAAGTGAATCTAAATGGTGGATCAATTAAGGTTTTAACAGAATATGCTCAACCAACTTTTCAACGTAGTTAAGGATCAATAACCTTTATCTTGTAAAGTAGTTTTGACTTTATAAAATATTGGTACATCATATGTAAATTCTCCCATTGTAAACCTGCTCTAGATATAAACATAATCAGATATCCACAAGTGGAAGATAATAAGGTGATGAAAAGTCAAAATTGATCTTCAATCTTTAGTGATTAAAGAACTGAAAATTATTCAGTAAAGAAGAAAAACAAGAGAATAAAAGATGATTGTAAGAAAATGAACAAAAATATTTGATAATTTAATATTGAAAATAATATAAAAATTAGTTCAACATCAAAAAGATTCCAGCTACATATTGAGGTATTTTATTTAATTTTTAAAAGTATTTAAAAAATATTAGTAGATAGTTAAAGTGAACTTATTTCTTGTTTAACAACATGCCACAGAACATTGATTTATTATAATTCTGTAGTTTGTGTGGTTTAATCCACAGTAGCTTCTCTTTATACCATTTTTCCCTGGGTTAAAAAGTTTTGAACCGTAATCCTGACCAAAAAAAAAAACAAAAATGTATGCAGAAGACCATTATGGAACGAAAGTAAAGATGGTTGAGCAACTAGAGAATTGTGGAAACCCTATGACATTATGAAGGGCATACTAAACATTTTTACTAGCTTGAAATGATAAACAACAGAGAAAGGGGTTAGAAAAAACTGAGAAGAACTAATGCCAATGTACAATGCTTTGGAGCATATCCCTTAATATCTAGAATATACATACTTCCATATTAAAGAAGGTATATTAAGTAAGTTTCCCCCTTCACACCCATACACTATCAGGGTGTATGCCTAGCCACAGTATTACATCTCTTTCTATAGAATATTATTTAAACATTTTTCACCATGGGAAGATACCACATTAAAGATAGCTCAAATAAATATTAATGACATCATTAGTAACTAGCAAAAAACATGAAAAATGTATGTAAAATATTTCATTTTCATTTTACTTCTCTGGCACCCTATAACAGTTAAGTTATAACTAGAATGCAAGAGTTGAATTTAAAAATTCACAAAATTAGAAATGTCAATTTTAAGCACAGTTTAAAAATTGAACTTTCCATTTATTTGAAACCATAATACTGTGGTTTTATAGTTTTCTTATGTCTAGCATGTAAAACAAATGGTTAGGTTATCATGCCACTAAGAGCATATTTAATGCCTTAAACCTAAACATAGAATATAAACAGCGATAAATATAATACTTTTGTCTTTTAAGTCTTGTGGTAGATCCACAAAAATATAAAAGACTTATGAGGTACAATTTTTATCCAGTTATGGATTTATATCTAAGAAAACTTTGAACAAGGATGTTACAGTATATTTTTATCTCATCAAACTGTTTAACTATTGATAAAATTATGTATTTCAGAGTTAGTACCAAAGTGTTAAGAACGGATAAAGACTAAAAATATTTACTTATATAATTTTCTGTTTGTTCCTGATAGAATGAGGTGGTCCCTTATCTGTTCTTGAAAGTCTGTACTCACAGAACCTGCAGAAAGTCTGTACTCACAGAATCTGTCTGTACTGCAGATATTTTGAACTCTTGAACTGATCTAAATAAAAAGAATCTCTAGAGAATGATGGATGAGAAGGAGAGAAAAGAAAGAAAAAAAATAGAAAAGATATTTATCAAGTTTCTAGCTTTGGACTAAGTGTGCTTATGTATATTAATGCATTTAATTTAATTTTGACAACAAATTTGCTTAGAAGGTATTATCTCTCCTAGTTAGATGAAGAGATAGGGTGAATAAAATTGGGCAAAATCGAAGGTTAGACATGGTTTGTAATGGGCTTCTGACCCAAGTCTTTCTGACGCCAAAGCCCATTTTTTTCCCCACTAGATCATGTAGCCACCTTGCCACTCTAGATTTTACTATGTTTACTATTATTTTTTAATCCCTACTATATCCAGTACTTACTCACAGAAAATTCTGTGCTTAAGCTGAAACTCTATGCACTAGGAAGGTAACAGTGGCTATCCATGTGTCCTACCATCTCATTGAGGAAACAAGAAGTCTAAATTATCAGACTAAATTGTCTCTATTTCAAATTTAGAAATTAAAATTTTAATGCTGAAAATAGAAATCCAAAAATAGAATTTTTGAAGAGCAAATCAAATTAATTTCTACTGTCAGTTGAGTTTTGTGTTTTTTGGTAGATGCAGATAATTCATTTATTCCCAGAACATTACCATTGTCTATTCATACAAAAGCCTCTCATGTTTAAAATAATTTTATTACTTTTCAATTTATCCTTCATTCTTGAATTTCTCTTCACATTTACAGCCCTCTGTCAAGCACATTTGCACACAGGTGGGGCTCCTATTCATGAATATATAGGTAGGTGTGCCTTCACTTTTGTTTCAGACTCTTGTCCTTTGGTATTAAATGGAAATTTAGTTAGAAGAAGAACTAGACCTCCACTTGCATGTGAAGAATCATTTCTAATTTCACCTCTTCTGTGAGGTTTGTAACTGCCTCTTAAATGGAGATCTAAATCCCTCCACTTCAGATTATTTTGCAGTTTGAGGCTTCCACTTTTGAGCCAGATTGTTTCATTTCTCAGGTTGTCATATTCTACTAGTTAAAATTTAACATTGCTGCTGTTTTCATGGCTGATTTAAAAAATTAAAGATTTATTGTGTCTACTTCAGCTATCAATTGTGTACTGCAGCTTCATTTTTATCATCGTTATGAAATAAACTTTGGTCAATTTAATATATAACTCAAGTAAAATGTAAAAAAAAAAAACAAAAAAATCAAAGGATAATTCATTCAACCACATGTTTTAATCAGAGTTTTAATGTATTAGTCCTGAATCAGATGTTTCTGTTTGTGCAGAAGTTTCCCCTCAGTCTTATGTTCTGATCTTGCCACAGTTTGATCTTTGAGTTGAAAGCACCACACCAATTCTTCATTTAATGTTATACTGAAGAACAAAAAAAAAAATTTTTTTTTAAGAGATAACAGCTTACCTCAAGGACTGCTAAGGAAACCAATGTCAAATAACTTGTTATTAATTTCAAATGGAGGAACTTGATTCTCCAGATTGTCTTCAAAGCACAGCTGATGTACATCCTTATTCCTTAATAAGCATCCTTATTTCTAGTGGCATTGTGACTAGTGGTGTTTGTCCCAATATCACAGCCTAGCCTCTGAGTGGAAAGCTGGTAACAAAATAATACACCCAAGGACAAAATAAGAACAAATGTTATAAAGTGATAAAGCTATGTAAAGTATTCAGTGAATCCCTTAAAATACGTTAGTACACTAAATGAAGGAAGTGTATGTCCCAGAATCTGCATTCTTCCAGGACACTATACATAGTGTATATCAAGATATTTTATGTGGATATAATCTTCCTTGTAGAGACAATATGGAAAACTGTCATAAACATCTTGTCTATGAATTTGAACCTGCTACTTGAAAATCACAAATTAAACAGAAAAATATTATCCCTAGCTCATACTGAGTATAACTATAGATAACAAACCTAATTACTTTTCCCAGTTTTATTGAGAAATAATTGACATACATAACTGTGTAAGTTTAAGGTATACAGCATTATGGTTTGATTTATATATATTGTGAAATTATTACCACAATAGATTTAGTTAACATCCATTATCTCATATAGATATAATAAATGAAAAGGAAAAATTCTCCTTGTAATGATAACTCTTCGTATCTGTTCTCTTAAGAACTTTCCTACATATCATACAGCGGCCATCATGTTGTGCATTACATCCCTTGTACTAATCTAGTTTGTTCCTTTTGACCACCTTCCTCCAATTCCCCCTTCCCACCCTCCACCTCTGGTAACCACAAATCTGTTCTCTTTTTCTATGAGTTTGGTATGTTTTTGTTTTTGGATTCCACGTATAAGTGAGATCATATACAGTATTTTTCTTTCTCTAACTTATTTCACTGAGCATAATGCCTTAAAGGTCTGCCCATATCATTGCAAATGGTAGTATTTTCTCTTATTTTATTGTTGAATAATATCCCATTGTATATATATATATACCAAAACTTCTTTATCCATCCATCCATTAATGAATATACATTTTTAAAAAATTCAGTTAGCAAGAATACAGCCTACCTAAAACTTGTTACTTTTGTCACCAAAATAAATCTCAAATTCTATAATTAGTGTGAAAATAGAGAATGAATTTAAATTACCTATTACAATGTTTATCACATAGTAGGCATGATTAAGAATGACAATTTTTAATATTAGTAATAATCATAAACATTAAAAATCCTCCTAAGAATGAGTAAAACTCTACTGACCTCTATAAAATACTGAAGAAATAGGGGCATTTTCCAATAAATTATGATAATAATATAATTCTTATCTAGACAACACAGTGTTTTTGAAATTTTGACAGTGAAGGAAATTTAATTAAGGGCCAGGCTTTACTAAACATGCTAAAGTCAACTTTTACTAAATATTACAAGTTAATCATAAAAACTGTGTCACTTCTCTTAGGTAACTTGTGTACATTATTATATTATGTTCTCTACTTTGGAAGGTACTGTAAATATGAAAATATGCTACTCTCAGATTATAAAAATGCATAGCAATATGAGTGAGATTAGTTAGAGGGGAATATACCCAAAACATACTTGTTTTAAGGTATCACTAATAAATTTATGCTAAGTATGAGCAATGGATCTAAACAGTTAAGCATGTACAATTATATAGACATATATAAAGGCAAGTAACATATTTTAATGCATCTTGAATGCCAAAAATTCTTTAACTATACTCATTCATTCTAAATTGTTATCATATAAAAATAAAATAAAAGTATCCTGTATTTAAGCTGTTATGTCACACAGGAGACCTACAAACATTCAAATTTGGCAGAAGTTTGATGTGTTATCATAAAAGTTGAAAAACTCATAAAATTTTTAAATAGAAACTACATGGAAATTGGGTTTAGTTTTTTTTTTTTGTACCTTAACTTCAATATTTTAATGTATATTGGCTTAATGTTGTCCATCCAAGCTTCAAAATAGTCCACAGAAAATAAAGGATAAACATTTTTACTGAAAATATAGAAAAATGAAAGTTCATAACAGTTTTGTCTTCCATAAGCTAAGTACTAAATAATATTATGGACACCCATTTATCATAAAAGGAAATAATTTCAAAATATCTTGAGAAATACTTATGGATTGTCTACTCTTAAATATAAAAGGTAAAAATAGTCTTTGACTTTCTTAGTGATGAAATAATATATATAAGGTCAAAAGGAATAAATAACTGTAATATGCCACTCCATAATTGATTTTTTCCCCTACATTTCACTTTGTTAACTTACCCACAGATAAGATTATACTCAGCATTTTTCTGTAGTATATACCTCTGTTTTGTAGATATAAATGGCATTTTGGAAGAATATTCATAGCAAGCTAAATGCTTTCAAAATTGGCCTTCTTAAGTTATAGCAGAAATAAAGTAACAACAATATAGTCATAGGCTTTAAAATTAAATATTTATTTATTATGTTTATAGAAGACAAAATTGGTATGTAATTCAAATAGAAGATATTTCCTAAAGACAATCTTATCACAGTGGATTGATTATGCAACAATTTTTCATAAAATGTCACTGGAGTATTAGAAATTAAACATACCAAAAATTACTTTAAAAAATAGCAAACTTTTTTCATTGTTTCCTTATAATGTATGTAACTAGTATACAAAGATTAGATATGTATTTGACAAGTCCAAAAAAATTCCTTAAAATCTATTTTTCATCAGTGTTTATGAATTCATAAATGTCATCTGACATATCTATCATTGCTTTCTCAATAGCTGGTGTCAGAATACTTAATATTATTTAAAATAAGCAAGACTATACTACTTGGTGGTCAGTTTTTCTTAATGAAATCCAACTCAACAAAACCTTAATCATACAAATTTCAATGTGAGGAAAATACTTTTTATTTTTCAAATTCTAATCAAATTTCTCTATTTTGATCTCAATCATTTTTAAAATGAATATCTCAGTGTCCACTACAGTGTTAACTGGTTATTAAAAACAACTGTAACTATTTTAAGTGTATTAAAATAATATTGTGCTCCATGTAGGGAGAATTTCAACTCTATTTTCTTTCCAATAAGGAAAGTTATTGGACAAACAAGCTTCTAAAAAATGTTACTTTACTTTGGGGCTTCCCTGGTGGCGCAGTGGTTGATAGTCCACCTGCCTATGCAGCGGACATGGGTTCGTGCCCCAGTCCAGGAAGATCCCACATGCTGTGGAGCAGTTAGGCCCGTTAGCCATGGCCGCTGAGCCTGCACATCCGGAGCCTGTGCTCCGTAATGGGAGAGGCCACAACAGTGAAAGACCCGTGTAACGCAAAAAAAAAAAAAAAAAAGTTGCTTTACTTTAAAAATGGCTTTTATCATGAGAAATTGGAACAAAATTCTTAAAAAAAAGAATCTTGTATGATGTCAGAAAGGTAGACAAACATTGTAATTCAACTATAATTTACCCTAATCTGCAGGATTTTTGTTCTAAGCTTATTTTTTCAAAGAAACAGATGCTGGAAAATCTTAATAAATTAATGTGAGGAACATAATATAACATTTTTTTTTGTTTGTCAGTAATATTTACCTCAAAAATATGAAAAAATGAAAATTATGTACTAGTTGAGTTACTATCTCCACTCCACCAACCAAAAAAAAAAGTAATAACTTCTTTAGAAAAATATGATAGATCATAGTTTGTCTAAAGTTTTGATAATATCTATACTGAAAAAAAATACTAATCATATTACTACCTTTTTCAAACCTCGAAAACCCATCAACTGTTCCTTCTGGGATTCAAATCTAACCACAACAGTTTCAACTTCTGAATATTTCCTTAACTCTTACTTTAAGTGATGTATGGCTGATCCTAAAGATTCTATTTCACCTTCAGTCCATTCAATTGATGGCTGTTTTTATTTCACTATTCTTGTACCATAGATTTGTGTGTATATATATATATATATATATATATATATATATATATATATATATATATATTTGAGTAGTGGTTACCATTTTCAAAACATTGTTCCTCCCTTCTCCCTCAGAATATTCCAGTTCACATGAAACAGGTGCTGTCAGACTACATCAGACTATACTATGCACTCCCCATTTTTGCTATAGTCATCTGCTTAAATCCTGGTGAATCCTATTCATTCAATGAAATGAATTTTATTGAAATTTTATAGAAATTTTTAGCATCTAACTTACTTTTCTTCTCTCTACTATAAATCATGTAAGCACTTTTAATTATTTTAGCATTCATACTAATAATCTATCCAATGTTTTGACTTCTCTCCCTGAATCTTTATCTCTCTCTCTCTCTCTCTCTCTCTCTCTCACACACACACACACACACACACACACACACACACACACACCTTACTAATGAATTCAAGACCTTAACCTCAAGGTCTTTAATGTTGCCCAGTGTTGTGTCCCTCACCAATTCATTTCCCCCAATATTCTAAATAACATTTATATCTTCTCTCTCTTCAAAGCTTAAAAATTCCTCCTCCAGACCCACTTTCTGTTATAAACTTTCATTTTACATTAAAAAAAAAAAAGCCCAGACTCAATCAGCTCACCAATCAACCTATCAAAATCCACACCTAACTACTTTACCTTCCTCCTTCTACAGTGTATATTTTATCTCTCATCTCTAACCGTGGGTGGGATTATGCAGACCCAATGCATGACTATGCAAGAACTTAGCTTTTAAATTTATTTTTCTTTTCTCCTTCATCATCATTTTTTCCTCTCTACTGAATCATTCCCATTAGTTTACTAATATATAGTAGTACATCTAATGTTTAAAAAAGATCACACATTGTTCAATAGCTACTTCCTCACATTCCTATTCTCTTGGACAACAAAACCCTCTAAATGAGTTACACTACCAATTGCTTACTTCTATCCTCTCATTCTATATTTACACTATTTCAGTATCCCAGTCACCTCATGTTGATTACTCTCATAACGGTTGGCAGTTACTTCCATATTTCTAAGTCATATAGTCATTTCTCAATATTCTTATTTAACCTGTCATCAATGTTCAACATATTTTGCATCCTCTCTTCCTTGAAACATCTTCAGTTAGGTCTTGGAAACCCAGAAATCACCAGGTTATGTCTAACCTTTCCAAAACTGCTATTTTAGCCTCCTTTGGTATTTCCTCTTCTCATCTCTAAATGTTGCAGTGTTCCAAAACTCAGTTCTTGGACATGTTCTCTTTTCTCTACATATTTATTCCATAGGGGATCCAACCTAGTTTCACAATTTTAACTACCATCAACATGCTGATGACTTCCAAAGTTATATCTGCAGCCCAGACCTCTCCCTGAAACCCTGGACTTAATGTACACATCCACTTAGATATCTACTGTCACAAACATTTATAGCCATAATTGGGTTTAATATATTCCTCACAGGCTTTCTTTCCCATTTCAGTTAAAAACAACTCCATTCTTCCACTTGCTTATGCTCCAAACTTCAACATCAGTGTTGCTATCTCCCTTTTTATCATTCCTCACGTCCAGTTCATCAGTAAATTATGTCAACTTGACCTTCAAAAAAGTAAGAAATCAGAATTCTCTTCAAGAAGATTGGTTCAAGATGACAGAGTAGAAGGATGTGCTCTCACTCCCTTTTGCAAGAACACCAGAATCAAAGCTAACTGCTGAAAAATCATCGACAGGAAGACACTGGAACACACCAAAAAAGATACCCCACATCCAAAGACAAAGGAGAAGCCACAATGAGACAGTAGGAGGGGTGCAATCACAATTAAATCAAATCATATAACTGCTGGGTGGGTGACTCACAAACTGGAGAACACTTATACCACAGAAGTCTACCCAGTGGGGTGAAGGTTCTGAGCCCCACATCAGGCTTCCCAACCTGGGGTTCTGGCAACAGGAGGAAGAATTCCTAGAGAATCAAAGTTTGAAGGCTAGTGGGATGTGATTGCAAGATTCAACAGGATTGAGGGAAATGGAGACTCCAGTCTTGGAGGGCACACACAAAGTAGTGTGCACACTACAACCCAGGAAAAGGAGCAGTGACCCCATAGGAGACTGAACCAGACCTACCTGTTAGTGTTGGACGATCTCCTGCAGAGATAGAAGGTAGCTGTATCTCACCGTGAGGACAAGGACACTGGCAGCAGAAATTTGGGGAAGTACTCCTTGGCATGGGCCCTCCCACTAAAGAGCCCAGGTAGGCTGCAGTGTTGGGTCACCTCAGGCCAAAAAACTAACAGGGAAGGAAACCAGCCCCACCCATCAGCAGACAAATGCAAAAAAGTTTTACTGAGCTCTGCCCACCACAGCAACAGCTGGCTCTACCCACCACCAGTCCCTCCCATTAGGAAACTTGCTCAAGACTCTTAGATAGCCTCATCCACCAGAGGACAGACAGCAAAAGCAAGAATAACTACAATCCTGCAGCCTGTGGACAAAAACCACATTCACAGAAAGACAGACAAGATGAAAAGGCAGAGGGCTATGTACAAGATGAAGGAACAAGATAAAACCCCAGAAAAACAATCAGAAGAAGTGGAGATAAGCAACCTTCCAGAAAAAGAGTTCAGAATAATGATAGTGAAGATGATCCAGGACCTCAGAAAAAGAATGGAGGCATCATTGAGTAGATGCAAGAAATGTTCAACAAAGACCAAGAAGAATTAAAAAACAAATAAACAAAGATGAACAATACAATAATTGAAATGAATAATACACTAGAAGGAATCAATAGCAGAATAACTGAGGCAGAAGAACGGATAAGTGACCTGGAAGACAGAATGGTGGAATTCACTGCTGCGGAACAGAATAAGGAAAAAATAATGAAAAGAAATGAAGACAGCCTAAGAGACTTCTGGGAAAACATTAAATGTAACAATATTCACATTTTAGGGGTCGCAGAAGGAGAAGAGAGAGAGAAAGGACCTGAGAAAATATTTGAAGAGATTATAGTAGAAAACTTCCTTAACATGGGAAAGGAATAGCCACCAAAGTCGAGAAAGCACAGAGAGTCCCAGGGAGGATAAACCCAAGGAGAAACACGCTGAGACACATAGTAATCAAATTGGCAAAAATTAAAGAAAAAGAAAAACTACTGAAAGCAGCAAGGGAAAAATGACAAATAATATATAAGGGAACTCGCCTAAGGTTAACAGCTGATTTCTCAGCAGAAGCTCTACAAGCCAGAAGGAATGGCATGACATATTTAAAGTGAAGAAAGGGAAGAACCTACAACCAACATTACTCTACCCATCAAGCATCTCATTCAGATTTGATGGAGAAATCAAAAGCTTTACAGATGAGCAAAAGCTAAGAGAAATCAGCACCACCAAACCAGCTCTACAACAAATGCTAAAGGAACTTCTCTAAGTGGGAAACAAAAGAGAAGAAAAAGACCTACAAAAACAAACCCAAAACAATTAAGAAAATGGTAATAGGAACATACATATCAATAAGTACCTTAAACGTGAATGGATTAAATGCTCCAACCAAAAGAAACAGGCTCACTGAACAAAACAAGACCCATATATATGTTGTCTACAAGAGACCCACTTCAGAGAGGAGCGGATGGAAAAAGATATTCCATGAAAAAGAAAATCAAAAGAAAGCTGGAGTAGCAATACTCATATCAGATTAAATAGACTTTAAGATGAAGAATGTTACAAGAGACAAGGAAGGACACTACATAATCATCAAGGGATCAATCCAAGAAGAAGATATAACAATTATAAATATATATGCTCCCAACATAGGAGCACCTTAATACATAAGGCAACTGCTAACAGCTATAAAAGAGGAAATCAACAGTAACACAATACTAGCAGGGGACTTTAACACCTCACTTACACCAATGGATGGATCATCCAAACAGAAAATTATTAAGGAAACACAAGCTTTAAATGACACAACAGACCAGACAGATTTAATTGATATTTATAGGACATTCCATCCAAAAACAGCAGATTAAACTTTCTTCTCAAGTGCACACAGAACATTCTCCAGGATAGATCACATCTTAGCTCACAAATCAAGCCTCAGTAAATTTAAGAAAATTGAAATCATATCAAGCATCTTTTCTAACCACAATGCTATGAGATTAGAAATAAATTAAAGGGAAAAATGTAAAAAACACAAACACATGGTGGCTAACCAATACATTACTAAATAACCAAGATATCACAGAAGAAATCAAAGAGGAAATCAAAAAATATCTAGAGACAAATAATGAAAACACAACAATCCAAAACCTATGGGATGCAGCAAAAGCAGTTCTAAGAGGGAAGTTTATAACAATACAATCCTACCTCAAGAAACGTGAAAACTCTCAAATAAACAATTTAACATTACACATAAAGGAACTAGAGAAAGAAGAACAAACAAAACCGAAAGTTAGTAGAAGGAAAGAAATCATAAAGATCAGGGCAGAAATAAATGAAACAGAAACAAAGGAAACAATAGCAAACATCAATAAAACTAAAAGCCAGTTCTTTGAAATGATAAAATTGATAAACCATTAGCCACACACATCAAGAAAAAGAGGGAGAGGACTGAAATCAATAAAACTACAAAAGAGAAACTGGAAGTTACAGCAGACACCACAGAAATACCAAGCATCCTAAGATACTACTACAAGCAAATCTATGCCAATAAAATGGACAACCTGGAAGAAATGGACAAATTCTTAGAAAGGTATAAACTTCCAAGACTGAACCAGGAAGACATAGAAAATATGAACAGACAAATCACAAGTAATGAAATTGAAGCTGTCATTAAACATCTTCCAACAAACAAAAGTCCAGGACCAGATGGCTTCACAGGTGAATTCTATCAAACATTTAGAGAAGAGCTACCACCCATCCTGCTCAAACTCTTCCAATAAATTGCAAAGGAAGGAACACTCCCCAACTCATTCTATGAGGACACCATCACCCTGATACCAATTCCAGACAAAGATACTGCAAAAAGAGAAAATTACAGACCAATATCACTAATGAATATAGATGCAAATATCCTCATCCAAATACTAGCAAACTGAATCCAACAACACATTAAAAGGATCATACACCATGATCAAGTAGGATTTATCCCAGGGATCCAAGGATTCTTCAATATATGCAAATGAATCAATGTGATACAGCATATTAACAAATTGTAGAAGAAAAAACATATGATCATCTCAATAGATTCAGAAATAACTTTTGACAAAATTCAACACCCATTTATGATAAAAACTCCCCAGAAAGTGAGCATAGAGGGAACTTACCTCAACATAATAAAGGCCATATATGACAAACCCACAGCCAACATCATTCTCAATGTTGAAAAACTGAAAGCATTTCCTCTAAGATCAGGAATAAGACAAGGTTGCCCACTCTCACCACTATTATTCAGCATAGTTTTGGAAGTCCTAGCCATGGCAATCAGAGAAGAAAAAGTAATAAAAGGAATACAAATTGGAAAAGAAGAAGCAAAACTGTCACTGTTTGCAGAAGACATGATGCCTATACATAGAGAATCCTAAAGATGCCACCAGAAAACTACTAGAGCTAATCAATGAATTTGGTAAAGTTTCAGAATACAAAATTAATGCACAGAAATCTCTTGCATTCCTATACACTAATGATGAAAAATCTGAAAGAGAAATGGAAGGAAACACTCCCAGTTATCACTGCAACAAAAAGAATAAAATACTTAAGAATAAATCTACCTAGGGAAACAAAAGACCTGTATGCAAAAACTATAAGACACTAATGAAATAAATTAAAGATGACACAAACTGATGGAGAGATATACCATGTTCTTTGATTGGAAGAATGAACATTGTGAAAATGACTGTACTACACAAAGCAATCTACATATTCAATGCAATCCCTCTCAAATTACCAATGGCATTTTTTACGGAACTGGAACAAAAAATATTAAAATTTGTATGGAGACACAAAAGACCCCAAGTAGCCAAAGCAGTCTTGAGGGAAGAAAAATGGAGCTGGAGGAATCAGACTCCCTGACTTCAGACTATACTGCAAAGCTACAGTAATCAAGGCAATATGGTACTGGCACAAAAACAGAGATATAGATCAAAATAACAGGATATATAGCCCAGAGGTAAACCCACACACATTTGGTCACCTAATCTATGACAAAGAAAGTAAGGATATACAATGGAGAAAAGACAGCCTGTTCAATAAGTTGTGCTGGGAAAACTGGACAGCTACATGTAAAAGAATGAAATTATAACACTCCCTAGCACCATACACAAAAATAAGCTCAAAATGGATTAGAGACCTTAATGTAAGACTGGACACCATAAAACTCTTAGAGGAAAACATAGGAAGAATACTATTTGACACAAATCACAGCAAGATCTTTTTTGATCCACCTCCTAGAGTAATGGAAATAAAAACTAAAATAAACAAATGGGACCTAATGAAAGTTAAAAGCTTTTGCAAAGGAAAGGAATCTCCAAACAAGACCAAAAGACACCCTCAGAATGGAAGAAAATATTTGCAAACGAATCAAGAGACAAAGCATTAATCTAAAAAATATATAAACAGCTCATGCAGCTCAATGTCAAAAAAACAAACAACCCAATCTAAAATGGGTAAAAGACCTAAATTGACATTTCTCAAAAGAAGACATACCAATCACCAAAAAGCACATGAAAACCTGCTCAACATCACTAATTATTAGTGAAATGCCAATCAAAACTACCATGAGGTATCACCTCACACCAGTTAGAATGGGCATCATCAGGAAATCTAAAAACAACAAATGCTGGAGAGGGTGTGGAGAAAATGGAACCCTCTTGCACTGTTCATGGGAACGTAAATTGATATAGCCATTATGGAGAACAGTATGGAGGTTCCTTAAAAAACTAAAAATAGAATTGCCATGTGATCCATCAGTCCCACTACTTGGCATATACCCAGAGAAAACCATAATTCAAAAAGACATATGCACCCCAATGTTCATTGTGGCACTATTTACAATATCCAGGTCATGGAAGCAACCTAAATGCCCATCGACAGATGAATAGATAAAAAGATGTGGTACATATATACAATAGATATTACTCACCCATAAGAAGGAAGGAAATTGGGTCATTTGTAGAGACGTGGATGGATGTAGAGACTGTCATACAGAGTGAAGTAAGTCAGAAAGAGAAAAAACAATATCATATATTAACGCATATATGTGGAACCTAGAAAAATGGTACAGATGAACCGTTTTGTAAGACAGAAATTGAGACACAGATGTAGAGAACAAATGTATGGACACCAAAGGGGGAAAGCGGCATGGGGGGTGGTGGTGTAATGAATTGGGAGATTGGGATTGACATGTATACACTGATATGTATAAAATGGATAACTAATAAGAACCTGCTGTATAAAAAAATTAAATTAAATTAAAAAAAGAAATCTCTTCAAGAGTACATGTTGCTTACAATTGTTAATATCCATTATGTATCTTTTAATCTAAAATAATCATAAATATAGTCTGGGCATTAGGTTATATTAAGAAATCATTGTTTAATTTGTTAAGTATGATGTTATTTTGGATAATTAGGAATATGCTTTATTTGAGGGGAGGAATATACATACTGAATTCCTTAGGTGAAGAATGTGATGCCTGCACTGTAGCATAAAACAAACAAATAAATAGAATAAGTTGGAAAATACCCAGAATTTAACCAGTTTTGGCCACTTCCACTGTGACTTCTTAGGTTCCAACCAACATCATCTCCCGCATGTATTTTTGTACTAGCCTCCTGTCTGGTGTCTATTTTCTGTGTTTGTTCAACTTCCATCTGTTCTCAACACAGCAGCCAAAAGGAGCTATTAAGTTTGTCAGGTCATGTCATTTCTTTGTTAAAAATCCTTCATTTGCTTTCATCTCACTCGGAGTAAAATGAAATCTTGTACAATGATTTATAGGCCCCTTAAACAATCTCTTCTCTGACTTCATCTCCTCTGCCTTAACCACCTCCATTCCACACCAGCCACACTGGTGTCCCTGCTGTTTCTTGAACTTACTGGCACACTCCTACACTATGTATAGTCAGAACTTTTGCACTGAGTCTCTTTCACTGGTTTCTTTGCCTCCTTCTCTAGATTAGTACATGAATATATCTATCATTTTCTTCAGGTTGATCCAAAATCACCTTCTTGGTAAAGAGTTTCCTGGTCACCTTATTACATTTTCAGCTTTCTACATGCTAAACATTTTCCTTCTCTGCTTCTTTTGTCCCCTAAGCATGTATTATTTAACTGGTTGATATTATACATCATCTCTCCCTCCCTCTCTCTCTCTCTCTCTCTCTCTCACCAAAATATAAGCTCCAGAAGAAAAAGGGGTTTTGTTTATCTTGTTCAGAACTGTATTATCCAGTACCTACAACATTGTTGGGCACATAATAGATAGTCAATGAATAATTACTCAGTAAAGTGAATAGATAAATAATTAAATGAATTATTCTTATCTTCCCTACATCTAAAGCTTTCCAGAGCTTAAGTTTCAGTTATCTTCCCTTCTGTTTTCCTATATGCTTCCCTAAGTAATCTCATCTTATTTCTATGATGTTAAACACCATATATATATACTCATTAATTTTTATTATTATTCTTATTATTTTTTTGCGGTATGCGGGCCTCTCACTGCTGTGGCCTCCCCTGTTGCAGAGCACAGGCTCCAGACATGCAGGCTCATCAGCCATGGCTCACGGGCCCAGCTGCGGATGTGGGATCTTCCCAGACCGGGGCACGAGCCCATGTCCCCTGCATCGGCAGGCGGACTCTCAACCACTGCACCACCAGGGAAGCCCACTCATGAATTTTTTTTTTATCTCTGTAAATGTCTCCTATATTTACAAGTTTCTCAAAACCCAAACCTTTGCTATATTTGAATCCTTACTCCCTCCATATCATATCAGCAAATTCTAGTAGCTCAATCTTCAAAATATTTCAAAAAATAACAGATCTTACTATCCTCAGTTACAAATCTAATCTATGCCAGGAAGGTATCTTCTAGTTTACTACAATAGCCAGTCTCCCTGGTTCCACGATTGTCTCTCTGTAGTTTATTCTCTGCACTATGGTTGCAATTAATTTTTCAAGATGTAAGCCAGATCTTATCACTGCCGAGATAATAACTCTCCAGTGATTTCTTAGTTTATCTAGAATAAAATCCAAATTTTATCATTATCTAAAAGAACATATATGGCATGTTCTTTGCCTATTTCTGTTAAAATTCTCTCCCTGCTCACTATACTCCAGTCACTTTGGTCTCCTTGATACAATCGATTAAAAATGTATGGATAAATAGTCCCTAAGAAGTTGAATAACTTCATGCAAGTTTACCCTATTTTTAGTAGTAGAGTCTGAGCACAAGGCCTGTGATTATAAATCAAATATCATGCATCCCTTCAGGATGTAATGTGATACTGGGAGCAGGTTGAGGGTATCCATTGAATGGGAGAACACAGAAGTGTGCACTTTTGTGGAGGTTAAATATATTGTGGTCTCACTGAGCTGAACAGGGAAGCAGAATGCTAAACATAGGTATATATACAAGTGGCTGGGATTTCATCTCTAGGGTCCAGCAAGATGCTGTGGATAAGAATGTGGAGAGAGGCAGTCAAGTTCACCATAGACAAGAATAATTAAAATGAGAGTGGGTAAGTTCGTTAAGGGAGTGGAGAGAGTCACAAAGAAAATTTGAGCCTGGGGAATGAACCTTACAAAAAGTTTCAGCCGGAGAACCCAGAATCTGAAAGACAATTTCGTTGTTTTTTTTGTTTTTGTTTTTTTTTTACTAATTACAAACCTTTGAATAACAAGGTCTTACTTGCCTTTGGAATATTGAGTCACAATGACAGTGATTTTAAAGGTAGAGAATAAGACATACATCTTCATCAAAGTTTCCAGGTAAGTATGTGCAATTTTAAAAAGTCCTGCAAATAAGTTTGGTAGACCCCTAAATGGACGCGTCCCCTAATCATCACCATTTTCTTTTACTCTTATTTCCCTTCCTATTGAGAATCACTGATTTACAGCATAGGAAGCAGAAACACCTAAAATACTTCTTTTCAAACTATACCAACAAAAAACGCTAAAAATGTAAGAGAAAATGATGGTAGTACCAAAAGAGACACAGCATAAAATAAATATACATTTAAATTAAAAGCTGTCTCATGTATAACACTGTCATCTTTGTATGGATAATATAAATTACTGGTACATGAATGTCCAAAAGAATGTATTTTCCAAAAAAGACTTGGGATGATAATGTTTAAAAGTATGAACACATTTAAAAGATGCAATACTTTTATTTTAATTAGTTTTTAATCCTGAAAATATTGAAATAAATGACGTTAAAGGTTAAAAATCTAAACACACACTTTAGTATGGATTTCTTCGTTTTTCTTTCACCTCCACACACACACACACAAAGCCTTGCTTTTTTATTAAACTTCTAACAAACAGTGATGCATCAGAAATAGCATGGCCTTTAGACAAACACATACTTGATTTTTGAAGCCCATGTTTACCACAGAGTTGCCAAGGTAATTAATTCTTCTTTGTCTCTATTTCCCAAATAAAATCTATCTCACATCTTTATTGTCAAACTTTGTGCAGTGAGTAATGTGGATCCTACTGTGGGAAGTCAGCAAACAGCTGCTAGAATAGCTCCAGTGATTACAGGACAGTGTTGTCACCACTATCACTATCTTCCTGTTCATCATCATAGCTTCCATTTGCTAAATATTTTATTCATATCCAGGAATGGCTCTAAACATTCTGTATAGATATTTCATATTTAGTTTACAATCACACTATGTAAAATGCATTAATATTCCTATATTACAAATCAACTAATGATTGGAGAATTTAGGCAAATTGCCCAAGGTCACACAACCAATAACATTTATAACAAATACTTATTCTGCTTCATTTTATGATATTAAAGCTATTTTTAAATTATGACACCTGCAATAACACTTTAGAACCCGTTGTATCAAAAAAACCAAAAATAAAACAAACCTTTGAAACATAAGAGGAATATATTGTTGGCAGAAATACTCCTTATCTTCTTTAAAAATCTACCATTCTCTATGTAGAAAATAAATGTTTATCCCACCTCTCAGATTAAGGACATTTTAATATTTCTAATTCCAAAAATCATATTTATATTATATTTCATAATTTATATTTCATTTCATAATTCTATAGTCATAAAATGTTGAAAATATATCTGATCATAACAAGATAAATATATCTATAGCCCTAATCATAAGACAGAATACAATTTAATTAAAAAGATTAATTTTTCATTACCTCAATATTTTTGCATAAAATTCATGAAATAGTGTCCAAGGAACACTTCTTTTAAATTCACAAGTTATTAAATCACATTTCCCAGGGTAAAATAACTATCTCTTTAGTTTTTATTATGGTCCGTCTGCCTTAGACATAAGAAGTAGAGTCCTGTGACTGACTTAGCTGCAATTCACAAGTCATTTAGAAGTCACATTCATCATTGTCACTAAAGAAGAGTCCAGAAGGAATTGCTTGGGCTGTATTTAGCATCTATGAGAGCTGCAAAGTCCACTCCTTCTCGCATTTCTCTTTCTTGATAAAAGCCAGAAAGCTGTAACCAAGAACCAGTGCAGGAAGTAAGGTTCACTTTCATTATCCTTCCTTAGTTCCTCTCACAATTCCTTTCTATGACTCAATAGCCAGCTCTGAATTATCACATGTTCTTGAAAGATATTTGGTTATATTGCTTGTCTTGTCTTCATAGATAAAATAACTACCTGAATTTTTAATGATATTACTTTATTTGTTGTCTATCTCCACTCATTAAATTGATGGAAGTCTGTGACCAGGGCCCTTAACAGCTCTGTCACTGCTCTGTCCATGGAGTTCCTGGCACACACAAGGCAATAAAATTCAATAAGTGAGTAACAAACAACTTCCTGAAAAAAACATGTTTGATATTTTATTGTGGATTTAAAAAAAATTAACAGAATCCTGGCTATCATATGATACATCTCCAAATAAGAATAACCTGATTTTCTCATGAACCAAGAGGTTATCTTTAGTCTGGTAGACCAAAAGAGGTGTTTGAGTGAGGGGTTGAGGTATCTGGCTTCAAGTAAAACAAAAAATTTGTCATAAAGAGAGTTTTAATATATTTTATGTGGGCACAAAGCAGAGAACATTTAGGTAAAATTCATAGAGATCATTTTAGCTTAGTATAAAAAAACCTCAAAACTATTTCTCTTTGAGAAAAAGTAAACAATAGCTCTAGTGCCTGGAATTCTAGTAGAGTCTTAATACAGATCTGTTTGATCAACTAGAGTGAATGATGAATAAGGTTGTCAGGAATTGGAATGACCTTGTCCAGAATGTGGCACACATCCCATTATAGAAAGTGAACAAACAAGCTAGAAGAGCTTTAAGCGGATATTCTAGAGACAATGAAAGACTGAATAGGACATTAAACAACATTATCTCAAATTCAACTTTATTTAAAGGTCATACTATTTATCTCTGAGTAAAAAAAATAAAAATTATTTAATTGAAAAGCTAGGAAAAGTATCCAGAAAAAAGTTAACTGAAACAATTTAAGAATAGAAAATCTGTGATTATAAAATATATCCAACTACCTGTTAATAAAATACAATGCTTTCATGAGAAATAATTGAAGTCTTATATGGCACATCATAAAAGTTTTAGGGCTTCGCTGGTGGTGCAGTGGTTGAGAGTCCGCCTGCCGATGCAGGGGACACGGGTTCATGCTCTGGTCCAGGAAGATCCCACATGCCGCGGAGTGGCTGGGCCCGTGAGTCATAGCCGCTGAGCCTGCACGTCCGGAGCCTGTGTTCCACAACGGGAGAGGCCACAACAGTGAGAGGCCAGCAGTAAAAACAGTTTAAATAATGTAAAATATTATTTTTAATTTACTAGGTTTTGGTCAAATAATTAATATGATAGAAGAATTGTTGAAAAAGGCATGGTATCTTATATGGCAGATAAAAAAACGTATTTGTTATTATCTCTCTAATGTTAATATAGATTTAATATCACTGGGGCCAAAGAATTTCACTGATTAGTTAAATTACACAAAATTGATCTTAAACGAAATAAGATTATTTTATGTGTATAACCATTTTAATGATAGAAATTCAATATGCTTGGGTACTCACTTTGGAAAATTCATTAAGCATGATTTGGTGCTCTATTCTGTACATATGTGTATTGCAACAAAACTTACTTAAAATATTTGTTTCTCCAAAAATAATGTCACTGCTGTCTCTGCACCTTAACGTGATATATTTGTTTCCTTCACCTTACTTTCCCTAGAATCAATGTCCTGTAAAATAAAATCAAATATATGTGAATATTTTTATAATTTTAGTTTGCAATATATTCATCATATTACCTAAATCTTTTCTTTGCACATTGGAGATTACAATCAGTTTCAGTACAATCAGTCTAATCATTTACTTACTTAAGCAAGCCCTCTGATAGGAAAAACCTTTAGCAAGCAGATTTTATTGAGTACAGACTGTGCTAGGCTTCAGGAATGAACCAAACAGGCATGTTATCTACTCTCATGGAGCTTTCCAGCCTAATGGAGTTGATTATTCAAATAAAGGAACCCCCAGTGAACTGTGATATAAAGAACAATAAGTTTGAATTCAGGAAGAATTATTTGATATACTCAAACTCTCCAGTAAAGAAAAAAACCTGCAATAATTAATGTTTTATGTAATTTTCTCAGAGCATTTGCTTTCCCAAGTCCCTTCTAATGTTCAAGTGTTCCCTTAAAATCAAGCTATTTTAAGACTTGCATAAGCTACTACAAAACTAAGTTTCCAGGACTTTTCCTTGGCATTTCCTAGGCTTATTCTTGAAACTGTGGGCTTGCTGCCATCAACTTTATGGCACAGACTAGAGCAAACCGACATGAAGAAGAACAAAACTGGTAGAATTTGGAAGACTCAAAAGACAAGCCAATTTGTTTTAAGTTTGGGATTATTTTCTTATCCATAATTAATATTAAGTCTGCACCCTTATTAAAATAAGTGCTCTGGTGCCATTATGTAAAAGTGCATTCGAACTTTCTACAGACTGTTGGGCTGTAGCCCCTCCGGGATTGTTATGTTTGCATCCAAATGATAGCAACTACTCTAGTGTCACTAGAAGACAGAAACAGGCACAAATATAATGCATTTTCACATTTAGAAATTAGGTAGGATATCTGGATGCACTTGCCAAGCTAATAAGGTAAAGAAAGAAGGAAGAAGGAAGGAAGGAAGAGAGGAAACATTTCTGCTTCTCTTTAAATCAATCAAGTATTCAGCCCAGTTCATTTTTCTAGAGAGCTGGAGGAGGCTAAACATTGCCTGGTATTCCTCTTTAACGCTCCAGCTAATTAAGCCAAACCTTCTGTCCAAACAATGCAGAGGAAAGAAGAAAGAATTATCTTGCAGCCCATGAAAGCTTTGTTCATCCATCATACCAACCACCTAGTGTAGATCTTAGAGATCTTTTGTCTGGCAACCTTTTGCCCTTTCAGCTGATGAACAACTGAGATGTGCAGTGCAACCTAATTGCTAAATGCAAACTGTGCCCTGGGAATCAATTTATTTGCATGATTCTATCCAACCACTTTAGTGAAGTATTTAGGAGACTGGGTTAAGTACAAAAACCTCTTTTAAATACTAATTACAATTTAAATGTTCCTACAAAATAATAGAAAATGTGCTTTAAAGTGGGCACCTGATTTTTAATTATATATTTAGATAAAAAAGAAACTACATCTCAGCAAAGGTGGTAATGTGTTGGAACATTTAGATTTGGATTAAAAGGAGAAGCATCCTTGTGTGTGTTTAAGACATTTTTAACTCCTTTTTATTCCCCTTAAATATTATCAAGTTCAACAACACTGATAATCTGTGCCAGTTTCTTCATTAAGTGTTAGTAAAAAAATAAAAATGATTAGACAAGTACTGACACCAGGGGACATTCAGGAAGTCTCACCTTATATGAAATGTTCAGCTTTACTTTTATTAATCATCCTTTAGACCGGATGTTTTGTTCTTATTTCCCAGGCATCCATTTTCACAGCACATATCTATCTGCACTATATCATAATTGGCCTTTGCTTATTACTAGCACTGAAACCTCATCCCATATTCCACATGCCTCCAGTTACTACAGTTGTTGATTATTTTTAAAGTTAGAGGATGATGTGCAGCTAAATATATCTCATCTTCCTAATGGTATTTATATAACCAAAATGTAATTTGTTCCTTTTTATTTGTGCTGAGTGAAAATAAATCTTCCTCCCTTTTTTTCCTTTCCCCCAGAAAGTTGGATCCTTGATGTGCTTTGCCTTTTGAACAAATTTGGTAACAGGATTATACAATTTATGTATTTCTTTGGGAGTCTTCTCTTTAATTCTCTCCCTTCCCTTGCCTTCTCTTTTCTCTTCTTTCTCTCATAAAAGTCTGTATTCCTATTTCTCTGTGAAGTTGAAAATGTATCCCAGTCCACTAGTTAGGAATGATGATATAATAAAAATTTAATAACCAATTGACCATGGATCCTACTTATACAGTATATTTAGGTAGAAGAAATCATTGCTAGAGAATTTCTGAATTATTTCAAACTTCTACAGTGTACTAGTGCAATCCTGCCCCCCTGGGTACCCAGATTCCTGCCTAGAAAAACAAACCTGTTGAAGTAAGGAGGAAACTTAAGCTCACGAAGCTAAGGAATTGTTCTTCAATAATTACTTCTCTCATTTCCACAGTTTGCAATGGAAATGTCAGGAGATGGGAGGAAACAAATAACAAAAGTGACCTAGATTTAGACGTTTGCATTAAATATAATCTAAATTACAAACAATCCACCTATAAAAATTTTTCTATGCACAACTACATTATTATACACTCCATATTGTTTTAGTAACTAATTTTTTTGCCCTTATTACATCCAGGGGGAAAATAGTACAGTCATAAAAACCTTCCTAAAAATATACAGATCATCTAGATGGAGGACAGAAGACTTGGAAAAGAGTTGAGATTCAATTTGTGAACATGTTTAAGAGAAACTCATGCACATTGTGACCCTCCATCAGCTCATGTAGGACTCTGAAGTCAAATATATTATTGCTCTAGGACTTGAAGAATCAATGTGCATTTTCAAGTTTTTAATCTTAGAATAGTAATATTTACCAGACATTTTAATTCACCTTAACACATGAGAATAAAGGGAATTACTCTCTTCTTATACTACTGTGAAAAATATTTTATAACTGATACTGAATTAATTCAAAATATATCCAAAGTTCTGAAGGCTATTCACTTAGTTATTTCAACAAGCATTCACTGAGCATATACTTTCTGCTCAGGCTTATGATAGGTACTGAACATGCAAAAACAAATAAGGTGATTTGTTCCAAATCTCAAAACATCATTGTTATTTATATAATTTGGCACTGTTACAGTGTATTGCAATTGTATGATATTATGATATAGATTAAATTTTTATGTAAATGATATTTGCTTAATTGTTTTTGGTATCCCTAATATTTAAGTTGTGTAATACACACACACACACATATGTATATAGATAATATACAGGAGTCAGGAGCCAGATAAACAGGAATGTATACGTTTGTGTGTATAAGTGTATATATTTGTGAAGAAAAATTGTTTAATCATTCCATTTGTTGTTGAAGATTCATCTTGGAAGCTTGTAGAAAACCATGACATTCAGTATAAGAAGTTTTATAAAACTAATCAGCCTAAGATACAGCCTTATAGATGAAAATGGAACCAGTATCATTGAATTACTGGTAATTAATTTATGAATTAGTATTCAGTTATTTTAATAGAATTCAGTGGGTATTAAACTCATTGGTCTATATAATTAAGAATAAATGTTATAATTTACTTATTTAATTTAAAAAAGCTATCTTTGGGTTAGTTTCAAAGACTGTTCAGATTTTAGAACACAAACATAATTAGTAATGGAACTCGATCAATTTTCTAAATATATTAACTAACACAACATTGTAAATCACCTATACTCCAATAAATTTTTTTATTAAAAAATATACAAATATATTACAGTCTTCTAGAAGGAATTCAAAATATATTTAATGCCCATATTTATCCTAAGAAGTTTCCTGTATACAAGACAAAGCAGAGAGTATGATCTTGGGAGAAACAAGATTGTATTTATCCTTTGCTGTTTATTGTCCTTTGCTGTTTCACCTGTGTCTCCATATTTTTCTAAAACAGATTCTGTTAGGAATTCATGTTCATCTTTATATGCTTAAATGTGAAGAGTAAATTTGTTCACTCTATGAATATTGCTTTGCCTGTTCTTCATGTAAATATGTCAAAGTAATAGAAGCAACTTGTGAAATGTTTCATTAGCTGCTCCCACTAGTAATCGTGACACTAACTGAATGTCTCCTTTGTATTTTCTTTTTCTCAATTTTGCTCAGTTGGTTTCTGACTTTTTCTAAGGGTACTAAATCTGCACATCTCGCTTCTAAAATGTGGACACTTTAGACACAGGCTATATGCTATGTTATCAATTATTTTTATTTAAATGTTGAACTATCATGGTAAAAAATAGTTTACATGTAAGGCACATGTTAAAACTGTCCCATGGTGTCTTATAGTCATAGTAAAATTTTATTTGGTGCAGAGTTTCACATTATTTAGCTCAGAGTATTATTTTTTCTGAAATTAGAGTAATTACCATCTGTGAAATATAATTTTCTATGCAGTGGTAATTTTTAAATGTGAAAATTTCTATAGTTGAAGGAAGGCCTGTCTGAGGAGATGGTAGAACACCCAATTCCTCAGACCAGAATCCTTGGAGTCATCTTTGACTGCTCTCCTTCTCTCCACATCTAATCCATTGGCTAATTGCGAGAGCTCTACCTTCTAAATATTTGCAAGCTCTGAGCACTTCTCTCATTTTCTGCTACTACTTCCCTGGAACAAGCAATCATCATCTCTCACCTAAATTATTCCTGTGGTCTCCTTACTAATCGCCTTGCTTCTGCTCTTGGATTCTCTGCAGTCAATTCTCAGAAATAATCTTTTAAAAAATACAAATGAGATCTTATCCTTCTTTGTGCAAACCCTCCAATTGCTTCTTTTCTCATTCAGAGTAGATGTAAAAAATCATAAGGTGCTACAGGTCACTAAGTAATATTAACTCTCAATACTCCCTCCTTGGCTGGCTTCATTCGAGCCACACTCTCCTACTTGTTATTCTTGGAAAACTCCAGGCACACACCTGCCTCACCAGCCTTTGCTTCCTCCTTTTTCTTTTTGTTCTTTTAACATCTTTATTGGAGTATAATTGCTTTACAATGTTGTGTTAGTTTCTGCTGTATAATAAAGTGAACAAGCTATATGCATACACATACCCCATATCCCCTCCCTCTTGCATATCCTCCCACCCTCCCTATCCCACACCTCTAGGTGGTTACAAAGCAAAGATCTGATCTCCCTGTGCTATGTAGCTGCTTCCAACTATCTATTTTACATTTGATAGTGCATATATGTCCATGTTACTGTCTCAATTCATCCCATCTTACCCCTCCCCATCCATGTGTCTTCAAGTTCATTCTCTACATCTGTGTATTTATTCCTGTCCTGACCCTAGATTCAAAAGAACCACTTTTTTTAGATTCTCTCTCTCTATATATATATGTGTTAGCATACAGTATTTGTTTTTGTCTTTCTGACTTACCTCACTCTGTATGACAGACTCAAAGTCCAGCCACCTGCCTACAAATAACTCAGTTTCATTACTTTTTATGGCCGAGTAATATTCCATTGTATATATGTGCCACATCTTCCCTATCCATTCATCTGTTGATGGACACTTAGGTTGCTTCCATATCCTGGCTATTGTAAATAGTGATGCAATGAATATTGTGGTACATGTCTCTCTTTTTTTTTCAAATAAATTTATTTATTTATTTATTTATTTGTTTGTTTGTTTATTTATTTATTTATTTGGCTGTGTTGGCTCTTCATTGTTGTGCATGGGCTTTCTCTAGTTGTGGCGAGCAGGGGCTACTATTTGTTGTGGTGTGCAGGCTTCTCATTGTGGTGGCTTCTCTTTGTTCACAGAACAGGCTCCAGGCATGCAGGCCGCAGCAGTTGTGGCATGCAGGTTCAGTAGTTGTGGCACGTGGGCTCAGTAGTTCTGGCACATGGGCTTAGTTGTTCCATGGCATGTGGGATCTTCTTGGACCAGGGCTCGAACCCGTGTCCCCTGAATTGGTTGGCATATTCTTAACCACTGTGCCACCAGGGAAGTCCCACATGTCTCTTTTTGAATTATGGTTTTCTCAGGGTATTTGCCCATTAGTGAAATTGCTGGGTCATATGGTAGTTCTATTTTTAGTATTATAAGGAACCTCCATAGTTTTCTCCATAGTGGCTGTATCAATTTACATTCCCACCAACAGTGCAAGAGGGTTCCCTTTTCCCCACACCCTCTCCAGCATTTATTGTTTGTAGATCTTTTGATGATGGCCATTCTAACCAGTGTGAGGTGATACCTCATTGTGGTTTTGATTTGCATTTCTCTAATGATTAGTGACGTTGAGCATCCTTTCATGTGTTTATTGGCAATCTGTAGCTCTTCTTTGGAGAAATGTCTATTTAGGTGTTCAGTGCATTTATGGACTCGGTTGTTTGTGGTTTTTTTTGATATTAAGCTGCATGAGCTGCTTGTATATTTTAGATATTAATCCTTTGTCAGTTGCTTCATTTGCAAATATTTTCTCCCATTCTGAGGATTGTCTTTTCATCTTGTTTATGGTTTTCTTTGCTGTACAGTAGCTTTTAAAAAGCTTTTAAGATTCATTAGGTCATATTTGTTTACATTTGTTTTTATTAACATTACTCTAGGAGGTAGGTCAAAAAGGGTCTTGCTGTGATTTATGGCAAAGAGTGTTCTGGCTAATATTTCCTCTAAGAGTCTTCTAGTGTTTAACCTTACATTTAGGTCTTTAATCAATTTTGAGTTTATTTTTGTGAATGGTGTTAGGAAGTGTTGTAATTTCATTTTTTACATGTGGCTGTCCAGTTTTCCCAGCACCACTTATTGAAGAGGCTGTCTTTTCCCCATTGTATATTCTTGGTCCTTTATCAAAGATAAGGTGACCGGAGGTACATAGACTTATCTCTGGGCTTTCTATCCTTTTCCATTGATCTATAGTTCTGTTTATGTGCCAGTACCATAGTGTCTTGATTACTGTAGCTTTGCAGTATAGACTGAAGTCAGGGAGCCTAATTCCTCCTGCTCCATATTTCTTTCTCAAGACTTCTTTGGGCATTCAGGGTCTTATGTGTTTCCATACAAATTGTGAAATTTGTTGTTCTAGTTCTGTAAAAAATGCCATTGGTAGTTTGATAGGGTTTGCACTGAATCTATATATTGCTTTGGGTCATATATTCATTTTCACAATGTTGATTCTTCCAATGAAAGAAAATAGTGTATTTCTCCATCTGTTTGTATCTTCTTTAATTTCTTTCATCAGTGTCTTATAGTTTTCTGAATACAGGAATTTTGTCTCCTTAAGAAGCTTTATTCCTAGGTATTTTATTCTTTTTGTTGCAGTGGTAAATGGGAGTGTTTCCTGAATTTCTCTTTCAGATTTTTTTGTTTTTAGTGTACAGGAATGTAAAAGATTTTTGTGCATTAATTTTATATCCATCTACTTTACCAAATTCAGTGATTAGCTCTAGTATTTTTCTGGTGTCATCATTAGGATTCCTTATGTATAATATCATGTTATCTGCAAACAGTGACAGTTTTAATTCTTTTCCAATGTGAATTCCTTTTATATATTTTTCTTCTCTGATTGCCTTGGCTAAAACTTCCAAAACTATGTTGAATAATAGTGGTGAGAGTGGGCAACCTTGTCTTTCTCCTGATCTTAGGGGAAATGGTTTCACTCTTTCACCATTGAGAATGATGTTGGCTGTGGGTTTGTCATATATGGCCTTTATTAAGTTGAGGTAGGTTCCCTCTGTGCCCACTTTCTGGAGAGTTTTTTTTTCATAAATTGGTGGTGAATTTTGTCAAAAGCTTTTTCTGCATCTATTGAGATTATCATATGGTTTTTATTCTTTAATTTGATAATATGGTGTATCACATCGATAGATTTGCATATATTGAAGAATCCTTGCATTCCTGGGATAAACCTCACTTGGTCATGGTATATAATCGTTTAAATGTGCTATTGGTTCTGTTTGCTAGTATTTTGTTGAGGATTTTTGCATCTATGTTCACCAGTGATATTGGCCTGTAGTTTTCATTTTTTGTAACATCTTTGTCTGGTTTTGGTATCAGGGTGATGGTGGCCTTGTAGAATGAGTATAGAGTTTTCTTCCCTCTGCTATATTTGGAAGAGTTTGAGAAGGATAGGTGTTAGCTCTTCTCTAAATGTTTGATGGACTTCTCCTGTGAAGCCATCTGGTCCTGGACTTTTGTCTGTTGGAAAATTTTTTATCACAGTTTCAACTTCAGTGCTTGTGATTTGTCTGTTCATATTTTTTGTTTCTTCCTGGTTCAGTCTTGGAAGGTTGTACTTTTCTAAGAATTTGTCCATTTCTTACAGATTGTCCATTTTATTGGCATATCGTTTCTTGTAGTAGTCTCTCATGATCCTTTGTATTTCTGCAGTGTCAGTTGTTACTTCTCCTTTTTCATTTCTAATTCTATTGATATGAGTCTTCTCCCTTTTTTTCTTGATGAGTCTGCCTAATGGTTTATCAATTTTGTTTATCTTCTCAAAGAACCAGCTTTTAGTTTTATTGATGATTGCTATTGTTTCCTTCATTTCTTTTTCATTTTTTTCTGATCTGATCTTTATGATTTCTTTCCTTCTGCTTACTTTGGGTATTTTTGTTTGTTTGTTTTTATTTCTCTAATTGCTTTAGATGTAATGTTATGTTGTTTATTTGAGATATTTCTTTTTTCTTGAGGTAAGATTGTATTGCTATATACTTTTCTCTTAAGGCTGTTTTGCTGCATTTCATAGGTTTTGGGTCATCATGTTTTTATTGTCATTTGTTTCTAGGTATTTTTTTAATTTTCTTTTTGATTTTTTTCAGTGATCTCTTGGTTATTTATTAGCGTACTGTTTAGCGTCCATGTGTTTGTATTTTTCAGTTTTTTTCCTGTAATTGACATCTTGTCTCATAGCTCTGTGGTTGGAAAAGATACTTGATATGATGTCAATTTTCTTAAATGTAACAAGGCCTAATTTGTGATCCACAACATGATCTATTCTTGAGAATGTTCCATGAGCACTTGAGAAGAAAATGTACGCTGTTGTTTTTGGATGGAATGTCCTATAAATTTCAATTAATTCTATCTGTTCTAATGTGTCATTTAAAGCTCGTGTTTCCTTATTTATTTTCATTTTGGATGATCTGTCTGTTGGTGAAAGTGGAGTGTTAACATTCCCTACTATTATTGTTTTACTGTTGATTTCCCCTCTTATAGCTGTTATCATTTTCCTTATGTTTTGAGGTGCTCCTATGTCGGGTGCCTAAATATTTGCAATTGTTATATCTTCTTCTTGGAATGATCATTTGATCATTATGTAGTGTCCTTCTTTGTCTCTTGTAATAGTCTTTATTTTTAAGTCCATTTTGTATTATATGAGAATTGCTACTCCAGTTTTCTTTTGATTTCCATTTGCATGGAATACCTTTTTCTATCCCCTCACTTTCAGTCTCTAGGTGTTCCTAGGTCTGAAGTGAGTCTCTTGAAGACACCATATATATGGGTCTTGTCTTTGTATCCATTCAGCCAGTCTATGTCTTTTGGTAGGAGCATTTAATCCATTTATATTTAAGGTAATTATCGATATATATTTTCCTATTACCATTTTCTTAATTGTTTTGGGTTTGTTGTTGTACGTCTTTTCCTTCTCTTGTGTTTCCTGCCTAGAAAAGTTCCTTTAACATTTGTTGTAAAGCTGGTTTGGTGGTGCTGAAATCTCTTAACTTTTTCTCATCTGTAAAGCTTTTAAGTTCTCCATTGAATCTGAAGGAGATCCTTGCTGGGTAGAGTAATCTTGGTTGTAGTTTCTTCCCTTTCATCACTTTAAATATGTCTTGCCAATGCTTTCTGCAGAGTTCAGCTGTTAACCTTATGGGGTTTCCTGTGAATGTTATTTGTTGATTTTCCCTTGCTGCTTTTAATATTTTTTCTTGAATTTAATTTTTGATAGTTTGATTAATATGTGTCTGGATGTGTCTCCTTGGATTTCTACTGTATGGGACTCTCTACACTTCCTAGACTTGATTGACTATTTCCTTTCCCACTTTAGGGAAGTTTTCAACTATAATCTCTTCAAATATTTTCTCAGACCCTTTCTTTTTCTCTTCTTCTTCTTCTGAGATCCCAATAATTCGAATATTGGTGTATTTAATGTTCTCCCAGAGGTCTCTGAGACTGTCCTCAATTATTTTCATTCATTTTTCTTTATTTTGCTCTGTGTCAGTTATTTCCACTATTTTATATTCCAGGTCACTTACCTATACTTCTGCCTCAGTTTTTCTGCTATTGATTCCTTCCAGAGTATTTTTTTTTTTTTTTTTTTTTTTTTTTTTGGTACGCGGGCCTCTCAGTGTTGTGGCCTCTCCCGTTGCGGAGCACAGGCTCTGGACGCACAGGCTCAGTGGCCATGGCTCACAGGCCCAGCCGCTCCTCGGCATGTGGGACCTTCCCGGACCGGGGCACGAACCTGCGTCCCCTGCATCGGCAGGCGGATTCTCAACCACTGCGCCACCAGGGAAGCCCCCCTTCCAGAGTATTTTAAATTTCATTTATTGTGTAGTCCATCATTGGTTGTTTGTTGTTTAGTTCTTCTAGCTCTCTGTTAAAAGTTTCTTGTATTTTCTCCATTCTATTTCTGAGATTTTGGATATATTTACTATCATTATTATGAATTCTTTTTCAGGTATACTACCTATTTCCTCTTCCTTTTTTTGGGCTGGTAGGTTTTTACCTTCCTCCATTTTCTGCTGCATATTTCTCTGTCTTCTCATTTTGTTTAACTTACTGTGTTTGGGGTCTCCTTTACACAGTTTGTAGGTTCTTAGTTTCTTTTATTTTTGGTGTCTGCTCCCAGTGGGTGAAGTTGGTTCAGTGGCTTGTATAGACTTCCTGGTGGAAGTGTTGGTGCCTTTGTTCTGGTGGGTGGGGCTGTATCTTGTCCTACTAGTGAGAATGATTGTGTCTGGTTGTGAGTTTTGGAGTGTCTGTGAACTTAGTATGACTTTAGGCAGCCTGTCTGCTAAAGGGTGGGTTTATGTTCCTGTCTTGCTAGTTGTTTGGCATGGGGCATCCAGCACTGGAGCTTGCTGGCCGTTGGCTGGAGCTGGGTCTTAGTGTTGAAACAAAGATCTCTAGCAGAGCTCTCACCGACTGATATTATGTGGGGCAGGGAGGTTTCTGGTGTCCAATGTCCTGGACTCGGCCTTCCCACCTCAGAGGCTCAGGCCCCACATCTGTTCAGAGCACCAAGACCCTGCCACCCATGTGGTTCAGAAGTAAAGGAAGAAAGAAAGAAAAAAGTGAACAGACTGAACCCTAGGACAAAAGGTAAAAGCAAACCTAAACAGACAAAATCACACAAAGAAGCATATGTATACACACTAAAACAAAACGGGAAAAAGAAAAAAACAAAAAGAAGAGAGCAACCAAACCAATAAACAACTCTACCAATGATAATAAGCACTAAAAACTAAACTAAGATAAACATAAAACCAGAAAGAAATTAGACACAAAAAGCAAACCCCAAATCTACAGTTGCTCCCAAATTCCACTGCCTCAATTTTGTTAACATTCATTGTCAATTGAGGTATTCTTCAGACACAGAGTGTATCAAGTTGATTGTTGGGATCTTTTCTGCTGCTCCTGAGACTGCATGGACAAATTTCCCTTTCTCTTCTTTGTTTGCACAGCTCACAAAGAGGTTCAGCTTTGGTTTTGGCCCTGCCTCTGTGTGCTGGCCTCTCTCAGGAGTCTGTTCTTCACCCAGAGAGGAGCAGGTTAAAGCAGCAGCTGATTAGGGCTCTCTTCCTCACTCAGGCTGGGGAACAGGGGTACGGTAGTCATAATTAGAATGTGGGGTGAGCCCGCAGCGACAACAGCTGGTGTGTCGTTGCAACAGCCTGAGGCACACCGTGTGTTCTCCTGGGGAAATTGTCCCTGTATCATGGGACCCTGGCAGTGTGTGCTGCAGAGGCTCCCAGTGTGTGTGGGGGTGTTGGGGTAGTTACCTCCACTTTCACATAGTATTCTGCTGTTATAGCAGCAGGAGCATTAGCAGTTCATGCCCATCTCTGTAGTCCGAGCTTATAGCCACAGCTCACACCTGTACCTAGATCTCACTTAGGTGGTGCTTTGCTTCCGTGAGCACATGGGGAAGGAATCCCTTCTCCTCGTGCACCCTGGAATAAAGGTCTCATCTCTTTGGCAGCTCCAGACTTTTTCCTGTACTCCCTCCCAGCTAGCTGTGGTGCACTAACCCCCTTCAAAGTGTCTTCATACCGCCAACCCCAGTCCTCTCCCTGGGGTCTGACCTCTAAAGCCCTAACTTCAGCTCCCAGCCCCCACCCACCCCAGCGGGTGAGCAGACAAGCCTCTCAGGTTGGTGAGTGCTTGTTGGCACATATCCTTTGTGCAGGAATCTCTCTGCTTTGCCGTCTGCACCCCTGTTGCTGTGCTCCCCTTCATGGCTCCAAAGATTCCCCTCATGCATCCCCCATCCCACCAGTGAAGGGGCTATCTAGTGTCTGGAAATATTTGCTCCTTCACAACTCCCTCCCAGAGGTGCAGGTCCCATCCCTATTCTTTATTTTTTTTCTTTTTATCTACCCATTTACTTGGAGATTTTCTTGCCTTTTGGGATGTCTGAGGTCTTCCACCAGCGTTCAATAGGTGTTATGTAAGAGTTGTTCCACAAGAATGTGTTTTTCATGTATTTATAGGGAGGAAGCTGATCTCCACATCTTGCTCCTCTGCCATCTTGAAGGTCTTCTTTTGCTTTTGTTAAAATATTCTTCCCTTAAAAAAAATTGCATGCTTACTCTTGCTCTCTGTCAACTCTTCACTTAAAAGTTTCTTTCCTATCAAATATTGCAGAGTTTCACTACCCAGAGGTAACCAAAGTCAAGGTGAAGACACATCCTTCAGACTGTCAGGTTTGGCCCAAGATTTCTGACAACACTTGCAAGTTCAGAGTCCCCACAGATGCCCTCAGATTTGATAATTCACTAGAATTATTCACAGAACTGAGAAAAATGCTATAATTACAATGAACAGTTTTAATATAGCAAAAAGATATAGTTCAGAATGAAAGGAATAGATACATAGAGCAAAATCTATGACTGACAAGGTTCCAAACAGAAACTTTTGATGTCCTCAGAGATACATTACCTTCATGGTATCAATTGTGGCAATGTGCGACAAGCCTCTTAGATAACCACATCCACCAGAGGGCAGACAGCAGAGGCAAGAAGAATTATAATTCTGAAGACTGTGGAAGGGAAACCACATTCACAGAGGGATAGACAAAATAAAAAAGGCAGAGTACTTTGTACCAGATGAAGGAATAAGATAAAACCCCAGAAAAACAACTAAACAAAGTGGAAATAGGCAACATTCCAGAAAAAGAATTCAGAAAAATGATAGTGAAGATGATCCAGGACCCTGGAAAAAGAATGGAGGCAAAGATTGAGAAGATGCAAGAAATGATTAACAAAGGCCTAGAAGAATTAAAGAACAAACAAAAAGAGATGAACAATACAATAACTGAAACGAAAAACACACTAGAAGGAATCAATAGCAGAATAACTGAGGCAGAAGAACAGATAAGTGACCTGGAAGACAAAATGGTGGAATTCACTGCTGTGGAACAGAATAAAGAAAAAAGAATGAAAATACATGAAGACAGCCTAAGAAACCTCAGGACAACATTAAACACAACATCATTAGCACTATAAGGGTCCCAGAAGGAGAAGAGAGAGAGAAAGGACCCAAGAAAATTTTTGAAGAAATTAGAGTTGAAAACTTCCCTAACATGGGAAAGGAAATAGCCACCCAAGCCAGGGAAAGGCAGAGTCCCAGGCAGGAGAAACACACCAAGACACATAGTAATCAAATTGACAAAAGTTAAAGACAGAAAAATTATTGAGAACAACAAGGGAAAAATGACAAATAACATACAAGGGAACTCCCAGAAGGTTAACAGCTGATTTCTCAGCAGAAACTCTACAAACCAGAAAACAGTGGAATGATATATTTAAAGTAATGATAGGGAAGAAACTACAACCAAGATTACTCTACCCAGCAAGAATCTCATTTAGATTCGACAGAGAAATCAAAAGCTTTACAGACAAGCAAAAGATAAGAGAATTCAGCACCACCAAACCAGCTTTACGACAAATGCTAAAGGAACTTTTCTATGTGGGAAACACAAGAAAAGAAAAGGACCTACAAAAAACAAACCCATAACAATTAAGAAAATGGTAATAGGAACACACATATCAATAATTACCTTAAACGTGAGTGGATTAAATGCTCCAACCAAAAGACACAGGCTCAGTGAATGGATACAAAAACAAGACCCATATATATGCTATCTACAGGAGACCCACTTCAGACCTAGGGACACATACAGACTGAAAGTGAGGGGTTGGAAAAAGGTATTCCATGCAAATGGACATCAAAAGAAAGCTGGGGTAGCAATACTCATATCAGATGAAATTGACTTTAAAATGAATAATGTTACAAGAGACAAGGAAGGACATTACACAATGATCAAGGGATCGATCCAAGAAGAAGATATACCAATTATAAATATATATACACCCAACATAGGAGCACCTCAATACATAAAGCAACTGCTAACAACTACAAAATAGGAATTTGACAGTAACACAAACAGATTTGCTTTGGTTAAATGTGACTCGAGCTGCAAGGAAAAACCCACGATCCATAAACTCAGTGAATCACTGGGCCACCCTGCCCTGAAGCTAGGGATCAAGAATCTTACTAAAGTTAGATGTAGTCACACATCCTAAAAACTAGTTGCAGAGCTTCACTGGTGGCGCAGTTTTTGAGAGTCCACCTGCCGATGCAGGGGACACGCGTTCATGCCCCTGTCTGGGAAGATCCCACCTGCCACAGAGTGGCTAGGCCCGTGAGCTATGGCCACTGAGCCTGCATGTCCGGAGCCTGTGCTCCGCGACGGCAGAGGCCACAACAGTGAGAGGCCTGCGTACCACAAAAAAACAAACAAAAAACCAAACAAAAAAAACTAGTTGCAGAGATTGATAACTGAAACAATACAGAAATGAATACAGTAAGGACACCCAGAATTCCTGAAGCCACCCAAGGACCCCAGACACACTGAGAACAAGCAAGTGGGAAGAGGGGAAGACCTGGATCCTGGGTAACAAATACTTGTAAGTCACTGACCCGACCAAACAGGGAATTGTTCTCCTTTGGTCCTTTTAGTGTCAGGAAAAAAGAAATCTTGATTTTTAAGCTACTCTTTGTTGAGGTTTTTGTTTGCAGAAGCCCAAGCAACCAAATGCTTCAGTTCTTATGGCCTGGCTCCTTACCAGAGGGCCCAGGATGCCTGTTTAAAGGAAATCAAGGAAGATAAGAGGATTAAGTGGAATTTACTGACAGCTCTGGACTAAAGGAGCCTCCAAAATAACAGGACAAGTGAATACATAGTCAAAATATCTGAAAATGCCCACCCTGAAGAGGTGGTTCACCTGCTCCCACAGAACACACACAGCGTCAGGCCCCATCTCAGGGTCCAGATGAGGAAACCGAGGCACACAGAAAGAAATTCCTTATCTGACGTCACAGCAGAGCTTGCCTGTGCTGCCTAAGTGTCAGGCTACGTTACCAGGATACGCCAACGTAAGGACACAGTGTTTGCTTCCCCAGGACTTCCTAGGAATTACAGCAGGCCAGGAGCTGTCACCTCATGGGATGGGAAATGAGAGTAGGGCAGGCTTCCCAGAGGCGGCATGTGATTTGGAGCTGGGAGAGAGACACAGGTGTCTAAAAGAGGAGATCAAAACCACTTTCGTCATTCATAAAGCCAACTGGACACCTGTGTCTTAGACCTGCGGTGCGGCAATCGGCCCCAGGGAAACCCCTAGCTCTGGAGGACACATCTCAAAGTAGAAGAAGGTAGACCCAAAGACAACTGTTTGGAAACACAAAATATAGTTAGAAGTTTCACCTTCTAAAAATGTCAGTGCTGGGCTTCCCTGGTGACCCAGTGGTTAAAAATCTACCTGCCCATGCAGGGGACATGGGTTCAAGCCCTGGTCCGGGAAGATCCCACATGATGCAGAGCAACTAAGCCCATGCACAAAAACTACTGAGCCTTTGCTCTACGAGCCACAACTACAGAACCCACGTGCCACAACTACTGAAGCCTGCCAGCCTAGAGCCCAAGCTCCATAACAAGAGAAGCTGCCACAATGAGAAGCCCACACACTGTAAGAAAGAGTAACCCTCGGTCACCATAACTAGAGAAAGCCCGCGCACAGAAACGAAGACCCAATGCAGCCAAAAATAAATAAATAAATAAAATTGTCAGTGCCTACACTTGACCACATTAGAGGGACTGAATAGATGACAGGTAAAGTGAGCTGCCTGTGCCAGAAAGAAAGAACAAATGATGTCTGTGGTCCAGGGAAATTTTAAAAAACTAAAGAAACAAATGGAGCACACCTTTAACAATTATGATATTTGCTTAAATCCCATAAAAATAAAGACAAGTTCTTCAAATGAGAAAAAAAAAGAGAGAGAGAGAGAGAGAGAAATAACTGTCCCTGAATTCTTAAAGGGAATCTTAAGTCCTGTATTAGGATTGAGTTGGCAATATTGGAATTTGTAATTCAAAGAAAACTTGAGGCATGAAGTTGAGTGCATTCTACTTCTTCATACCAGGCATCCTGAGTAAATTAATGTCTTTTTAAAGAATTTCTTCATAAAATGAATGATCAAATCTGTGCTCAAATACCAATGACAAGCACATAATTTCCTGTAATACAGTTTGAAAGGTAATCTGCTTTTTTAGTTAAATAAGCCATGTCTTAATTTTATTCTATCCTACATCAGAGGAAAAGTGAAATGAATGACCATTAGACCACTTTTGTATACCACAAATTGGGAAAAGAACCTGGTAACAAAAAGAGAAGAGATTTCTTTATCTCATGGAAAGTGTTAAGTATTATCACTTTGAGGTCTTTATTTTATAACCAGAATAGAAAATATTTTTGAAAAATAATAAAGTCAAGATGTTTAAATTTATCTTATGATTTTGGAATTAAAATTATATAGTGTTTCAGAATTCTGTATGTGGGAATTATACTACTGTATTTCACAAAGTGTTTAATTGATACAAATAGGAAGAGAATTATGTCTTTGCTTAAGTTTTAGAGTCTTTGGAGGTTTCTTCAATTATAGAGTAAAATGCTTAATCACTTCAAGAGCTATTTCAATCACTTTTTGAAAACTATATCTGCATCCATAGGCAAAGGAATTTTATTATCTCTGAATTACAATTTGGAATGTCATGAGTTATTTCATAGAACAAAGTTTGTTAAATTAACACTGGCAGTGCCATGAGTGTTTCACTCTTGAACTCAAGTACAAGTCAGCTCTGTTTAAGTCACCATTTGCAGAAGCCAGAAATAAATGTGCAGTTAAAATAGTGCCATAAGTTAATTAGAATGGAATTAGAAGGAAAGTGGGCAATTTAGGAACATAAGAATTACTGTACCGAATCAGACCAATGGTTCTCCTGGTTTAATATCCAGCCTCCAGCAGCTGTACTTGTTCTTTCTAAAGCTTTAAAAGAAAAGAAAAAGACTACATAATTCACCTAGACAAGTGTGCCATCTGTGATCTGGATAAATTTCCTTCCTGACCTCTTTCAAATAATACCCTAAAGCAAGAGGTTTCAATCCTGTTATGATATTGGCTTAGCTTGAATAGCTCTGGTTATTAAAAATTCTTATTAAATCATCCAACTCCTACATAAAATCAACTAGTTCATCAAGAAGCTGTTTATCTCTACAGCCCCTGAATCATGGTTGAATATTCGTGCATCTGTGATAAATTAGGAATTTATGGTACTTATTCAACACAAGTTCTTGTTGGCAAAATCTGCCTCTAGTTAACCAAGCTGGATGATTGCCTACTTTGCTTTCCAAATTCTAGGGGTTCACAGGCTTTTGGCCAAAAAAAAATGTGTATCTGCTATCACTACTCCCAACTTCTTATCCATTAATAATATACAGAAGGTATTTGAATGATGAAGAATTCTGTGTGCTAAACTTTTAGAAAAGTTCAACTGGAGATTTTCTTATATGACTTTGCTTAAGTTAGACGAATCTAAGAGAAAGGAATGAATTACTTATCCCTATCACTTCAGTCTTCCTTTTATGATACAAGTATCTGTGACTAATTTCTATGTTTCTTGATTATTCTAGATACCACCTCTGGGTCAATATTTCTAAAATGTTATGTACACAATAAACCATCTAGCAAAGAATCCCTCAAGAATTGTAAATGCCTACAAGCTAAAGTCTAAACCATTTTCCTAGGCTGTCAGATCTTACTGTTATAACACATATCCTAAAGCTATAATTCTAAAAGGATCTCGTCTATCTTAGAATCCAAGAAAACTAGTTTTTTCATTGTTATTTGAACTAAGAGAACACTTATTATTTATACTATGTTAATTCTGTTCCCTTTCTCTAGCACTCCAAACTTCTCTTTCTGGTTCAGTTCCTTATTTTTTCTCCTTACTTCAGCTAAAATTGCATTTCTTTAGGTAATTCCCTCTTCTGACAATTTTTTGTCCCTTTGTTTATGCTTGATTTAGTCTACCATATATTGTTGGTTCTTTGTTTTCATGGATGTCCTTGATTGTAAATTCCCTGAGAGAAACTATGTTTTCCATATTTATTTGGGTTTCTAGAGCCCAGGCAGGGTCTGACTCATAATAATAGCATACAAATATATTAAAGAAAAATCTTTAGAATCACCAGTGACTATCTAGACAGAGTCACTTCCAGAATGTTTACTCTTTGAGTTTCTGTTTGTGTGACCTAGGCAATAATATATTATTGAGTCCTACAAGGTACAAAAGAACCCAAAATCATAAATTTCTGAAAAATAGTCAAGTGTTATTAATTTAAAAATCACAAAGATATGGGAAACACCAGCACAAAAAGAGAATCTGAAGGTTCTAGACTCCTGATGTTGGAAAATGAAGGAATTCCAAGCACAAGTAATAGCTAGGCAAAGACAGGAGGTAAAATAGAGGAGGGAATCACTAAGGAACTGTCCCTAACTCATGTTGGTTGGCGCAAGAAGAGAATACCTGAAAGTAAGTTTGGAAATGTGGGTGGCAGCATGTTCACTAACCTTTATTGAACTAACTCACTGGGGAATTATTGAAAGATTTTTAATCAGTGAACAGATCTATAAGAATGAAAGATCAACTTAATAATGAGACTGAGGGCAGTTCCCTAGGGTAACGAGGTTATTACATACTAAGGAAATGTGTAATCAGTCCCAAATTTAAACACATGTTTAAGTGTGAAGAAAATATAAGCATTCTAGAATAGAATATATTTTTCTCCCTGTATGTTAAGCAGAAATGTGTGTAATAAGTTCTTCTTTAAATTTTAATTCCTACAATTTTAACTAACATAGTGCTTCAAGGTGCTGAAAACATTCAACCCAGTTAATTTATGCTTGACATCATCAAACAAATCCACAATTTTTCTGACTTTTTAAAAGCTCTTATTGGTTTTTGAGAACTATATATATATATATATATATATATATATATATATATATATATATAATTGATTTCAGTAGAACTATAATACCTATCTTTAATTTTTTAGAAATCCAAATGGGACCCAAAACAATAGTACAAGATGGCCTGTCTTCAAAAGCAATGAACAAAAGTATTTAACCTTGAATACAGAGTCACCAAAAGTATACACTAAACTACGTGCTCAACAATGCCGATTCTGGACACTATTTTTTCCCAAAGTCTTGGAAATGACAGGTGTGTGTGGTTTTTTGTTTTGTTTTAGTATTTGGTTAAATAATTCTTTATGGATTATGTAAAAGGGGGAAAAGGTAGACTATTCATGACAGAGTGATAATGTTCATCTGTGACTTTACAATTAATTGATTCCAATGTGTACATTATTTTAACAACCTTCTTCCATCGAGTTTAGATATGTTTTGAGGGCTTACTATGTAAGCAGCACCTTAGCTGTTAAATAAAGAAAGCAAAACTAGGAATGTTTCCCTAGAGGAACATGAAACCTAGTAGTGGAACTAAAATTGGGCACTCTCGCTATTCAGCCAATGTTTGTGGAATTAACTAATGGATAAATGAAAAAAATAAATGTATAAAATAAACAATGTATAATTGTTTATTTTATATAGTTATACTCAAAAAGAGGCAATACAAATTTAGCGATACAGATGTAGAGAACAAACGTATGGGGGGAAAGTGACAGGGGTGGTGGTAGTGGTGGGATGAATTGGGAGGCTGGGATTGACATATATACACTAATATGTATAGAATAGATAACTCATAAGAAAAAAATAGTGATAAATAGTAGAACCCTTGATTTCTAAGGGGGAAAAATCTCTAAAATTTACGTATTTAAAAACACAATCCAAATATTTCTAAATATTCTAAGCTTGGAGATATTTAAGACCACCTACATACATTATATAATACAATAAAAAAGTAGTAATTTAGTTAACTACTCTTCAGGAAGTGATTACTTAGATTTGTATAAGGAAATACTAGGAAAATTGTTCAGATTATCCTACTATTTCAGAATTCATTGGAAAGAAGATATTTGGCTAAACTTGAATGATCAACATGAATGATCACATTTTCTGTGAGAAAAATGACATACATATACAATTCAATGCCTTTTTTTTTATGTCAGCTATTTATAACTGATGTGGCTCCTCAGGTCTATTTTCAATAAAAGTAACTGACTTTCAATCACCAGACACATTGCTAACTACTTCCTTTATACTTTACCATTCTGTTCATCAGAACATTCCGCAATTTTCAGGCTACATACTAGATATCACAATACAGTAGATGTTTTTAGTTTCTTCTTTAGAGCAGTTAGGGGTTAGTTTCAGGCAAATATGGACATCTCAGAGTTGTATTGGATTGTTTAATGTGCCTTTTGATTCTCAGATTTTACTCACCAAAATTATAATTATGGACTCATCTGTTTGGGAAACATTACTGATAGACCAGTTCTCTGTGTATCATTAAATGCTCTGTGGCACAATATATATCAGAGATGGGATTCTGTATCCCTTGGCAGAACTACAGTGCTGCCCTTGTGTCCTCTGGGTGTGAATAGTAATGAGGTAATGCATCTAATCTGCCTAGAGACCAGAAGAGGTACCATTTAACAAATCACAGACTACATATTCTCAATCGTTACTTAAAATATTTTTAAATGAAAGGGTCATAATTTGAAGGGAAATAAGGTGGGGTAAGGGCAAATTTTAAATGACTAATTTATTATAAATCAAACTGAGTCATTCTTCTTCAAGCAAATATGGTCTACTGTGATGTATTTGTTGGTAAAATAAAATTTCAATATCAGCAATTTTTGAAAATGTACTTCAAAATCTCTATCTCTAAATACTCAACTACTATAAAGCAGGTTGAATAAACAAACTCCTAAATTTTTGGCTAGATTCTGCTCCATCCTACACAAGGCTGAACAACTTTCTAGCGTAAGCAACACTGAGCTGTATGGAAATACCATACCTTGCTCCGGGATACTTCCAGTGTGTCTTGAAAACATAATTTCATATTTTAGCACTATTTTTTCAGATAATTCCCCCAAAGGAGTTATATGAAATATATTTAATAAAATTTAAAGTAAATGCATGATATAATTGTTATAACATCAACAATGTATTCATTAATAACAAAAATGTTTACATTTAAACAGAACCAGTTTGAAATGCCATGTTTTTAGGTTTTATAAACAAATGATATAAAGGGACTAAAAGATTAAGAAAATATGTTCTGGGCTTCCCTGGTGGTGCAGTGGTTGAGAGTCTGCCTGCCAATGCAGGGGACACAGGTTCATGCCCCAGTCCGGGAAGATCCCACATGCCGCGGAGCGGCTGGGCACATGAGCCATGGCTGCTGAGCCTGTGCATCCGGAGCCTGTGCTTCGCAACAGGAGAGGCCACAACAATGAGAGGCCCGTGTACGGCAAAAAAAAAAAAAAAGTTCTTACCATACCTTATATTTTTCAAGTCACAAAACTTCAAACATTTTAATTTTCAATGTTCTGAAAATTGGAGTTATTCAGATGACCTTGGCTGAAGTTTTTATGGAAATATCACTTTTTTTAAAAAAAAGATAACTTTACAAGTAAAGGAAAATTTCAAAAAATAACTAGAGACTGGATTTCTTAAAAGAAATGTTTACCTCACTCACAATGGAAGCCCAATAGACCTTATAAGTACCATTTGAGCAGTTGTTTATTTACATCTGAGCAATAAACATTCTCAAATAAAATGATCCTTAAGACTTGTTTAAACACACAAATTCTAGCACTTAACTTTCAGACTATATTTCAGCACACACCTAGGCTATTATTGCATATATCTGCAGGAAATAAAATACAATATTTGTTTCAACTGTTATCAAATTCAGATTTTTCACTAAGAATATAACTCCACAATATCTCATAATCATTTGAAAAAAGAAAAGGAAGTAGAGAAATGAGGCATTCAATGTCAATAAAATGTCAATATTTTTCATTAAAATTGAGAAAGTAAATTTATTTAAAGGAAAAAATATTTAACCTTCACATCTTCCCAGTAAAAAAAAAGTATCCGATCCAGTGGTTCCTCCTTTAACCTTTGAATACATCATGAATCAAAGTGTTGAATAAATCACGAACCAAAGTGTTCTTTAGTTGTTGCTTGCTACAACAAAAGAAGACCACATATAAATTTAAGAGCTGATTGGATTGGTCACTTTGGACCCTCATATACTGCTATTTGCTAATCATTTAGCAAGAATGGCAAACAAAAATGAGATAGTGCAAAGGTGGTTTGAAGAAAAAAAATCAAGCTAGTTTTGCTGATTTCATATTTGAATTTTCCATTCTTTGTTAAAAGCAAAACAAAATGAACAAATAAACAAAAGCTTTGGGTAACTTGATAATCAAATTAAATGATCTATTTGTTTCACTGTAAAAGTACATGAAGTCTTCAGAAAGCCCAGTCTGAGTTTATCGTAGTTCACTCTACTGTCTCACCATACACCCCAAGTTATAAAAGGACAACTAGTAAGTTTGTGATCTACTCCATAAATAGTTATGAATTCCTTTGCAATTTTAATAATTGGTTGACAAACAGGAAAATAAACAAGTAAAGAGGACAGAAGATATTTTTAATGACCTCTCAAAGTACAGGATATATGTTATTTTTTAATCAAAATGTTCAGCACCACAATGTAATGTCTTCTAACTTCATCTCCAATAACTATTTGGGGTTGACTCACCTCTCTTATGTTCTGTCCTAACTCCTCAGACTTGGCTAAATATACTCAGCTCTGGTGAAATGTTGCTCACCCTTTTTTAATTGACAAGACAAAAAAACAGTTTCATTATTATCCCTCTTTTTGTAGGGAAGAGAGACTAATTTTCCGCCAAATGAGACACAATGTGGACAAAACAAAGGTCACAGAAGTCCTGAAAAAGTTGTGTCAATATGTTTATGAACTGCTGGTATTGATCTAGTTGTGCACTGAATCAATAAAGAGCAAAGTTTGGAATACATTTTTATAACAAGGGCAGTAATTTCATTTCCAGATCTCCCCATAGATGCATATAGCTTGATTTCACAATGTAAACACCATATCATTTATCCTTCATGGCAACACTGCAAAATAGGGATTACCAACTCCATTTACATTTGGAAAACTAATTTGAAAAGTTAAGAATTTTTTTTATGTCACTAATATCATAATTGATCAAGCTGGAATTTCAACCCATGTCACTCCAAAGCCTATACTGATATTCTTTTCTTTATTTCACACTGCAGCACCCTGTTAACAGCAAAACAAATAGATCTACATCTAACCAATGATGACAAATCTATAGCCACTTAAGTAGTGTTCCAGTTTTGGAGAAAGAAAAGAAGGAGGGGGAGGAGAAAAACTTCTAATTTTGATTTTGACTTATGACAAAAGACTCAGGTTTTTTATTGTCTTTTTTTTATGGTATATTCAGTTCCTTTGGATACTGTTAGAAAATAATTAAATGTTTTGAACTTTATTGTCTCAATCAACGTCCAGTACTTCTAAAGTAAAAATGTACTCAGGTTTACAGAGCATTTGTGCACTAAAAAGTAAACTATTTTAATAACTAAATTGTATAGATATTTGATTATGACACATAAGGAAATAAATTTATATTTATATGAATCAATGGATTTGGTATCATTCCATGAAGAGGAAATGAAAATCAGATATAAGATCTTTTCTCTAAATATTCAAATTCATGGTCTAAATGCTAAATTACCAGTCATTTATTTGTTATATTAAAAATTTTGTTTTCTTCAGAATTGAGTCCTTATTTTGTATAACTAACATTTAAAACAGCATTTAATTATCATAAAAAAAGAACATAAAAGTGGATCATTTGGTATGATATCATCTTTCTTCCACATTTAATGGTTTTGACTCTTTAGAAAAATTCTTTTATTCACAAAAAATTATAGCCATTGACTTTTAAAAGGCATTTTACATAAAAATAGGACATTTTTGTATAAATTCTTAAATATTTATCTAATGTCCAAGCATTGTAAACATTTGAGACCTAAATATATCTTAAATTACAGGGGATCTCTTAATGGCTGTACAAATGTTTTAAATATTTTGATTTTTGTATAAATTAAAAACAAATCACTGAATGTGCTCCATTGTGATAACATGAGTTAAGGCAGTTTTTCATATACTTTATAATGTAGTATGCGATCACATGAACTTTCTTCTCCAAATTAACATCCTACAAAGTTATAATTTTAGAAAATTCCTAACTGAAAAGTATACATTAAAAAATTGTCAGTTCTTATTTTCACAATAGTTGAAATCACTTAAAATTTGGTTTTTAATTCAATGACTATAGCTCAGCATCCTAAAAGTTTAAAAAGTGAAAGAACTACAAATGTATAAAATACCTATAGATTTAAATAAACTATCTTCTAGCTTTATTATATCAATTTATATTAGGAACATAAATATATGGTTTTAAGAGTTTGTAATTTAAGAGTTTCTATTGTTCACAAACTTTATTCTTTAATATAATACACTTTCAAATAAATCAAGATTTCAAGGTTTTTGTAGTACATAAACCCTTTTCAATTCATTGCCTCATATTATTTCTGGTATAAAAACTCCTTTCCCCTGACACATACATATACTTTGCAAATTGCTGAAGATTTTCTTAATCATCCTTCTAATTTGCAAAGCAATTAATAAACTTCTATCATATAGTACAATAGTTTCAGTAAGTTGCTTTCAATGACCAGGAATTGTTTGGAATAAAAATATATTGATATATGATGAGTGTAGAATCTATACAGAATGCCAATTACAAAGTTCTCCTTATGCATTAATAAATATTCATATATAGACATTTTTATCAGAAATAATACTCCACTATATAATTATATATGTAAATGAGATGCATTAAATTAGATTTTTGCTATGCCTAGGAGAGTCAAGAGAAGAATAATATTTATACATCTTCTCAGAAACTAAAGCAAATATATGTAATGTAACATAATTTGACATAGTACATGAACTGATTTTTTTGCATTTATGTTATATATATTTTTTACATATATATTGAAATCTTTTCAGGTAGTGAGAGAAGTTGATAATAAATAATGAATAAAACATCACTGTAAGCTTCCCTGATAGCGCAGTGGTTGAGAGTCTGCCTGCCGATGCAGGGAACACGGGTTTGTGCCCCGGTCCGGGAAGATCCCATATGCCGCAGAGCAGCTGGACCCGTGAGCCACGGCTGCTGAGCCTGCACGTCTGGAGCCTGTGCTCCACAACGGGAGAGGCTCACGTATCACAAAAACAAACAAACAAACAAAAAACTTCGCTGTACGGTGTACTTGGAGAAAACAGCATCTGAAATCAAAATTATTTTTCAATGAACGTAAACAATGATTAAAATTTAGATTAATACAGCTCATTCCATGTTTTACAGGAAATATTGATGAAGCAGAACGAGAATGGAAAGCAGGATTCCATCGGTGGAACAATTACATGATGGACTGGAAAAATCAATTTAATGACTACACTAGCAGGAAAGAAAGCTGTGCAGGTCTCTAATTAATAGATTTACCCTTTATAGAACATTCTTCTTCCTGTAGATCAAGGCAAAAGTATCTGTGTCTCTCTTACACACCTGGTAAGAAAGCTATTATATAGCTGAAACAAAAATGCCAGAAGAATAGTATTGATTTCTCACATCTTTCACTTAGTATTGTACCTAGCATTTCAAAACCCAAACGGCTAGAACAAGTTTAATTAAATTTAACATTAATTATAAAGTTTCACAATTAATTATATGCATATTAAAACAATTTGCAGCTTTAAACTCTCTCTTTCCTGAATAACTTTAAGATGTTTTTTTTTTTCCCTAAGAAGTATCTGTGTTCTTTTTCCAGTCTCAACTTTATTTTTAATACTACTCATAAAAGGTATCTTTTAAAAATGGATAAGGTCTTGAAACATTAGATACTATAATTTACAATATTACTTCCTTTAATTAATTTATGCATTTAATGTTAATATGATATATTAAAGCAAACAGAAAATAATTGGCTGCTTTGATTTTTTTATATAAAGGCAAGATAATTTATTTATTTTAAAAAATCTTAAAATAACAGACTTGGTCCCTTGGAAACACCTTATGATAGAAACAAAATGTTACTACCAAGAGACAAAATGTAAAAGAATATAATTATTTATATTTTGTATTTTTAAAAATATGTAAGCTTGGAGTCCTCAAATTATATTCCACATTCTTTCAACTCTTTTTTTCCTCACCTCCCCACTCTCCAACTCTCCTCAAACATACCCACATGTAAATTACTCTTCCGGTAACTCAAAAATTAAAAAATGTGGATGAGCAGAAGTCTAAATGAACAATTTCAGAAGTCATGTATCATCTGGAATAAGGGAACCCTTGGCTGGACCCAGAAATGTCAGGATTTTAGTAGAGAAATTGTTCAATTCCAAAAAAGAAATGATTACACTTTCTGCAAACTATATTGTTTTAATAATTTAAAAAATTACAAAGTTGCATTTGCTAACTTGAATGGCAAGAGAACACATCCCATGAATAAATTCATTGTCTTTCACTAAAGGGGAGAAGTCAGGGGATTTTAAATCCCAGGAAAGGGCAATACTGTTGATTATGCTAATTAAGCATTGAAAACTAGCACTCAGGATAGGATAAAGTGAGTCTATTGGTCTGTAGATTGTTGGTTAATGCAGTCTCATTATTCATTGGTCATAAGTATGTCTATAGTTAGATCCAATATAGGTCTGCCATCCTCATCATATTGTCACTCAAAGATCAGGGCATTTTATAAAATTCAGCTGATTAAAAAGAGTTGTTATACAAGCCAAGTTAGTTCATTTCAGTGCTGCTGTAAATGGACATTTCGCTTTATATTTATTCCCTCATCCTGAGATGAAGAAAAAAATCACACAGAGGATAGACAAATTATCTGGCTTTCCATTCTACACCACCATCTTCATTTCAGGTACCATTCTTGTAGGATCTATTATGTTTTCTGAATCACTTGAGCCTCCTTTTTATGTAGAACCCTCTTACATATGAAATAACTAGATGATGCCTGTTCAACAGCATTAAAGACTCTTTAAAAGTTCTCTTAATGAGAGCAATAATGAGGAAAACATAACTAATGTTTGTAGAATACCTGTAACTTCCTTCATATGACAAATCCAGTCATATGAAAAGATCCCATGGACCACTTTGTCCTATCTTGGACAACCAATTGCTTCATTCTTGAATTTTAACTAGAACACCTCTTGACTTACTCTGAAGCTTTTATCCATGAGTTTATTTTGCTTTACTCTGTCTTATCCCTGGTCTGAAATCTCATCATTAGAGTTATCAATTGATGAGATGATAATAAAACAGTAGGAGTGACAAGTGATTTTAGAAGTGAATGTTAACACAAATAACCATGCACACACAACACAAAAACTCATTTATCTCACAAAAATAAAAGGCTGTTTTCTTCTCCAGACATTGCCCATTTTCTTGGCCTGATTTAATCCTTTATGGTTACTCTGAAAAGTGAAAAAAAAAACAAATTTCCAAGGCAATTAATTGTCAGTGCCTTTATATTGTGAGATTCATCTCTAGATTCTCAGCTGGGAACTACTTGCAAAATGCCATCACACTGTGTAGGTGCTTGCTGATTGAGTGAATGGATGGGAGGATGAGATACAGCCAAGTTCAGTTCCTCTGTGTAGCAGGAAAATTGCACTGTGAATCCTCAGAGAGCCAGGAAGAAGCATTAAATAAGTAGAAGAAAAAGGTTTGGGGCAAGGGTGGAGGAGGAGGAGAACCATCAAATGGGCCATCCTAAATACTTGAGAATTTCAGGGCAGAAGAGGTGATGAGAAAGGGAATTGCAGATCTGTATAGTAGATAATTTCACATTGGTGTTTGGGTATTTAACTCAGTGATTCTTAACTTTCAACCTTGACTACACATTAGAATCTCTAGGAGTAGAACCTAGACATCAGTATTTTTAAGTTTCCCAGGTGATTCTAATTTCAGCAAGTGGGGGAATATTCATACCATTTTTTACTCACAAGCAGATATCTATAAAACTTGCAGTTTGGCATGAGAAAGAAATGTACTTGATATTGATATCTGAGGACCTAATTGTTTTTCTCTGAACAAGGAACTGTAACAGATATTACTGAACGTGTAAAATAAATTTGGCATGCACACTTTTTTTCTATGACCTCCACACCAGAAAGTTATCTTTTCAGGATGTCATTTTTACCATAAATATATGCTTTAAGAGGTATGTTTGAAAAATTAGAAAGAGTACATAAAATACATACAATATTTTACAGTGTTTTATGTAGCTGCAGTTATTACAGAAGTTCATCATTTGGTTTGAGAGAAACCAGAATTTTTTCACTTTACAATAGTTAATAATAGTAATTCAGATTCAAGATAAGGAATCAGAACTTTAATTCCTGTTTTCCATTGCACTTTTCATGTAAAGAGTATTGACTGTCTTGTGCACTCTCAAAAATATGGATAAATAATCATTCTTGCCAGGCTCAAAAAAAGATGTTGTTAGGGATTAATTACTTAATGATTATTAAACTAGGTAGGTGAGTACTAAGAGGTTTTTTTTTCTCCTCAGAAGAATTTGCAGAAGTCTTTTGCTTGAGGTAATTACTGTATTACCTTGTTTTTCTGAAGTGAGGCCTTCCATTCTGTTTCAATTGTTTTTGATTTCCTTCAATGGTTCAGGGAGAAAAGGGGGGGAAACTTATCAAAGAAGTATCTGGATAATAAACTATAAAAGTGTATGTAACAGTGTTAAGCATTCTATAATCATTGAAGTGAATATATGAAGAGAATGATCTATCATCTATCTATCTATCTATCTATCATCATCATCTGTCTATCTATCATCTATCTAGGTTAGCCACTCTCAATTTTAACCAAAGGGAGGGTTATTAGTATACCTAATACAACCTGGAATATAAATTCAAAGCCATTGCCTTGACCAAGATAGCCTTACTGTTCCCCTCAGCTTGACTAACTTTTAGACAGATTTCTTCCCAGTTGTGGGCCTCTGACCTCCAGTTCTTAGAGAATTTGCTTCAGAAATATTGCAATTGTAAATTCTTTCTCTGTCCCTTTGAAATGTATATAAATCTCCCAACCTCTTGACCTCTTGCCAGTTTTACTACCCAGGAAATGTCTTTCTCAAGGATCTATTACTTTGAAATTAAATATTACTTTGAAATTAAATATTATAAGAGATAGTGTCTCCATCTCTCAGTCTCGATGGGAAGGTAGGAGCCTAACTACTTTGGGAGCCAGTTACCAGCCACAGATGGCTTAATCCCAGGAGAAGACATTTCAAACTGTAGGATAACTCTACAAGCTCGACACAGCTCACTGGTCAACCTTCCCCCAAAGTCCTCCAGTACTTTTTCACTAGCTCACCTCAACACTTAGAAACATTCACATCTTTTATTTCAGGGGAGTTGAGTTCACTCTCTCTCCCCTATTGCAGTAGTCTTATATAAAGTCCTTCTTGACTGTTGAACTTTGTTCAGTGCAATATTTACTTTCACAGCCTAAACCAAAATTCAACACTTCTTAAAGTGCCTAGGGCACATTCACATTTATATTAATATTCTACTATCAATATCATATCAGGAAAATACAAATGTTTTCTTGCAGCAGATATCCCTTTGAAAGAGTGATTCCCTAGTGAAGAGGGCAGTAAAACTTGAATTTATGAGGTGTTGACTATCTATTTTTTAGTAATTTTTTCTAATATCTTTTACACTTTAAGCAGATGGTAATTTTCATTCTCGTGTTAATCTCAAGTTTTTAGAATTTTTCATTTTTAACATTTCTTAATGTGCCATAGTATTTTTTTTCTTCTCTTCCACATCAAATTTAAATTTCCATGGGCATACTCTTTTCCTGATAGAATGGCTGTAAACGAATGGATTCTCCCATTTTACGTGTAGGGTGTTTTTTTCTTTTTTTCTCTTCTTTCCTCTCCTCTTTCCTTTTCTTTATCATGAATGCAAAAGAAAAAAAAGAAAAGAAGAAAATTAGATGCAGATTCTTGTAGAGTGGTCTAGGAATCACTGGTGATATAAAAGATTGCATATACATCTATAATGCAAATTTCATTATGCTGTTAGGCCTTTGGGAACAAAAAAAATAGCATTTTCTCAGAAAAAAATTATCATGAAGAATAGCTTAAACTTCAGGAATCCTACTTGGAAGGACCCCTTTGAAGGCACTCTAGGTAATTTTATATTATTTTTCTTAAAGACAGTTTCCACAGGAGGAACAAAACTTGGATTAGTTGTTATTTTTCACCACATCAGTGGAAATGAGTCTTTAGTCTATGGTCCCAGGCACAAAATGACATTTTTAGTCTAAGAGGACTCTTCCTCCCCCCCACTGCCTTTAAAGATATTCTACTGGTTTTCTTTAGTTGAAATGTGCTATCGTTGTATTACAACATTGTAATATGCTAATTTTGAAGTTACTATCTTTGTGCAAGGTAATAAGTGAGCAAAAAACTCAAATGCTAACATCTGCTGTGACATTTCAATTTTAAACCAAGTAAGTGTGTAATATTCTCTTTGGTAAGTGAATTCACATTTTCACATAACCATGAAAGATAAAGTTTTAATAATCTCCTTTGGAGTTGTCTCTTTGAAGTCATGTGCAAAATATTAAGTGAGAATTCTAACAGAACACTAGTCCTTCTTTTAAGATTTTTGAAGTTTTCAAAGACAGAGAGTGAATACCATGTCTTTCCTCTCAGGTCACCTCATGTTACAGCCAGTTAGAGAAGCAGCAATTTTCTTATCTTAGAGTAGATTGAAGGCTACAGAGGAATGCCTCAAATTCCAGAGCACCTAAGGTTCTTGATCATTCGTTGGCACTGCTATATGGAATTCTACTTTTTCATGTATATTTTTCAATGCCTGAAAAACATTCTAACTTTTTCTAGGGTGTCTTTCAATCATCTTTTCAACCTCTTTTTGACTCACTATCCCTTGGAAGAACAAAAATTCCAACTATCCTATGCTAATGTCTTAATGAAAAGTATTTGATTTATCACATTACTTTATCCCTCCAAGGCATGTCAGTTTTAGTAAATTGAGTCTGGCTTGGATCCTACCTAAAGAAATTGAGTATTGGAATGTTTGGGGACACTGTCCCACTTAAGTTCAGGCAGAGGGAACAAATGAGAAGGCCCTGGGGAGATCGTCTCACTTACTGTGTTTAGGGAACAGGCAAGAAACCTAAACTGCTGAAGGAAATAGAGGAAAGTGGTAGGAAATGGGGTGGGAAGTGAGGAGAAGGGCAGATAGGAAACCATTGCAGGTCTTTGAGCAGATGAGTAACATAATCATGATCATCCTTTATTTTAGCAGGAGTACTCTAGTTCCTTGGAGGCTAGACTATACAAAGGCAAGAATTGGCACAAAGAAAGCTGTTTAATTATTCCAGGCAAGAGAAAAGAATGGCTGGAGCTTAGTTAGTACCTGTCGAGAAGTAATAGGTATTATATTTATTATATTTCTAAGCCATAGCCAACAAGATTTGCCAAAAGATAGAGAGGAGTAAATAATGATTTTTACAAGATTTTCTGCTTAAATGGATTTATCATATTCTGAGACAGGGAAAGCTGTAGGTCTAAATAGAGAAACAGATCTAAACAGAGAAACAAGAGTTTGGTTCAGGGCATGCTAGGTTTCAGATGCCTATGTGGTCTCTAAGAAAGAAACCAAGAGAACACTTTGTTAAATGAGAGTAGAGTAGTGGGGAGGTGTCTAAATTAGAGATATGAATTAAGTTGTTTCCAGCCTAAAGATAGTATATAAAGCCATAGGACTGAAGATTACCTAGAGAGTGTGTGTTAATCTGGACTGAGCCAAGCCAGCGCTCCAGCCCTGAGACTTAATTTGACGTTTAAGTCTGTCAATTTTATAAAATGACTTCCCTATCCTTAAGTTTCTAACCTTGATTCATCTCCCATTCATCTGTAATTCAACAATTTTTTTTCCTCAGGAGAAATAAACCAAGTTTTTTTATAGTTGAGAAAATCTTTTGGTGTCCTCACAAGTAAATGATTATTTTATTGAATTTATAATATCACCATTTAAAAATATTTTTCTCAACTCCATAGAATTCTCTACAGAATGAAAGTCTATGAGCAACTAGAGTTTTGTTTTTACGCATATAATCTATATCTTTTGTTTGGGTGCTTGCTAGAATTACCACATACATGCAAACATACTTAGATCTCACACACTAAATAATGAAAGCCCAAAAGACAGCCATTTTCTAATCCTTGGAACTTGTAACAGTTGCCTTATATTGCATACAATAATTTTGTAGAAGTGATTAAGTTGAAGATCTTGAGAGAAGTAGATAATATTGGATTATCTAGGTGAGCAGTAAATGCAATAACATGTATCCTTATAAGAGAGAGGCAGAGGGAGATTTGACACACAGCAGAGAAGGCAATGTAACCACAGAGCCAGAGTTTAAAGTTATGCAGCCACAAGCCAAGGAATGCCAGTGACCACCAAAAGTAGAAGAGACAAAGAACAAATTCTTCCCTGGAGCCTATGGAGGGAAGGTGGCCCTGCTGACACCTTGGTTTTGACACAATGAAACCCATTTAAAATTTCTAATCTCCAGAACTGTGAAAGAATAAATTACCATTGTTTAAACCATTAAGTTTGTTTTACTGTATTACAGCAGCCATAAGAAACTAATACATAAAATAAAATTTCACCAAGATATATCTAAGTATTATTTATCTAACATAATTTTTCCTAGGATTTCAAAGCTACTTTCAATCTGCCAGTTAATATACATCTTAATTTGGTGAAAGTTTTCATGTGTATATCTTTCTGTGATTTCTGCTCTGTCTGCTCCATTCTCGCCTCCCATAGTACTATTATACATGAGTCAAATTACCTGAATCTGTCCCCCTTTACTCTCGCTTTAATTTTTCTTTATTCCTTTCCTTAGAAATACTCTGATTTGGGAAAATTTCCTTCTGGTGTTTGCTCTTCCTCCCAGATTTGTCTTCTGTAACTAATCCATTATTTTTATTACCACAATTATTTTTATTAAATTTTATAATTTTTTGCATCTCATATAGTTTTTCTTATTTCAACTTATACTCTCTTTATAATTCATTGTTGCAATTGCATAAGTATAACTATTCCTTTGATCTTTCAAAAATAAATTTTATATGTTTATAAATACTCTAAAATTTTCTTTTATTTCTGCACTAGCAGAATTTCAAAAGCAGGCTAGCTTTACTTATGGAAAGATAATTCATCCTTTCAGATGAATTAACTTTCCATAGGTCTAACACAGTGTTATGTGATATAAATGTTGAAATAAATTTTGGCAGAAATAGGTGGGGGTTTCTGGTCTAGTTCTCCAGATACAGGCAAAGGAAGAGAAGAAAGATTATATTTAATATAATTTTAATTTATCAGTGGGGAAATCCAATATCTGGTAGGTTCTAAGAGGTAATTCTAGTGGAGGGCCCTTCCACGGAAGGGATATTTATCTGGATTCCACTCCAAGATAGGTGTGATAGACAGAAAACTGCCTTAGCAATGTCCTATTTCAGTTTATTCTTCATTTTTCCTGTTGGCTTTATTTTACATTTTTTCAGCCTTGCTTGGTAATGGGATACACCAATATTCCCCTTCAGAGGTCCGTTTGGTCTTTGTCTGGCTCAGTCTTCAGTACTAGAAATATGATTAGTTAAAATGTTAGTCTAAATGCTGCTGACCTGAATTTTTAAAGATTTTTTTTAATACTAAAAAAGTAAAGGGGTATAGGTTGGAATTATGTGTGACATTTGTGCAGAAATTCCTATGCTGGAAAAAGAAGAGGAAAAAAAAAAAACTACATCCTCAAAACCTGTAAATCAGTGTGTCAGAAATCTTACATCAGAAACTCAAAGAGATATATCACTCAAGAGCAAATAACTCAGCTATAGTGATATCAACTGATGATCACACTATTGGTATTCATTTTTCTGTAGAAAAGACTACTGAAAATGTTTCAAATAATAGTCACAAGAACTGTAAAACTATTTTTACTGGATCACAGCACTAGTTTTCATTTTGAGTAGCACTTCCACCATTAATTTTATTTTTGTTGTAATAGAAGCTCAATAACTGTCAGATATACCTTATATAGTATGCCTATATGTTCAGCAACATTTAAAGACTCCTTCATTTTTCACTGAGATTTTTTTTTTTTTTCGATTAAGTCAAGAGACATGGTGCTGGTAACCCTGAGATGGAATAAATCAACTCGCGGCTCAGGCATAGTAAATTCACCAAATGCTTCTTCTTTTTATTGTTTTAAAATAGCACTCAAGGGCTTCCCTGGTGGCACAGTGGTTAAGAATCCACCTTCCAATGCAGGGGACACGGGTTCAAGCCCTGGTCCAGGAAGATCCCACATACTGTGGAGGAACTAAGCCCGTGCACCACAACTACTGAGTCTGCACTCTAGAGCCTGTGAGCCACAACTACTAGCCCACGTGCCACAACTACTGAAGCCTGCATGCCTAGAGCCCATGCTCCACAACAAGAGAAGCCACAGCAATGAGAGGCCTGCACACTACAATGAAGAGTAACCCCTGCTCACCGCAACTAGAGAAAGCCTGCACGCAGCAACGAAGACCCAACCCAGCCAAAAATAAATTAATTAATTTAAAAAATAACACTCAAGATGAACAAATAGGGACCACTAAGCTAAGAGATTGTAGATGCCATAATTAAATATCAAAATGTATTTTAAATATGATAATATTTTTCAGTAATAAACTAAGGAAATAATGACCTATTTCAGTAAGTTCTAAGAAAAATTCTTGCCTCATGCAAAATTTCTGCAAATTCTTAGTCCCAAAACTGAACACACTGAAATTATGAAACTGAGGCAGGAGATAGATGGGCCCCAGGATGAGCAGCTGGAGCTTGTCTCCTGTGGACAGTGATGTCAGCCTACCCATAAGCCTTTTCATTATAATCCATCTGGGCTAAGAGATGTGCAGGCACACAGGGAAGGACCATGAGATATACTAAATACGGACTCAGAACCAGGCAAAGCAAGATGATTGGCCAGAAGAAATGTCCCATATAAGTGATTCAAACTACCATGAGGGCAAGACCTCTCTCTAAGCTCACCCCTGTGTGCTTATTGACACGTACTCTTTTTTCTCCTAATAAACACTTTACTTGTTTCACTACTTTCTGTCTTTGTGGGAATTCATTTTTACAAAGACACAGGGCCAGGGACTTGTCACTAGCCAGTAGTCTAGTGCCATGTCCTGACTTCAATCTCTGGCTGGGAACCAACATCCTGCTTCAAGCCAATGCAGGCCAAGGCCACTCAAGATCAAAACCAGCACAGGATTTACAGGAAAATGCTAGAATCAAAAGAAAAAAAAATCAGGAAAATAAAGGATGGACAAAAAACACTCACTATGAAAAAAAAATTCTTGGAGCAGATAAAAATTGTGACCAAATATATTATTATTAAACTAAAAAATCTTAATAAGTAATTATATAACAAATAGTTCAAAGCAGAGATAAAAGAATTCAGGAAAGATGTCATAGGTAACAGAGATACAACACATGAGTCAGCAAAGCACAAGACAGAAGGAGGAAAAGATAAAATCTCAGGTATGATGCCCATATTAAGAACATCATAAAAGAGAATGATCCTGGGTGAAAACACACTGACAATATGACAGGATTGAAAAATAAACAAAATAAAAGAAAAGAAAAGCAGGAGTAAAAAAAGACAAAGATGAATAGGAACGATTGAAGAAGGAGATACAACACAATTAACTTGCTAACTGTGAAAACTGAAATAGGAGGACAAAAAGGAATTGATGATGTAATTCAGGGAAAAAAAGTATGTTAAATATAAACTTTTTGCCTATAAATTGAATAAGGACACTATTTCTCAGGGAGAAAAAATGTTAGAGTAGTACAGTATCCTAGGACTTCTCCAAGACTTTAAAAAAATTCTTCTTTGTGAGAAAGATTAGAAAACAACATAAATGTCCACTAATAGGAAGGTGTTAAAGCTAATTTGGTTTATTCAGAAAATGGAATACCAGGCAGCAGTTGGATGAGGTAATTGACTCCTTATGTGTTGATATAGAAAAATCTCGAAGATTCTTTTAATTGAAAGATATCAATATGAATAATATTAAAGATGTGTTATTGAAACAGAGCAGGACCCTATGGCCCTTGCCCCCCCCCCCACCCCATGCCCTCAGCCTGCCTTTTGACTGTGGAAAAACTTTTTCCAAAGAATAAGTTTAATCAGACAAATGAGAAAATGCAGAAACAAAGGAAAACAGTCAGAGACCAATAATAATAATTTAGTCATTGAGCATAGTCAAGGACATTTAGTTCCTCCTCAAGGGCTACAGATAATATTCTGAGCCATATCCTGTGAGCTGTCTTATAGATTCTGAAACCCCCATCAGGTGAAAGGAGTCAACTATGTGATGACCAGGCTGATAGCCATGACATAAGCTGCCATAATTCTGAGAACTGGCCTCAAAGAAATGGGAACAAACCAACCCTGGAACTGAAGACTAACTGTACTTAAAACAATCAAATTGACACTGGTCAGACCACTGATGACCAATTTCAAGATGACTGTCAGAGCTGACTGTATTGTTTCTGCCTGTAACCCCCTCCTTCTGTCTATAAAAGCTCTTTCCCACTGATTGTCAGGGGAGAGGGTGGGGAGTGGGCCCCTGGACAGGCGTCCACCCTCCCCCTGGTTGTTGGCATCCAAAATAAAGAAAACTATCTTTTCCACCAACCTGGCCTCTTTATTAGCTTTTGAGTGGTGAGCAGCTGGACCCCACCTTTGGTTACATTATTATTTCTATTTAAAAACAATATGTTTGGTATCTATGCTTAGATATACATAGATTCTCTCTGGAAACACATATTAAAAATACTATAGCAGTGAATACCTCTGGGGAAGGAACTAGATGACTGTGATAGAAATGTCAGACTGAGAATTATTTGTCATGTTCTGTCTTTGAGTGCCTTTTATATTTTGTAGCATGGGCATATATTACCTATTCAAAACAAATAATAACACATAATTGTAAAAAGGCAGCCAAACCTGTTAAATTATATGCAGGGAAAAAAATATAACAATGACTGAACACCCATACTGTTGCTTTTGACAGGCATTTTTCTGCAATATAATGGATGATGCTAAATAATTCCATCAAACATGTTGATATCTTTGTTACCAAAAGCTCGACGTCTCTGTATGCTGGTGTCAAATCAAATCTCAGAGACAGAGTTTTAGGTGAAATAGGAAAGGATAGCTTTATTACCTTGCCAGGAAAAGGGAGACACATCAGGGGTTTCTGTCTCAAAAAACTATGTTTCTCAACCCCAAAGAATTTGATGAGGGGTTTTATAACAATAATTCAAAGGTGAAGTCTCTGACAAGATTAGGGTGTGTGTAGGGCCTGCACTCCTTTAATCTCATCTCAGGTGGCCTTTGGTCTTGAAATCTTGATGAGCTTCTCTGGCCCCTTCATTCTTGACTCAGGTGGTTTCTTGGCTGCTCCCCACCTTGATTAGTAACTGCTTGAATCCACCTTTTGGAACTCAGGGAAGGTCATGAAGGCTGGAGTCTTGCCTATAAGAAATGGGGGTCAAAAGGCCTCCATGGCTGGAAGCTACACAGGGATTCACTCGGTTTCACCTTCAACTACTTAGAGCAGTATTTTGCTGCTAACTCATTTTGGAGGATCCATGAAGGCAGTGTTATTCAAAATTATACATTTGGCAAAGAAATTTACTAAAGTCCTTCAATGTCTATGGATAACTGGTAACACCTGCCCTTAACATTTCCAGGCCAAAATGGCTCTTCCACACTCCACAGTGCAGAACTCTGGGATCTCAACCAAGACATTGATTCTTTTACAGGAAAAAAAAAAATATATATATATATATATAGCCAATAGGACTCTTTAAATGAAAATACAATTTATAGTCTTTAATTTCCAAAATGAGCACTTACAGTTTGCTTCAATCAGTATCAGAATGTACCTATATCCTGGGTTTTTGGAACAGATGAAACGGATGTGAAGACTTGCCCAAAACCCAGGTCATTTCACCCCCTTAAAAGATAAAGGAAAAGAAGCATCAAAATTTGAATAACAACCACGCCCAGAGAGAATTTCTTTGACCTTCTATTACCCTTATACATTCCCTTCCTCCCTTTTTCTGTTGATAAGATAGAAGAGGAGGTTAACAAAAAGCAAAATAATCATAATACCATGCCCAGGAAGATTCTTTGTCAGATAATCAGGTCTGTTTTCTGATCAAAATAAAGCCACTTTTTCTTAGAATGTTTACCATACTCACTTCTACAGTTTCTGAATAAAGCAAGTATGACTCTTATACATAAGATACTATTTTTTGCTATACAGCAAAACTTTCTCCATCAAGAAGCAGTGCATTAACAGGACGGTGGCCATGGAAGTCGGAATCCGCTAAGGCGTGTGTAACAACTCACCTGCCGAATCAACTAACCCTGAAAATGGATGGCGCTGGAGCGTCGGGCCCATACTCGGCCATTGCCAGCAGTCGGAGAGAGCGCGAGAGGGACAGGAGCGAGCGAGCGCAAGAGGGACGGGAGCGAGCGAGTGAGCACGTGAGCATGTGTGCGTGGCAGTGGTGGTGCTCGCCGAGGTTGCACCACTGCCGCTCGCCGATGCCACCCGCCGTGGGACACCCCCACCCCCCGTGGATGCTATGCCGTGACGAGTAGGAGGGCCGCTGCAGTGAGCCTTGAAGTCTAGGGCGTGGGCCCAGGTGGAGCCGCCGCAGAGGCAGATCTTGGTGGTAGTAGCAAATATTCAAATGAGAACTTTGAAGGCCGAAGTGGAGAAGGATTCCATGTGAACAGCAGTTGAACATGGGTCAGTTGGTCCTGAGAGATGAGCGAGCACTGTTCCGAAGGGACGGGTGATGGCCTATGTTGCCCACAGCCAATCGAAAGGGAGTCGGGTTCTGATCCCCAAATCTGGAGGGGAAATCGACAGTAACACATTCATAGTAGGGGACTTAAACACCCCACTTTCACCAATGGACAGATCATCCAAAATGAAAATAAATAAGAAAACACAAGCTTTAAATGATACATTAAACAAGATGGACTTAATTGATATTTATAGGACATTTCATCCAAAAACAACAGAATACACATTTTTCTCAAGTGCTCATGGAACATTCTCCAGGGTAGATGATATCTTGAGTCACAAATCAACCCTTGGTAAATTTAAGAAAATTGAAATTGTATCAAGTATCTTTTCTGACCACAATGCTATGAGACTAGACATCAATTACAGGAAAAGATCTGTAAAAAATACAAACACATGTAGGCTAAACAATACAGTACTTAATAATGAAGTGATCACTGAAGAAATCAAAGAGGAAATAAAAAAATACCTAGAAACAAATGACAATGGAGACACGACAACCCAAAACCTATGGGATGCAGCAAAAGCAGTTCTAAGAGGGAAGTTTATAGCAATACAATCCCACCTTAAGAAACAGGAAACATCTCGAGTAAACACCATGATCTTGCACCTAAAGCAATTAGACAAAGAAGAACAAAACACCCCCAAAGTTAGCAGGAGGAAAGAAATCATAAAAATCAGATCAGAATTAAATGAAAAATAAATGAAGGAAACAATAGCAAAGATCAATAAAACTAAAAGCTGGTTCTTTGAGAAGATAAACAAAATTGATAAACCATTAGCCAGACTCATCAAGAAAAAGAGGGAGAAGACTCAAATCAATAGAATTAGAAATGAAAAAGGAGAAGTAACAACTGACATTGCAGAAATACAAAAGATCATGAGAGATTACTACAAGCAACTCTATGCCAATAAAATGGACAACCTGGAAGAAATGGACAAATTCTTAGAAATGCACAACCTGCCAAGACTGAATAGGAAGAAATAGAAAATATGAACAGACCAATCACAAGCAATGAAATTGAAACTGTGATAAAAAATCTTCCAACAAACAAAAGCCCAGGACCAGATGGCTTCACAGGTGAATTCTATCAAACATTTAGAGAAGAGCTAACACCTATCCTTCTCAAACTCTTCCAAAATATAGCAGAGAGAGGAACACTCCCAAACTCATTCTACGAGGCCACAATCACTTTGATACCAAAACCAGACAAAGATGTCACAAAGAAAGAAAACTACAGGCCAATATCACTGATGAACATAGATGCAAAAATCCTCAACAAAATGCTAGCAAACAGAATCCAACAACACATTAAAAGGATCATACACCATGATCAAGTGGGATTTATTCCAGGAATGCAAGGATTCTTCAATATGCGCAAATCAATCAATGTGATACACCATATTAACAAATTGAAGGAGAAAAACAATATGATCATCTCAATAGATGCAGAGAAAGCTTTTGAAAAAATTCAACACCCATTTATGATAAAAACCCTGCAGAAAGTAGGCATAGAGGGAACTTTCCTAGACATAATTAAGGCCATATATGACAAACCCACAGCCAACATCGTCCTCAATGGTGAAAAACTGAAACCATTTCCACTAAGATCAGGAACAAGACAAGGCTGCCCACTCTCACCACTATTATTCAACATAGTTTTGGAAGTTTTAGCCACAGTCATCAGAGAAGAAAAGGAAATAAAAGGAATCCAAATCAGAAAAGAAATAAAGCTGTCACTGTTTGCAGATGACATGATACTATACATAGAGAATCCTAAAGATGCTACCAGAAAACTCCTAGAGGTAATCAATGAATTTGGTAAAGTAGCAGGATACAAAATTAATGCACAGAAATCTCTGGCATTCCTGTACACTAAAGATGAAAAATCTGAAAGTGAAATCAAGAAAACACTCCCATTTACCACTGCAACAAAAAGAATAAAATATCTAGGAATAAACCTACCTAAGGAGACAAAAGACCTGTATGCAGAAAATTATAAGACACTGATGAAAGAAATTAAAGATGATACAAATAGATGGAGAGATATACCATGTTCTTGGATTGGAAGAATCAACATTGTGAAAATGACCCTACTACCCAAAGCAATCTACAGATTCAATGCAATCCCTATCAAACTACCAAGGGCATTTTTCACAGAACTAGAACAAAAAATTTCACAATTTTTATGGAAACACAAAAGACCCCAAATAGCCAAAGCAATCTTGAGAAAGAAAAACGGAGCTGGAGGCATCAGGCTCCCTGACTTCAGACTATACTACAAAGCTACAGTAATGAAGACAGTATGGTACTGGCACAAAAACAGAAAGATAGATCAATGGAACACGATAAAAAGCCCAGAGATAAACCCATGCACATATGGTCACTTTATCTTTGATAAAGGAGGCAGGAATGTACAGTGGAGAAAGGAGAACCTCTTCGATAAGTGGTCCTGGGAAAACTGGACAGGTACATGTAAAAGTATGAGATTAGATCACTCCCTAACACCATACACAAAAATAAGCTCCAAATGGATTAAAGACCTAAATGTAAGGCCAGAAGCTATCAAACTCTTAGAGGAAAACATAGAACACTCCATGACATAAATCACAGCAAGATCCTTTTTGACCCACCTCCTAGAGAAATGGAAATAAAAACAAAAAGAAACAAATGGGACATAATGAATCTTCAAAGCTTTTGCACAGCAAAGGAAATCATAAACAAGATGAAAAGACAACCCTGAGAATGGGAGAAAATATTTGCAAATGAAGCAACTGACAAAGGATTTATCTCCAAAATTTATAAGCAGCTCATGCAGCTCAATAGCAAAAAAAACAAACAACCCAATCCAAAAATGGGCAGAAGACTTAAATAGGCATTTTTCCAAGGAAGATATACAGACTGCCAACAAACACATGAAAGAATGCTCAACATCATTAATCATTAGAGAAATGCAAATCAAAACTACAATGAGATATCATCTCACACCAGTCAGAATGGCTATCATCAGAAAATCTAGAAACAATAAATGCTGGAGAGGGTGTGGAGAAAAGGGAACACTGTTGCACTGCTGGTGAGAATGTGAATTGATACAGCAACTATGGAGAACCGTATGGAGGTTCCTTAAAATACTACAAATAGAACTACCATATGACCCAGCAATCCCGCTACTGGGCATATACCCTGAGAAAACCATAATTCAAAAAGAGTCATGTACCAAAATGTTCATTGCAGCTCTATTTACAATAGCCCAGAGATGGAAACAACCTAAGTGGCCACCATCCGATGAAAGGATAAAGAAGATGTGGCACATATATACAATGGGATATTACTCAGCCCTAAAAAGAAACGAAATTGAGCTATTTGTAATGAAGTAGATAGACCTAGAGTCTGTCATACAGAGTGAAGTAAGTCAGAAAGAGAAAGAGAAATACCATATGCTAACACATATATGTGGAATTAAGAAAAAAAAAATGTCATGAAGAACCTAGGGGTAAAACAGGAATAAAGACACAGACCTACTTGGGAATGTACTTGAGGATATGGGGAGGGGGAAGGGTAAGCTGTGACAAAGCGTGAGAGAGGCATGGACATATATACACTACCAAACGTAAGCTAGATAGCTAGTGGGAAGTGGCCACATAGCAGAGGGAGATCAGCTTGGTGCTTTGTGACTGCCTTGAGCGGTGGGATAGGGAGGGTGGGAGGGAGGGAGACACAAGAGGGAAGGGATTTGGGAACAGATGTATTTGTATAACTGATTCACTTTGTTATAAAGGAGAAACTAATACACCATTGTGAAGCAAAAATATAAATATATAAAGCAAAAGAATTAAAGTGTTTCATGGCGAAAAAAAAAAAAGCAGTGCTTTGATTTCCATTCTGTTTCAAGTTCCTTATTTATGTTTCCAACTACTCAGAAGGTCTTATTTAGAGGAGCATTTTGATACCGTATGCCTGGAGGATGACTTAGGCTGAATGGTCACAAATGGCCCCCCAAGTCAGTGATCTAAATCTGAGATGAAAATAACAAGAATGAGATCATCACACAGATGTCTGAGGAAGAGCATTCTAGGTTACTGCAAAGACCCCAAGGCCATAATAAGCTTATTGTGTTTGAGGAAAAGATTAGAATTTAGGAAGAATATCATAAGCCACAGGAGATGAAGTTGAATCATGTAGGGTCATATAAGAGCATTAGGTCTTTGCATTTTATTATAAATTCAATGGAGAGCTATTAGAACAGTAATAAGTGGAGGAATGACATGATCTGATTTAGATTTTGAAAGATCATTGTGACTTCTGTGTGGCAAAGATCCCTGGGAAAGGTGCCCCAAACAGAAGCAGGGAGACCAATAAGGAGGCTATTAAAATACTGCAGACAAGAAAAGATTATGGCTTGAAAGTTTGGATGAGAAGGTGGAATACGCTTTGAAGGTGAAAACATCAGAGCTTTTTAATGGATTGAATATGGGGTATGAAGAAAAAGGAAGACTTAAGAGTGAATCTAAGATTTTTGTTTTGATTAACTCAGTGTATTATGGTGAGGTGAGATGGGGCAGCTGAGATCAGGAAACTCAAGAAGTGGAGCCAGTTCATTAGTTGAGGGTGTAAATCAGGTGTTCTTTATGACATATCATTCACACTGCCTATGTTTAAATAAACCTCATAATCCTTAGAAAAAATTATTATTTCTTCATTTCTGATCCAAGAGGATCTCTGGAACCACATCTCTAGTTAATCCTAACAAACACATGTAAATCCCATTTTCCAAAACAAACCTACTCTTCCATTTCCCTTTGTCCAAACTATCTACATCTGCACACGTTCCTAAAGAAGTATTACACATCCTATAAGTCCCAAGTATATATCAGTTTGTTTCTATTGCTTTCCTTGGCCCTTATCAGGCACAACTGCCACTCCCCCACAAGTATCATTTCATTTTATTCCTTCTTTTTAGAAGAAGGTATCACACTAACATTTTCATCAACTCTACCATGTGTTCCTCAAGTGTGAGTCTGTCTCTAATTTGTACTAAGATTTCTGGAAACTTGCCCAGTGCATAAATTCTCACTACAGACAAATTTTCTTACATTCTCATGCTGAAAAACAGCTCACAAGTTGTATTTTAAACCCACCCACATATATAAATAGCAATCATTCTCTCTATGTACATCTTCGAGTACATAAGACCAAGGAATGTTTGGAAAATCAAATGTTTAATTTAGAAACAATAGCAAATATATGATTTTTTATTAAAGAAAACCTCACTTTAAATGTATTTTTATTTCTGTTGTAGAAACATTCCATTTTATATTAGGAAGAAAAAATACTATCTTCAAGTTTCTCAGTTCCCACTCGTTTGTTGGTAGTAAGTATTGCATGAAGGAACACATTATTTCTATGTTAAATTTGCACATTTGTAATTAAACACAAATGGTTTCCTTGCAAGTCTCAGATTTAGGTCAAGAATCTGACAGTGATTCAGGGGCTAAGAGGCAATGAAAGCAGTGAGTATGGCTCAACTGTGGGCCTCAGTGCAGAAAAGGATGAGTGCCAGCTGAATGAGTGTGTGCTCTTCCTCTGCTTCTTTTTACAACTGTGTGGGGACTGCCAAGATCTGTATATTGCTGGCAGGCAAGCAGAGCCCATCCAAGAACCTGTGTTGCAAAATTCAGCAACTGTGCAATTGCTATTACCCATCCATCTGTGAGGAGGGTATTTGCCACATGTCAGTTGACTCACATAAGGGGAATTGGAAGGGAAATTCCATCAGGTAAGGAGGACAGCAAAATTAATCGATAATTTTTTCTTCTTTTTGATTGAAAAAATATAGCAAACATGGACGGAAAGTGAGAATTATACGAATGATTTGAACAGATTAGTAACGGCTGTTTTGTGACAAATGGAAAAACTTTAATTCAAAGAGAAAACATAAATAATATTGTATCATTTGAGGAACAAAGATTTTACTGTTTTTAGTGATGCATTACACACGAATGAAGTACCAGAGTCACTAGTCCAGTATAGAGATAAAAGAATGATGTCGTCCCAAAGACTCTAAAACATTAAGTGAGGTTCATTATCTTAGATTCTTAAATAACAAAATCTCAATTACTGAGAATCAAAAAATTCAGACTGTGTGCTGTCATAACTTGTCTAAGCTAAAGTTGGGCTGCATTATCAATGAAAACGGGCTTAATAAAAATATCAATAATGTAAAAAATACTTATGGGAAAATATTGAAACCTCTTTTAAGTACAGACATTTTTAGCATATTTTAGTCTGTGAATATGCTAATAATATGCAAATTTAAATAATATGCAAATTTATACTAATGGCAATTCCCACTTAGATTTACTGAGCATGTGACGTGCAGTGGAGGAAGTGCTACAAGTATCTTATTTTACTTCCTTTGAAACTGTTAATGTTCTAGAACTGGGGCTCAAGGTAGTTAGTTACCTGTCTTAACCATTCAACAAAATGACCTGTTTAATATTTTTTTAAATAAGTTTTACTCACTTTATTTTATTTCTGTGGCATAATTCTATTTTTTAAAATAAGTTTTACTCCCTTTATATTATTTTTGTGGCATAATTCATAGTGGTGCTTATTAGGCAGTACTTGATAAACATCTTAGTACTTAAGCTATTGAGACAGTACAATCCAATAATATTGTATTATGAACTACATGTAGAATACTGTACTAGCTGAGAAAATCAATAGAACATAAAATACCCATGGACTAGGTCAATGAGAAAGGATTGAAGGATAAAAACAAATATTTGTCATGACAAGTTTCAGGTGGGAAATGATAAATTCAGATTTTAAAAAGCAGTGTTTCTGGCCAGATCTATTAAATGGCAAAGATAATACATGCTTCCCATATATTTACTTTAGTCTCTCCAACTTTTAAAAGGGCATTTATTAAAACAAATTCTAGAAGAACATAATCACATATCTCTGAGTAGTGAGTATATAGATAATTTATATTTTCAGATTTTGCTCTTTTGTATTTAAAAATGCATAACTCTTCATTGTGGAATTAAAAACTTGAAAGGAATGTTTAAGATGACCCACTATAATCAGTGAGAAAGGTACACGTTGAACTTAGAAACTCCAAAGGCAAATGAGTTTAAACCAATGTAAAATACTATCTAAAGTAGTAGGCATAGAGATTGTTCTAGATTCTCAAGTGTATAGAAATACTAACTGAGAATGCATTATGTGAGGAAGTGCTGATTCATTTAGTTTTTTTTTCCAATATTTCATTTGGATAATTTTCAAACATACAAAAACGTAGAAAGAATTTTTCTGTAAAAATTCATATATATACTATGTCAGTGCTGCAATTAACATTTCACTATATTTTCTTTATCATAGACCTATTTGTCTATATTCATCTACACATCCTTCTAGCCATTGATCCATGTATATTATTTTTTGATGCATTTCAAACAAAGTTACAGACATCAGTATGGTTCCACAAATATCTCAACAGGCATATTATTAACCAGAGTTCAATATTTATTTCTAGTGCTTTTTTGTTATTGCTGTTGAGGTAAAATTTATATACCTTAAATGCATAAACCCTTAGTATCCTTTCAATGAATTCTGACAAATGCATCTATATTCTAATTTTAAAACAGCATGGACTCATATTAAGCTCATCTTCTTATCCTCATTTTCTCAATAGCTTCCCAGGTTGGTGGGTTGAGGGCAATAAATGAAAATCAAACATTGTTTTTATGGATGAGGGCATTTTTTAGACAAATGATATCTTGTCAATCTAGCCCTATTACTATATTTTCTGGATTGACTAGTGATAACTTGTCAGGTTGGAATAGTGAGACCTCTTTCTCTGGACACAGTAGCAGGACCCATTGTGGTTAGACTAGGAGAGGTACTGACACCAACTAGACCAAATAGTTCCTTAGCAAGGCATCCAGACATTTAACTTTTTCATGGCATCCCTCCACAATAAGGATTCTAAACTTGAAAGCTAACAGTAGCCATTTTCAGGTATGAGAGGAGCTTATTCAGCAGCAAGACTGAACAAGGAAACAGCCCAAAGTGACCATTACTGAGAAAGCTCTAATGACAGTCATACTGGTGGTTCCAGTTCTTTTCCTGAGGTTTGGCCACATGAGGCCCTTGTGACCTGTGAATTACCCTTATATTCTACTCTGCTAATAAATGTTCCTTTTTGATGAAGCAAGTCCCAATGTGTTTGTTATTTGCCAGTAAGAGTTATAATTATTCTATTAACTATAGGTAGATGATCCTGATCAGAAACCTCTTTATACCCACATTATAGAGTTATATGACAATTTATTAAATGTGGACCTCAACTATTTTCTAACTATAATCTTTCATGTAGTTAATACTGAATTTATTCCCTCCTTAATAAATAATGCTATAGAATGATGTGTTTCTTCTTAAAACAAGGAATGCCTTCTTGTACTCTTAGAAGTAGCTGAGACACCAAAAGGATTAAGAAGTACTGAAGAACCATCTCATCTTCATTTAAATTACTATCCATTTTATCTTCTCCACCCCATTCTGTAAAACATTAATAAGACTGTAAGTCTAAGCTCTTATGTCAATGTAAATGTGTGTAGCTTTTGGACTCTCCAAGAGATTGACTCCAAATATGGTATTTTCTTGCTACAATAATGTGTATATGAGAGGCAATAGCTCATCTCTGCAAGCTCTAATTCCATAATAATTTATTCCAAGGCCGTGGCAGATAATGCTTCACTCACTATTAATAGAAAACTGTGCAAGTGGCGTAGGTGGTACTTTCAGTTTAGTGATGCTGCAGTTAATTTCTTTAATTTATAAAGTATTTATAAATCTCATCTTTGCAAAGCTGCTGAAACTGTGTAGGCAGAAACCAGTTATCTCCTTATCTCACAGCCTTCCAAATTGTATCCTCTCCTGTAGCCTACATAATCACTTGCACTCCTCTCACTAAATCTGTGTGACCCCATCTGTTATTTTGTATCTTGTGAAATAGCTGATTATTTATATGGCTCATGACTAAGGATTATTTTGTTATTCCAGTTACTCTACAGCAGGTTTTGTTACAGAGGGCTTGGTACAATTCAGATTCCTGGGCTCTATGTCAGCGCAGTAAAAATCTCTATTTCACCTTTTACCTTTGTAAATTCTCCTCAGTTATATTTGGTAATACCCTGTGCCCCCAAAGCCTCCTTTATTTGATACTAGTAAAACCATATCAGCTTTTCATCATGCTCAGTGTTTGCCTGGTATGTCTTTTCTCATCTTTTTACTTTCCTTTGTTGCAATAAAACTCCATTTATATTTTGTGAAGTTTGAATTTCATATCATTTTTCATTTATCACATAATATTTTTTTCTTCTGATTTTTGTTAAATTTTATTTATTTATTTATTTATTTTTGGCTGTGCTGGGTCTTCGTTTATGTGCGTGGGCTTTCTCTATTTGTGGTGAGTGGGGACCACTCTTCATCGCAGTGCGCAGGCCTCTCACTGTCGCAGCCTCTCTTGTTGTTGAGCACAAGCTCCAGATGCGCAGGCTCAGTAGTTGTGGCTCACGGGCCTAGTTGCACCGCAGCATGTGGGATTCTCCCAGACCAGGGCTCGAACCCGTGTCCCCTGCATTGGCAGGCAGATTCTCAACCACTGCACCACCAAGGAAGCCCTGATTTTTTTTTTTTCATTTACAATGTAAACACCATTCCTAGGTTGAGGGCCATGCATAAACAAGCAGTGCACCCAATTTAGCCCATTGGGCAGCATTGGCTAACCCCTGCTCTACAATATAAAATAAACTTAATCCAATTTAAAATACTGGATTCAATATTTATAATTCATATTTTTTTGCTCAATTGGTATTTATTGATTATCCAAATTGGGAAAAGTGCTGCAAAATTGCTAAGGTAAATAAACAACTCAGGCAGGACTCTGTAATTCCAATAGGGAAAATAACATATTTAAATGTGTAGAAAATCCAATATTAAATGTGGTAAGTGACAAAAGGGCATTACGGAAAATATTGGGCATTGATTTGAGGTTTTGTTGAGAAAGAATTTACATACAATAAAAAGCACAGGTGTATGGCCTGAAGAGTTTGACAAATGTGTACTGCTGTGAAACCACGATCCTGATCAAGAAAGAAAGTATCTTCAACACCCTGAGAAAATATAATTTGTCCTTTTACAATCAAATCCACACCATGATCAACGATTAATGAGATTTGCCTCAGATTAGATTAGTATTTTGTGTTCTAGAAATGTATGTAAATAAAATCCTACAGTATGCTCAACAATAATGATGGATTTCTCTAGTTCTCTCTTTAGTTCTGACAGTTATTATTTATATTTTGTTGAGCTCTGTTATTAGGTACATACAATTTAATATTTTTAGATCCTCTTGTTAAATTGACTCTCTTACCATTATGAATATTCATTATACCTGGAAATACCCCATGTCCTGAAGTCTACTTTATCTGATATAAGTATAGTCATGTCAGTTTTAGTTCGCTGCATTTACATAGTATAACTTTTCCAATGTTTTTACTTTCAACTTTACTGTGTTTAAAACTCATCTCTTGGGGCTTCCCTGGTGGCGCAGTGGTTGAGAGTCCGCCTGCCGATGCAGGGGACACAGTTCGTGCCCCGGTCTGGGAAGATCCCACATGCCGCGGAGCGGCTTGGCCCATGAGCCATGGCCGTTGAGCCTGCGTGTCCGGAGCCTGTGCTCTGCAGTGGGAGAGGCCACAACAGTGAGAGGCCCACATACCGCAAAAAAAAAACAAAACAAAACAAAACAAAAACCTCATCTCCTGTATACTGCATATAGACAGAGTTTTCCTTATTTATCTGGTTTAACAATCTCTGACCCTTAATAGGAGCATTATGTCCACTTATATTTAGTATAATTATTGATATTTGGGGGTTTAACTGTACCTTCTTGCTATTTGTCCTATTCTTTTTTTTTTTTTTTTTTTTTTTTTTTTTTTGCGGTACCTGGGTCTCTCACTGTTGTGGCCTCTCCCATTGCGGAGCACAGGCTCTGGATGCGCAGGCCCAGTGGCCATGGCTCACGGGCCCAGCTGCTCCACGGCATGTGGGATCCTCCCAGACCAGGGCACGAACCCATGTCCCCTGCATCGGTAGGCGGACTCTCAACCACTGCGCCACCAGGGAAGCCCTGTCCTATTTTTTATCATCTATTCTTTGTCCTTTGCTTAGCCTTCACTGCCTTTTTATTTTGTTTTGCTTGTTTTTAGGAAAAAACAAAATCACTTTAATTTGCTACTTTTCACTTTGAAAGGTCATTGCAGTATCATTTGCAAAATTCTACAAGGAAAGATACCACTGGATGGTCATGCCTGGGAATCACTGAGAAACGACAGTCCTGTGTGTAGTAAACAGAGTGGTTGAGTCGGGCAGACTTCATAGGCCAGCATTTCTTCTTTTGTTCTCCCAACCCAATCCTGAGCTAAGAGAAGACTGAGCAGCCAGCAGGTTTGGAGGGAACCAGGTTTATCTGATGCAAGCAACTGTTTGGGGGCTGGGAGGCAGGGGAGGCAGAGCACAGGGCTCCCCCTGGCCCAGGATTCAGGTAGGTGACTCCCAGTAGAGGCCACGCTGTAGACTAAAGCTGACCCCAGCACCTATCTGTGCAGGGTTTGGGGGTCTCAACATTGCCAAATACTGAAAAGTGATGTGTGAACAATTACCTTGCGAGCTCTCTTCAGCTGTGTTCTGAACTAGGGCGTTGAGCTGCCTCCAGTTTCACAAAGAACTTGCAGAACTCCCTTGTGGAAGGGAGGAGAGAGGGTCCCAACCTCAGTTGCTCTTACCCCTTAAGTCAAAGTCTAGGTGAGGGCCTGGGTGGACAACTTTTATTAAAATGTCTGCAGAGAGATAACGTGCAGCTCCTATTCCTATGAATAATCTAAGCTCTTACCTGAGAAACTAGAGGCAAATAATGCCTTTGGGAAGCCAGCCAGGTCCAATAAGAAGATACTTTTAGTAAAATTTAACATCCCAAGTTAGTTTCTCCAGACCTGGGATCAGAACCTACATCCAAGGGAAGGACTGTTCTGCTGGTGCCAGTTCTCTAACCAGGGGTTGTTGGTTTCTATTTCCTCCCATCTCCATGGTTACCGAGAACCAGCCAGGGTATTCAAGGTGTAGTGAATACAGAGCTGATCTGCCTTCTGGAAGAGCTGAGTGCAAACTACTTGTGGTCATTGGTCACTTGGCCAGTCATCTGTCAGCAGACCGTACTGAGGTCTGCATCTCATAAACAGGAAGCAGGATTGGAAAAGAAAGATTGTACAGTCATTTAACTGAATACCACCACAGTGATCACATTCTTCTCAGTTTCAAAGCCCCATCAAACTGGCGCTCGGGAGGGAGCTTCATTTCAGAAAGTGTTTCTAGACTTTTGTCCCAGGGTTGAATCATTGTAATTGTACTGTCCTTTCTTTCTCATCACAAATCCCCCTTTCTGTTATTGATGCAGGGGGCCCAAACATAAATATCTGTTACATTTATCACAGGACCCATGAAGAGGGAGGGTCCCAGCACATTTGTTCTTTCTCTATCTTTCTAGAATGATAGGAAGTTTCCCAAAAGCCCAGGCATACTGTGATTACAAATATGAAGTTGGGGGATAAGTCTATTGGTGGGGTTATTCCTTTGTTCCATTCTTGACAAGTCTTTTCTTCTCTCTTCTGGCATTGGAGGTGGAAGGCCTCATGTGTTTGGGGATAGAGGAGATTTCTCTGCTGCATGAGGATATCACTGTCAGGACCCTATGAGATGACTGAACCCTGCGGAGAGCCTGGCCTGGGCTGGGTCGTGTGGGCATATGAAGGGGAGACCTTGGCTTTGGCCACCAAATGACCCTGTCAGGCTCATTAGCTCCTTCTTCTTCCCACAGGGAAAATGACCATTAGTACAAGAGCTCTTCACAGATCTTGCCTGTGTCCTCAGGCATAGACTCATGTGGCCTGCAGTTCCCAGGTCTGTGAAGATCTCATGGTCGTTCCCACCTGCCACAGTTTTGTCTCCAAAGAGAGAAATGGTCTTATAACCATGATTTTCCACATGTCCCAGGCAATACCTCTTGCTCTATCTATCCCGAAAGACCTCAAAGCTGATCTGGCCTCCTACAGAAAAGGTGAGGCCTTTATTTGCAAATGCTTTCCACAGATCTGCTACACATTTTTGTCTTATATTTTCTTTCTTTATAATGTGTATAGAACTCCATGTGTTCTTTGGGGCTGCAGATTCTTTCAATAGAGGATGAATTCACAACCCATTTAGAATTTCAATGAAAGCACCCCTTCTACTTCAGGAGTTTGGTTTCTACAATGTAGCTCAGACAGTCATTGATTAAATCTTGGATTAGGGCCTTACCAAGGTGACCTTGAATAATCTGTTTATATAAGAGTTGCCCATCTTTGTATGCTACCAAGCCATTTCCTGGAAACACATAATTATATTTTTTAACCATATCATTTCCCAGCTTCACCTGCACTATATTGAAATTCAACCCGCCTACGACTCAGATTTTGATCTTCTGCCTCAATTTTTGTAGAATGCCATTTATTTCTTTAGTAATTTTCTGCTGAGGGGCCAGCAGGGTCCAGTCCACACCAAGGAGGCAGAACATTGGGCCAGGAGCCCTCAAGTCCCTAGTTTCCATCCCCTCCCCTACTTTCTGTTAAAATAATGAAAATAATTGACTGTTTTTAGTATTCTATTTGATCTCCTACATAGAATTTTATTATTCACTGTTTCAATTAGTTTTATAGTGATTTTTTTAGGGATTACAATATGCTTCCTTAACTTTTCACCTACCTTGAATTAACATCATACCACTTCATATAAGGCAAGAATTATTTCCAGTCTCATTTTCTTCAGCTGGATTCACTTCCTGTGGTGACCCTTGCAACTCTGCTCTGTTAGTCCTAGATTTTCTTTGGTTTTGTTTTTCTGAAAGTTTATTTGGCTTCCTTTTTGAAGAATACCTTCACTGGATATAAAATTCTAGGTAAATGTACAGTTTTTTTCCTTTTTTCTAACTTTGTACTGTGTACAGAAAACTTTCAAAGGTAGTACAAAGAATTTTTATATATCCTTCACCCAGATTCCCCAAAGGTTAACATTTTACCATATGTGCGTTATCTGCTATATGTACCTGTTTCTTTTTCTTGGGACCATTTGAGAGTAAGTTGCAGACATGATGACCCTCTATCCACTAATATTAGTTTAATTTGCATTTCCTAAAAATAAGGGTAAATGTACTTTGTTTTCTTTTTTAAATTTTATCCCTTTTTTAATTTATTTTTTTATACAGCAGGTTCTTAAAGTCATCAACTTTATACACATCTGTGTATACTTGTGAATTCCAATCGCCCAATTCATCACACACACACCCCACAGCCCCGCCGCTTTCCCCCCTTGGTGTCCATACATTTGTTCTCTACATCTGTGTTTCAATTTCTGCCCTGCAAACGAGTTAATCTGTACCATTTTTCTAGGTTCCACATATATGCGTTAATATACGATACTTGGTTTTCTCTTTCTGACTTACTTCACTCTGTATGACAGTCTCTAGATCCATCCACATCTCTACAAATGACCCAATCTCATTCCTTTTTATGGCTGAGTAATATTCCATTGTATATATGTACCACATCTTCTTTATCCATTCATCTGTCAATAGGCATTTCGGTTGCTTCCATTGTAAATGACTATTTACAATAGTAAATAGTACTGGAATGAATATTGGGGTGCATGCGTCTTTTTGAATTATGGTTTTCTCTGGGTATATGCCCAGTAGTGGGATTGTTGCATCATATGGTAATTCCATTTATAGTTTTTTAAGGAACTTCCATACTGTTCTCCATAATGGCTGTATCAATTTACATTCTCTCCAACAGTGCAAAAGGGTTCTCTTTTCTCCACACCCTCTCCAGCATTTGTTGTTTGTAGATTTTCTGATGATACCCATTCTAACTGGTGTGAGTTGATACCTCATTGTACTTTTGATTTGCATTTCTCTAATAATTAGTGATGTTGAGCAGATTTTCATGTACTTCTTGGCCATCGGTATGTCTTCTTTGGAGAAATGACTATTTAGGTCTTCTTCCTATTTTTGGATTAGGTTGTTTTTTTTTTTTTTTTTAATATTGAGCTGCATGTGCTGTTTATATATTTTGGAGATTAATCTTTGGTCGGCTGATTCATTTGCAAATATTTTCTCCCATTCTGAGGGTATCTTCTGGTCTTGTTGATGGTTTTCTTTGCTGTGCAAAAGCTTTGAAGTTTCATTAGGTCCCATTTCTTAATTTTTGTTTTAATTTCCATTACTCTAGGAGGTGGATCAAAAAAGATCTTGCTGTGATTTATGTCAAAGAGTGTTCTTCCTATGTTTTCCTCTAAGAGTTTTATAGTGTTCCATCTTACATTTAGGTCTCTAATCCATTTTGAATTTATATTTGTGTATGGTGTTAGGGAGTGTTCTAATTTCATTCTTTTACATGTAGCTGTCCAGTTTTCCCAGCACCACTTATTGAAGAGATTGTCTTTTCTCCATTGAATATCCTTGCCCCCTTTGTCATAGATTAGTTGACCATAGGTATGTGGGTTTATCTCTGGGCTTTCTATCTTGTTCCTTTGATGTATGTTTCTGTTTTTGTGCCAGTACCATATTGTCTTGTTTACTATAGCTTTGTAGTATAGTCTGAAGTCAGGAAGTCTGATTCCTCCAGCTCCATTTTTTCCCTCAAGACTGCTTTGGCTATTCAGGGTCTTCTGTGTCTCCATACAAATTTTAAGATTTTTTGTTCTACTTCTGTAAAAAATGCTATTGGTGATTTGATAGGGATTGCATTAAATCTGTAGATTGCTTTGTGTAGTATAGGCATTTTTACAATATTGATTTTTCCAATCCAAGAACATGGCATATCTCTCCATCTGTTGGTATCATCTTTAATTTCTTTCATCAGTGTCTTATAGTTTTCTGCATACAGTTCTTTTGTCTCCCTAAGTAGATTTATTCCTACGTATTTTATTCTTTTTGTTGCAATGGTAAATGGGAGTGTTTCCTTAATTTCTCTTTCAGATTTTTCATCATTAGTGTATAGGAATGCAAGAGACTTCTGTGCATTAATTTTGTATCCTGCAAATTACCAAATTCATTGATTAGCTCTAGTAGTTTTCTGGTGGCATCTTTAGGATTCTCTATGTATAGTATCATGTCATCTGCAAACAGTGACAGATTTACTTCTTCTTTTCCAATTTGTATTACTTTTCTTTCTTTTTCTTCTCTGATTTCCATGGCTAGGACTTCCAAAACTATGCTGAATAATAGTGGTGAGAGTGGACATCCTTGTCTTGTTCCTGATCTTAGAGGAAATGCTTTCAGTTTTTCACTAGTGAGAATGAGGTTTGCTATATGTTTGTTATATATGGCCTTTATTACGTTGAGGTAGTTTCCCTCTATGTCAACTTTCTGGAGAGTTTTTATCATAAATAGGTGTTGAATATTTTCAAATGCTTTTTCTGCATCTATTGAGATGATCATATGGTTGTTATCTGTCAGTTTGTTAATATGCCGTATCACGTTGATTTATTTGTGTATATCGAAGAATCCTTGCATCCCTGGGATAAATCCCACTTTATCATGGTGTATTATTCTTTTAATGTGTTGTTGGATTCTGTTTGCTAGTATTTTGTTGAGGATTTTTGCATCTATATTCATCAGTGATATTGGTCTGTAATTTTCTTTTTTTGTAGTATCTTTGTCTGGTTTTGGTATCAGGGTGATGGTGGCCTCATAGAATGCATTTGGGAGTGTTCCTTCCTCTGCAATTAATTGGAAGAGTTTGAGCAGGATGGTTGGTAGCTCTTCTCTAAATGTTTTGTAGAATTCGCCTGTGAAGCCATCTGGTCCTGGACTTTTGTTTGTTGGAAGAACTTTAATCACAGTTTCAGTTTCATTATTTGTTATTGGTTAGCTCATATTTTCTATTTCTTCCTGGTTCAGTCTTGGAAGGTTTACCTTTCTAAGAATTTTTCCATTTCTTCCAGGTTGTCCATTTTATTGGCATAGACTTTCTTGTAGTAGTCTCTTAGGAGAGACTACTAATTATGTGGTCTCTGTTGTAACTTTTCCTTTTTCATTTCTAATTTTATTGATTTGAGTCCTCTCCCTCATTTTCTTGATGAGTTTATCTAATGGTTTATGAATCTTGTTTATCTTCTCAAAGAACCAGATTTTAGTTTTATTGATCTTTGCTATTGTTTTCTTTGTTTCTATTTCATTTATTCCCACTCTGATCTTTATGATATACTTCCTTCTGCTAACTTTCAGTTTTGTTTTTACTTCTTTCTCTAGTTCCTTTAGGTGTAAGGTTAGATTGTTTATTTGAGATTTTTCATGTTTTTTGAGGTAGGCTTGTATAGCTCTAAACTTCCCTTAGAACATCTTTTGCTGTATCCCATATGTTTTGGATCATCATGTTTCCATTGTCATTTGTCTCTAGATGTTTTTTGATTTCCTCTTTGATGTCTTCAGGGATGTCTTGGTTATTTAGTAATGTATTTTTTAGCCTACATGTGTTTGTGTTTTTTACGTTTTTTAGCTTGTAATTGATTTCTTTTTTTTTTTTTTCCGGTACGCCGACCTCTCACTGCTGTGGCCTCTCCCGCTGCAGAACACAGGCTCCAGACATGCAGGCCCAGTGACCATGGCTCATGGGTCCAGAGGCTCCATGGAATATGGGTTCCTCCCAGACTGGTGCATGATCTCCCGTCCCCTTCATCGGCAGGCGGACTCTCAACAACTGCGCCACCAGGGAAGCCCATAATTGATTTCTAATCTCATAATGTTGCAGTTAGTTTAGTAAAGATATTTGATATGATTTAAATTTTCTTAAATTTACTGAGGCTTGATTTGTGATCCAAGGTGTGATCTATCCTGCAGAATGTTCCACACTCACTTGAGAAGAAAGTGTATTCTACTGTTTTGGGCTGGAATGTCCTATAAGTATCAGTTAAATCTATCTGGTCTATTGTGTCTTTTAAAGCTTCTGTTTCCTTATTTATTTTCATTTTGGATGATCTGTCCATTGGTGTAAGTGAGGTGTTAAAGTCCCCCTCTATTATTGTGTTAATGTCATTTTCCTCTTTTATAGCTGTTAGCAGTTGCCTTATGTATTGAGGTGCACCTATGTTGAGTGCATATATATTTATAATTGTTATATCTTCTTCTTGGATTGATCCTTTGATGATTATGTAGTGTCCTTCCTTGTCTCTTGTAACATTATTCATTTTAAAGTCTGTTTCATCTGATATGAGTATTGCTACTCCAACTTTCTTTTGATTTCCATTTACATGGAATACCTTTTGACATCCCCTCACTTTCAGTCTGTATGTGTCCCTAGGTCTGAAGTGGGTCTCTTGTAGACAGCCTATATATGGATCTTGTTTTTGTATCCATTCAGTAAGTCTGTGTCTTTTGGTTGGAGCAGTTAATCCATTCACCTTTAAGGTAATTATTGTTATGTATGTCCTATTACCATTTTCTTAATTGTTTTTGGGTTTGTTTTTGTAGGTCCTTTTCTTCTCTTTTTTTCCCACTTAGAGAAGTTCCTTTAGCATTTGTTTTAGAGCTGGTTTGCTGGTGCTGAATTCTCTTAGCTTTTGCTTGTCTGTAAACCCTTTGATTTCTCCATCAAATCTGAATGAGATCCTTGCTGGGTAGGGTAATCTTGGTTGTAGGTTTTTCCCTTTCATCACTTTAAGTATATCTTGTCTCTCCCTTCTGGCTTGCAGAGTTTCTCCTGAGAAATTAGCTGTTAGCCTTATGGGAGTTCCTTTGTATGTTATTTGTCATTTTTCCCTTGTTGCTTTCAATAATTTTTCTTTGTCTTTAATTTTTGCCAATTTGATTACTATGTGTCTCAGCATGTTTCTCCTTGGGATTATCCTGTATGAAACTCTCTGCACTTCCTGGACTTAGGTGGCTGTTTCCTTTCCCATGTTAGGGAAGTTTTCAACTATAATCTCTTCAAATATTTTCTCGGGTCCTTTCTCTCTCTCTTTGCCTTCTGGGGCCCCTATAATGCGAATGTTGTTGCATTTAATGTTGTACCAGAGGTCTCTTAGACTGTCTTCATTTCGTTTCATTCTTTTTTCTTTATTCTTTTCCACAACAGTAAATTCCACCATTTTGTCTTCCAGGTCACTTATCTGTTCTTCTGCCTCAGTTATTCTGCTACTGATTCCTTCCAGTGCAGTTTTCATTTCAGTTATTGTGTTGTTCATCTCTGTTTGTTCTTTAATTCTTCTAGGTCTTTGTTAAACATTTCTTGCATCTTCTTAATCTTTGCCTCCATTCTTTTTCTGAGGTTGTAGATAGTTTTCACAATCATTTTTCTGAATTCTTTTTCTGGAAGGTTGCCTATCTCCACTTCATTTAGTTGTTATTCTGGGGTTTTATCTTGGTCCTTCGTCTGGTACATAGCCCTTTGGCTTTTCATCTTGTCTGTCTTTCTGTGAATGTGGTTTTTGTTCCACAGGCTGCAGGATTGTAAGTCTTCTTGCTTCTTCTTTCTGCCCTCTGGTGGATGAGGCTATCTAAGAGGCTTGAGCAAGTTTCCTGATGGGAGGGCACTTTTTGTTTTCTTAAGCACTTTAAAGATGTCATTTCATTGCCTTTTGCCCTCCATTACTTCTTCTGAGAAATTAGCTGTCCTGTTTATTCTTCTCTACTTTATGCATTGCTTGCTCTCTCTCTCTCTCTCTCTCTCTCTCTCCCTTTTTTCTTTTTTTCTCTCTCTCTTTTTTAACTGGTTGCTTTCAAGATGTTCTCTTTATATCTCATTTTTAGCAGTTTGAACATACTGAGACCTGGTGTGGTTTTTATTGTATTTGTCCAGGTTGGAATTTCCTTTTTTCTTGGCTCTGTGGATTGATTTTTTAAAAATCTACTAAAATTTTTAGTCACTGTTAATATTTTTTCTTTCCCAGTATTGCTCCTCCTCCTGGGACAACAATTACATGTATTTTAGACTGTTTTTATCATCCCCTTGTCTTTGTGGCTCTGTTTATTTTTTAATATATATATATTTTTTATCTGTGCTTCAGATTAGATTGAATAGTTTCTATTTACTGGTCTTCAAGTACAATGATTCTTTTCTCTGTATTATTATTATTCCCATCTAATAATTTTATTTCAAATATTGTATCATTTTAGTTCTCAGATTTATTTTTGGTACTTTTCAAAGAGATTTCAATCTGTCCTAAGATTACTTATATCTTTACCATTCTATTCATCTTTTACTGTAAATTATTTAACATATTTTTAATAGTAATTTCGAAGACTTTGGCTGCTATTTCCAACAAATGTGCCATCTGAGTATCTTTTTCTATTCACTTGCTTTCTCCTTTTATTATGGATTCAAATTTACTGCCTCTTCACATGTCTAAAATTTTAACTATATATAAAACTTTATAGATGCTATATTGAAGAAAATCTTAATTTTGTTATCCTCATCAGAAGAATGTTGAATTTTTTCTACCAGGCAGTTAAATTATTGGTGGATCTCTTTATCTTGTGAAGGTTTTTATTTTAGGCTTTGTTAAAGTGAATCTATATTTATTCATTTTTTCCTACAATGTCAAAGTCATTCTATAATTTGAGAAAAACCTTTACTCCTAAAACATTAGCCCATCTCTTTTTCACTGGCATTCTTGAAATGTTTGATATATGAGCTGTTCAGACACCTTTAAAATTTTGACATACTGTCATCATTTTTTTTAGCATTTTTTACTTGCCAGTGTAATAAGAATTTCCAGCCTCATCTCTTACTTTTCCTGTCCCATATCTGTAATCAGTCAATTGGAAATTGGAAGTCAGCCATAAGGGGTTTTGTTTCATCTCAGTGATTAATAGTATTTTAAAACAAGGATCTGGATGCTGGGTATCCTTGTGTTTATGATGTATCATTATTTCTGGGCCTTTTCAGTGAAAGAAATAGAAAAAAAATTTTAATGACTTCAAGCGTATTTCCACTTCTGCCCATAAAGCACTGCTCTAAGAATAGCTCTGCTTCTTTAAACAGCTATAAAAACATATATATATATACATGTATGTGTATATATATATATATATATATATATATATATATATATATACACACACACACACACACACATATATATATATACAGGTTTCAGACATCAGAAAACAGCCAGAACAGGACTGTGATCCTTGAGAGAAAGAAAACAAATAAACCAGCCTTATGCTTAACATGGATTACTTTCTGAAGTCAGTTTCCAGGCTGTGGTGCAGGGAAAGAGAAACCAAACAAAGCCAAGTAATCTCAACCAGCTGAAGAGCCAGCGGTTGGGGTGGAAGGAGGTAGAGGAGGCTCAATGTGTCTGAAAGAATATGGGGGAGGAGTTGACAGCACAGAGAGAGAGCTTCAGAGGACTACAGAGAGGTTTTCTTGCATATTTACCTTATTACTTGTCTGAATATGAATAGGGTGATATTCCGTGAGGTGGCTGGGGTAATACCAATCTAAACAAATCCTAGAGCTCAAAAATACAAATGCAGAAATGCATTTTACTTTACGGGGCATAAGAGATAGTTCACACATGGGTATCACTTTAGAAGTTGGGTCAAATTAGCTGTAAAGACTCCTCTAAACTCACCCTCACAAGGCTTAATGGCTGTCCCAAAAGGATCAAAAAAGTAGCTTACCTACATGACAGAGAAAAATCCAAAACTTATTAAAGAAATAAAAGAAAATCCATCACTCCACAATGTAAAAATCATAATTTCTAAGATCTAATACAACAATACTAGGTATGCAAATAGGCAGGAAGAAAATATGGTTGCTAATCAGCAGAAAAATGAATCAAAAGAAAGAGATGCAGAAATGACAGAGATGAAGGAATTAGTGGACAATGTATTAAAATACCTAATATATATGTCCCAGATGCTCAGAATATAAACAAAACTATGAATATGATGAGGAGGGAACTAGAAGATAGCAAAAAAGACCAAAGCTTCTAAAAAATAAGTCCATAAATCTTTTAGATGTACAAAACAATATTTGAAATAAATAGTACACTGGTTCATGTTAACAGAAGATTAGATGCCACAGAAGAAAAGATCAGTGTGCTTGAACACAGTAATAGAATGAAGCACAAAGGGAATAAGGACTGAAGGTAGAAGAAAAAATATTTTAAGAAATTATGGCCAAGGAATATCCTAGTTTGATGAAAACTATGAACCTAAGGATAAAAGAAGTTCAATAAATCCAGTAAGCATAAATATAAAGAAAAGCACATTATAGTCATAGTTTGAAAATCATTGAAAAAGAAAAAAACTATTTAATTTAAACATTCAGTATTAATAAAGATATAGTGAAAACCTTTAAGTGTAGATTAATTATGTTGAATCTTTTCTATGTCAGTTTCCTTGCCAGAAAATAACACAAGGGTCCATGGTGTAAAAAGGAATTACCAGATCAAAGGATAAGAAGGGAAGGGTTAAAATAAAGAGATGATAACATAGACAACTAATAAAGAGTTATTGACCAATAAATGTCCTGCCTAAGGCAATATCTGTTTTGCTCACTCTATTATTTATATTAATGAGTTTTTAATGCCTTTATATTTTCTTTGTGAGCTTAGACTTGTGAGTAGCTAGACCTTAGAAAAAACTCTATATACACCTATGATTTAATGACATACTATTTTTAGCATCTCCTGGAGATGCTGCAAAATTAATAATGCCACATATATAATATAAAGATTCCTGTTCTTTGAATTTGCTGCTTGAGCAACTTTGCTTTAAAAAATGTATATAAATTATATGGTGACATTTAGTGAGATGAAACATTTCCAATTATATTAACCCTCTAAAATAATTTATGCAGAAAGAGGAGTTTTCTAAATACATTTTAAAGCTTCCTTAGAGCACAATATTTTTTCTAAAAAAATCTAAGTGCATATACCTTTGACAATCTATCCATCTATCCATTCATTGATCCATTTACTTTTTTGAGAAGGCTACATTGATTATAAGCCTAATTACTATGCAATTATGGAAACTAATCTGCACTAAGAAAACATAAACATGAATATTTCACTTAGACTACTTAGCAGTAGTCTAATAATAATCATAAGTCACATTTGCATTATGTTTTATGTTTTACAAAGTGTATTTATACATCTTATTTCATTAGAATTTCACAACCCCGTGAGAGGGGAGAGAGCTGACATGACCCCCACTTTAAATATGAGAAATATTACTTACAGAGAAAATGAGATTTTTGTAGGCTCAAGTGGCCAGTATTGCACTTGATATCAGCTATTTTGGTTGCTCTTCCAGTGCTTTTTCTAATATAACACAAAATCTCTTCAGAAACAGATGCAAATCTGTATACTGCCCATACATTGACTATGCTTTCACTGAAAGTAAAAATGGTGTCATATTTAAAATTTATTAAACACACAATTAAATTTAATTACATGTGTGGTTTTTCTATGTGATTAAATCTCTTAACATTAAAGTGTTGTCATGGGAACTAAAAACACAATAGCAATGAACATCAATTTAGATAGTAAATTAGATTTCTATTGCTACATAACCAGTTGCAAATATAGCAGCTTGTAACTACACTCATTTATCATATCACAGTTTTGGTAGGTCAAAAGTCTGGCATGACATAGGTGAAATCTCAGTTCAGTGTGTTACAAGGCCAAGAGCAAAATGTCAGCAGGGCTGCAATTCAACCTAGGGCTTGGGGTCTTTTTTCAAGATTAGTAATTATTGGCAGAATTTATTTCCTTCTCATGTTTACCATGTGGTTCCCTCCATCTTCAAGCCAACAGTAAGAGGCAAAGTCTTTCTCATGCTTCAAATCTCTCTGATTTACCCTTTATCCACATTTCTCTGACTTGCTTTTCTGCTTTTAAGGGCTCATGTGATTGCATTGTGCCTACCTGGATAATCCCAAATAATCTTTCTATCTTAAACTCAACTGATTAGTAACCTTAATTACAGCTCCAGTGTCTTTTTTGCCATGTAATATAATGTATTCTTTGATGTAACACTAGGGCCAAATGCCATGGGGACAAAATTCTGCCTAATATAGAGATATTTCCTGATAAGAAAGAGCTATCAAATAAAGTTTTGTCTGTGAATACAGCTCTATCTATTCAAACTTAAGCTTTAAATGATAAAAAGAAAATTGAGAGTAAAATTCATTCAAAAAATATTTATTTGGTATTTCTTTTCTTAATAACACAGTATTTTCTTAATAACACAGTCAAGAAATATATATTTAGCACTTGCTATAGAACAGTACTACTAGAACCAAGACAAAACCATATAATATATGTTTGTCCCTGGTCTGCAGCATAGTATCTGACAAAGAAATATGTTGGACATATATCTCATAAATAACCATAACATAAAAAGTTATTATCTCTGACCCCAAACAACTCACAATATATAAAGAGTAATTGACATTCAAGTTCCTATGAAAGCAAAAAAATTGCTGTAGCAAAAGACCATGATGTATAAAGATAAAAAGGCAAAAGATAAGCCTGGAAATGTAAGCAAGAACCAGACCTTTAAAAGAAAGGTTTGGAAAACTGACTCAAAAAAAGGACCTTGAGGGAATTCCCTGGCAGCCCAGTGGTTAAGACTCTGCGCATCCACTGTAGGGGGCATGAGTTCAATCCCTGGTCGACTTTGATAAAACAATCTAAAGGCTTTTTATAGTCTTTTTCTCTTTAGTATAAATTGAAAACAAGTATTGTCTCTTCTAAAGCCATATTGGGGTATTGGGGTGGGGAGATTGGAAGAATAAGATGATACTTTCATATGTGTGCCATGTTGAATACATTATAAGTATCAGTAAATAAATGAAGTAATGTAATATTTTAGGTAAGTAGTTTCTATTTGTCTATGAAATTATATAATATAGGTTATCACCTGTTCTGTTTATATGTAACTTAACTCTCATTGTCCATTATCAGATTCATTATCATGAGCAAGTATGCATTTTCTCTGTGACCCATGATTAGACACCAAAAGGATTCTTCAAGATTGCAAAATTGGTGAAATTATTATAATTGAACATACTTCATAATTAAACACATCTGATCAGTTCTTTCCACTCTTAAAACACTCTCATGCCATCCTATTGTATTTAATGACAACTTTCTCAACAAGCCCAGAAGATTTTACATTTTCTACTCTGCTTATTTCTCCAGCCTTTTCTTATATCAGTTATCCATCCGTCCTGTCTTTGCTATATTAACACTGTCATTTTTTTAAGTACACAATAATACATGCTTCCTTCACCTCAGAGACTTTAATGTTTTATTCCTACACACATACTTCAGCCCAACTGACTCATGATACTTGTGCCTATTGTAAATCAATGTTTTCCTTTTTTAAAAAAAAAAAAATCATTATTAGGTATAGTGTGGGTTTTTTTCATTAAAACAATTTATTTTTAAATTTCCCTTTCTATTTTGCATTGTGGAACATTTTAAATAGCATGGCCATATTCTTACCTTAAAAGTTTGATAAAATTCCTTTTTTTTCAGTTCGGAGGATTTGGGGAGAGTAGCGGCAGAATTCTTGTATTATTTATTGAATGATGACTTCTGTTTTTTTATGTTTCTGCCTTCTGGAAATCTTAATAGATTAATATTGGATATCAGACATCCTGGGTCAATGCTTTAATTTTTCTAACATCCTACTTTCCATCTCTTTTTGTTGTTGTTCTACTTTACAGAAAGTCTGTTCAAATTATTTTCTCAGTCTATTAAATTTTATATTTCTGCCATGATATTGTAAATCCTAAGATCTTTCTTGTTCTCTAAATGCTTTTATTTATTTATTTATTTACTGTGATTTATTGTGATATCACACTCCTTGCTTCTGTATGCAATATTTGTTCTTTTTGAGAATATAAACTATAATTTTTGAAAAATTGCGTACTTTCTCAATACCTCTCTTTCTTTCTCTCTCTCCCCTCCTTTCTCCCTCTCTCTTTCTAATTGTCTGTATCTTTCAGTTGGAGCATTTCCATCATGTATATTTTGAGGTTTTAGGAGTGAGTGACAGTGAAGGCAAAATTAAAATTTCCAGGTTTAATGACCATATCTAGTAAAACCAAAACCAAATGCAAAATATTTTAATCCTCTAAAGCAGCTAATACCTCTTAATTTTACAGTTATATTTTTGTCAGTTTACTTTCTAGAGTACCTTCTAAATACTGGAGAGGGATCGTATTTATAACACAATTTTCTAAATTGTATGTCTGATCCTTACACTTTATGTAATGGAAATATATTCCACAGGTGAGCAGTTTTATTATCTTGATTAGCAGAAAGGCTAAAAAGTAGACATTATATCAATGCTCATGGATCCTCATGTTAAAATTTTGGCTATATTGAAGTATAATGAATGGATGGCCCCAAATCTTCATCCTTGCCATGGCCACATAGTGAGTATAGTGTCCTTCTCTTCTTCCCTGACTTTAGGACATGACTTTTGTACGTCTGATTGTTCTGGCTAATAGAATACAAATGAAAGTATCAATGAGCTAAGGCTTAAGAAAGTTCTTCTTTTCTTCAGAAGATATTCCTTGGTTATATTATTCAGGGCTCTCCAGAGAAATAGAATCAATAAGATACATGTATATTATTTATATGTATAAAGACAATATAATATTATATTTAATATATATTATATAACATCATTACATATTACATATTATCATTCCTTACTATATAATATATAATGTATATTACAAGGAATTGGCTCATATGATTATGAAGACTGAGAAATCCCAAGACCTGAAATCTGAAAGTCAACAGTTTTAAGATTCAAGAAGAATCTACGTTTCAGTTGGAGTCCAAACACAAGAAAAGACCCAAGTCCTGGCTCACGGTAGTCAGGGAGAGGAGTTCCTTCTTACCTGCAAGTATGCCTTTCTGTTATTACCAGATCTCCAGCTGACTGGGTGAAGGCCACTCACATTAGGGAATGCAATCTGCTTTAGCCAGTCTATTGATTCAAATGTTAATCTCATCTGAAAACACTATTACAGACACACTCAGAATAGTACTGGCCAAATATCTGGGTACACTAAGCCAAGTCCAGTTGACACCTAGAATTAGCCAACATATTTCAGTAGCTACCATCTCTACAGCCTGGATCCCAGATGAACATGCTTAAAGCAGAGCTGTCAGTTAAGCTTAATCAGACCAACAGCTTGAAGCAAAGCATAGTCTATATTATCAAACTCTAGAAATCCACAGAGGCATGAGAATAAGTATTTTTTGTGTTAAGCCATTGAGTTTGGGGTGGTTGGATATGCAGCAATAATTAATGTATACATCTAGCACTTCCTTATTATATAACTGGATAGTCAAACATATTTGTGAAAAGACCAAGCACGAAGCTACACTAATGTATTCAAGTTGAACATCACTACTGATATCCATATATGCTTCTTTATTTTGAGCCATTACCACGTTTGCTATATTGGAAACTACAAGTTCATGGTTTTAAGTGGGAAACTAGTACAGGTATAAATGTATATCCCACAGGTGACTGAAAGTACTGTCTTACAATGATAACAAAAATAAGTTATTGAAGCAATACTGAAGCAATTTTATTTTTCATTTTGAATGTGGCATATCTTTGTAAGCATTTATTCTCCATACTTGATTTTCTGATATAGTTTCCCCCATAATTTATGTTAAGCCAACCAATTTTCTATTCCTATACTTGTCATCACTTAATGACTTTCTGATAAGTGTGTTATGACAACCATTTTCTAGTCTTCAGGAATCTTATCTGTCACAAGTGCACTTCTAAAAATATAATTTGCAACTTCCCTAATTTCTGCTGCACTTACTACAAAGTCTGTGGATGTGTTTGCCATGTGTTTCCAACACAGAGCATTTTATTTCCCTGAAGAACATTTGATGATACCTCAATGCTACTGGAAGATCTTTCTTAAAATGAAATAAACATTTTCTTGTCTCAATTACACATAACCTCAGCTATAGATAACTCAAATTCTCCTTGAAATAAAGACAAATATAGTAAGAATTAAATCAGATGTTGAAACAAGACAGACACCTGGATTTGAATGCTGTGTCCACTGCTCTGTAACCATGTGATAGCAGGTAAATGCTTTATTTCTCTAGCCATTTGTTTCCTCATCTTAATACCTCGCTTACAGTTATCTTATGATGATTAAATGAGATAACACAAATAACAGATCATTTAGAAGTGGTAAGTTGTTCCACAGTGGTATTTATTCTTTCTATTTTTATTTACAGAGAGCTCTGTTCATAGGAGGAGAGGCTCCTAATGTCATCTTAATTGTGATTTTGTTTTAAAAATATTTTTTTAGTACAGAAAATGTCAAGTGACAGCAACTTGTAATAATTATAATAACAATAAGAAGAAACCTGCAGAATTATGAGACCATAATGGCTACATATAAAAATATACTAGGGCTTCCCTGGTGGCACCATGGTTGAGAGTCTGCCTGCCGATGCAGGGGACACGGGTTCATGCCCTGGTCAGGGAAGATCCCACGTGCTGCAGAGCGGCTGGGCCCATAAGCCATGGCACTGAGCCTGCACATCCGGAGCCTGTGCTCCACAATGGGAGAGGCCACAACAGTGAGAGGCCCACGTACTGCAAAAAACAAAACAAAACAAAACAAAACTAAACTAAACTAAAAAAATTTCTTCTAACAGGTAGACAACAATTTTGTTATTCATTGCCTTTAGAATTCTAGTCTAATTGAGAAACTGCTATTATGTTGTTAGTAAGTACAGTGTTACTATTATCTTGTCCTTTGGAGAAAAATTTACAGAAGAAATATTTATTAAAATTGGTTGTATTGAATAATACAGAACAGAATTGTTCTGCAAAGTGCAAGGGTAAACATTTTTTTGAACTCAGGGTATTTTGTAGTATAAATATGGAGAAAAAGGAACTTGTGCATTGTATATAATAAAAATAACATTTATGGAGAATTCACCATGTTGTATTAGCTACACATTTTGTATATTAATTAATTTAAAATTCACAGCAAACCTCTGAGACAGTTATTGTTGTTATCCCATTTTACAGGTAGGAAATGTAAGTGCCAAGAATTTATGTCACTCATCTGAAGTCACACAACTGGAAAAAGAGCTGGTGTGAAACAACAGGTACACTTCATTTACATCCATGGCTAACACTTAAACCTTGATATTACCCTAACATCCTCCACCCTGCAAATTTAAATCTAGCATTCCACTTTCAGACCAAAATTTCCTAATTTTCAGTTATCTCAGCAATTTATCTGGGCTTCCCTGGTGGTGTGGTGGTTAAGAAACCACCTGCCAATTCAGGGGACAGGGGTTCGAGCCCTGGTCTGGGAAGATCCCACATGCCGCAGAGCAGCTCAGCCTGTGTACTACAACTACTGAGTCCATGTGCCACAACTACTGAAGCCTGCATGCCTAGAACCTGTGCTCTGCAACAAGAGAAGCCACGACAATGAGAAGCCCACGCACCACAACGAAGAGTAGTCCCTGCTCACTGTAAATAGAGAAAGCCCACGCACAACAAAAAAGACCCAACACAGCCATATATACATATATACATACATACATAAATTTATAAAAAACAAAACAAAACAAAAACAAAAAAGCAATATATCTTCCTTTTACAGTTCCAAATTTATGCTGCTGGACCAGAAGGTAGAAAAAGCCGTATACCTCTCTGTTTCTTGCTATGTAAGTCCAGGATTCTTAAGTGAAATGTTCCCCACCATCCTTCAACTCATCCCCAGTAAAATTCCACTTGGTACTGAAAAAACGGGCCTTTCAAGTCCTCTAATCTAAGTCATTACCAATTTCTTATTGCCTATTACTTGAGTACTACCACCATCTCAACACAAGAACCAGAAATGTTTGATAATTCAGAGAAAATTGAATTTTCTTCTGTACACTTCTCAAAAGTAACTTCTTATCCTCTCCCAGCAAACCTGATTCTCTTTAAGTGGTACTTAACTCTGAATAGTATTAGCATATATTTACTTCCTCAAGATAGAATACTAGAAATAATTGTTTACACTTCATATCCTCTCATCTTCCATTTCCATCAGCAGTTCTTGTGATCTCACCTTTTACAGATCTCTAGAATCCATCTCTTGACCTCCACATTCTCCTCACTAGAACAAGCTACTATAATCTCCTAACTGGGCTATCGCCATGCAATTCTATGAACGTGTCCCTCTGCATTCACTCTTGCCCATTGCTACCAAGGCAATTAGTTCACAAAGCAAGTCTAATCAGCTCAAGATCCTTAATCAAAATACTTCAAATTTTTAACAAAAATACTTTAATAGAACCTAGTATGATCTTATTTTATTATTAGTTTCTATGTTCTACCACACAGTGGTCTTCTTTCAATTGCTTAACTGAACCTCAGACTTCACCACTGGGCCTTTTACACGTTCCTTCCTCTGTCTTAAGTGCACTTTCCCCTTCTCTATGTGTTCATTTCCTGTTATTTCTTGATATCACAATTTAATTTCCTCTCCCTTAGTCCCCAGCGACAGGTTTTTCCCCTACTCTATGGCACTATGTGATTTATCTTTACAGATCTTACTCTATTGTAATTGTAATGTTACATGTTTATGATCATTTTATTAATGTCTGCCTCATCATCTAAAGAGTTGTAAATTCCACAAGAACAGAGATAGTGTCATATATTGAATCTTGAAAGTAGAATGTCCTTAATAAATATTTGTTATTTAATGAATTGATTGATTTTGGTGGTAGAGGGGTTCTTTATTCTAAGCATTTCAAATTTCTGAACTTCAGGATGGTGAGATAATAAATTTGTATTGTTTCAAGCCACAGAGTCTGTGGTAATTTGTTAAAGCAGCAATAAAAAACTAATACACAGGTGTAGTATTTGTAACTTAGAACTTATTTATAGCAAGGAATTGTAATTTTCTGTTTGTTATGCCTCTAACCAGATCTTACCTCCCAGAAGAGAGGAACCCTTCTTGAACAAACAGCCTGAGTAAACTGCACAATGCTTGGCATATAGATTAATGGAGTGAAAGAATAAATTCTCTTCTAACAATCTATTAACAGGGAACAACCTTTTGTGCATTGTGGCAAAAATTTTATTACTCTTTCATTTGGTGTAATTTTTGTAAACACTGCAGATGCTGCCGGTATGTCTCTGAAAAAAACAATAAAACTTGCTTTTCTTGGTATTCCTTTCTCTTCTTCATGGTAATAAATGTTTACTTCAAACTTAGCCTTTAACATTTTTTTACATTCTAATGACTATATAAATTAATTATTAAGAATGATAGGAAAACATTATTATTCATTTTTTTCTATAATGATGACTTTTTAAGCCATAGTTTTGCTCCTTTTTCTGATTTTTAGATACCGTCTTTTCTGAAAAAAATCAAAATTTCCAGTGGTCAGTTCATTTAAAAAATCTGACAGGTGAGAAATAATTAACAAAATGGAAACATACTTTAAGCAATGAGACAGAATGTAAAGCAGATGTGGAGTTGAATGTATTTCTTTACTGTGGGCCCAGGACTAGAGCTGCATGATTTGTAACATCCACATCTGTCTGCAATTGTATTGGGAATATTTGAAGTAGAGTAAAAATCTAATGAAAATAAATATGAGTTAAAAATTCTTATAGTAAATACTATTTTAAATGTCTACCATATCTTTTGGCAATGTCCTTCTATACCTAAATTTACAGCAAAGTATTCAGAGACTCACCTTAATCCTTTCTAAACATTCAAATAAGGTTTTATATAAGTGACTTTTATTTTGTTCTGCTTTATCTGTTTCTGTAATATTATATTAATAATAAAATGATAATAAAAATTTAACTGACTGAGCAATTTTAAGAATAAATTCATCATGTGATAAGCATACAACCCAACTAACAGGAGGAGAGGACCATGGGCTCCACCAGAAAGCAGTCTCCTACCCCAAGCCTGCTTTGGGGCCATGTCATAATGATTCACAGCAAGGCAGTTAACCCAATTAATTAAATGGAGGTTGCTCTGTATGATTTTCTTAATTGCACTCTCTTTTCTATCTGGAAATTTCTTATTCCTCTTTTAAAATTCAATTTACTTTTTACCTCATCCGAGAGGCCTTGACTGACATTACCTGACAGAGCTAACAGAGACTGAGTTCCTCTGTTTTCTCACAAGGCCTGGAGTACTTACACTTGGTAATACTCAGTCTATTATTTGCCTCCTTTGGCAAAGTTTCTGTGATCTCCAAAGTACAGGGATTGTATTCTGTTCATTTTGTATCCCACTGACTTTCACAAGCCTGCTTTTAAGCTAATAGATGATAAATAATTTTTTGTAGTGAGTGAATGACATTTTAGATATAAATGTATGCTAGATAAAGATTGGGTTCATACCTCGGGGGAAAAAAATTGTTAAAATGAAGTAAATATAAAGGAAAGGCATTGTAATGGATATTTGAGTGAAAGTTTTATGCTAAGAAATGATTTAAATGAAAAAACAGGTTTGAAGCAAAGAAGGAGTGAATTCTAAGCTTTCATTTAGACACACACTGTTGTATATTAAGCAGAGTCAGTACTAGGAAAGTCATCATAAAGCTGTCCAGAGACATGGGAAATAGGAGTAAAACAGAATGAAGCAATGGGGGTTGTGAGGCTGGATTATTCCTACATTTAGCAAGTATTTATTGAGCTGACTTTTATAGGTCTTAATGAGGCTATGAGTTATCTGAAAGTAAGGAGGCCTTGATTGTAATGTATATAATCTTCAAGAAATATACAGTGGGATACTACTCAGCCATAAAAAGAACAAAAAGATAGGCTCAAGAACATATTGTACAACATGAGGAATATTGCCAATATTTTGTAATAACTGTAAATGGAAAGTGACATTTAAAAATTGTAAAAAAAAATTTTTAAAGAAAACTGCCATTGAAATTTTAATAGAGAAAAAAATTAAGTTAAAGAAATGGTAATACAGAGGTATTGGATTAAGAGATACAAACGACTATGTATAAAATAAATATAGGAGATTAAGAGATATGAACTACTATGTATAAAATAAATAAGCTAGAAGGATATATTGAACAATACAGGGAATATAGCCAATATTTTATAATTACTATAAATGGAATATTACCTTTAAAATTTTGAATCACTATGTTGTACACCTGAAATATATAATATTGTACAACAATACCTCAATTAAAAAGAAAGAAATGGTGATATTGCTTAGGTTTTCAATGATAAAGGCTGAACAAATATGCAAGAAAAAGTTCAATCATATATGTAAGAGAAAACAAAGAAATGCACAAATTAACCTCCTCCAATTAATCATAAACTAGTAGATAATACTGGGTACAATATTTAAAATGTTGAATAAGCAGAGAGCATGAACACTGACAGAATAGACACAAACCAGTTTGTTCAATGGAAGCTTATCCACTCTTAGATAAGTAGACCTGGATATGACACTTCCTTCCTAGAAGACAGCAATTTATTTTCACTTCTTTAGAAATGTTTGGAATAGTTTCAAAGTCTATTCTTTCAAGAATTAAATTCTTAGCACTCAGTGTCTTCCTTATTTAGCCCACTATTCTATTCTCCTAAGCCAGGTGTTTAGTCACCTACTTACATTTTGAACTTTCAGCAGTTTTTAATAATGCTGACTTTTCAGAGTTTTTCACTGTAATTTAAATTACAATGTTCATCAATATTTCTTTTCAGTATTATAATGTGCTTAGTGATATTAAGAAATATAATTGCTCTTTGGCTGAAAATGCATGGTCCAATAAATGTGAAGAAAGATTTATTCTGCCCTGTCAAAAATAGCTTTCAAACTGGAGCCACCAATATCTTCTAGATTTTTTTCAAAATATTTTTATGTATCATGAATGTCTGTGTGTATTTTCTTTTTTTATTAACGAAATCATCTCTTGATATCTTTTCAATATGACTGAATTTTGTGAAAGTTTGTGCTTCTTTAACAGAACAGAAATCACCTTATTTAGAAAATAGTAGATTTATAAGCTGTATCTTTAAAACAATGAAATAATGATTTCAGTCAACTAATTGCTTTCAGATTTAACAGTTTTAAATTTTTCACATTGAATTAATCACTTCAATTAAAATGACAATTATTAAAGACAGTGCATGTATAAATATTTCATCTTAAATTCTGTACTTTTTTTTTTTTTTTTTTGCGGTACATGGACCTCTCACTGTTTTGGCCTCTCCCGTTGTGGAGCACAGGCTCTGGACGCGCAGGCTCATTGGCCATGGCTCAAGGGCCTAGCCACTCCATGGCATGTGGGATCTTCCCGGACCGGGTCACGAACCCGTGTCCCCTGCATCGGCAGGCGGACTCTCAACCACTGTGCCACCTGGGAAGCCCAATTCTGTACTTTTAATAACAAAATAGTAATTGATTAATTGAAAGTTTAAAATATTTCATGGCTTTATGATTTTTTTAATCTGTCTGCAAACCCACTCGCCCATCCAGTTCCAAAATAAAATCATAGTTATGTTAAGTCACCTTAAAGAAACAGAATGGCTACAGAGCTAGCTCACTTTAGTGTTAATTGTTTTAAAATATGAACTTATTAGTGAGAGGCCCATGCACCGCGATGAAGAGTGGCCCCTGCTTGCCACAACTAGAGAAAGCCCTCGCACAGAAACGAAGACCCACCACAGCAATCAATCAATTAATCAATCAATAAAATTTAAAAAAAGAAAAAAAAATGAACTTATTAAATAGACTATGCCAGTTAAAAATGAGATGGTTAGATACTGAATAATAGAAAAAGTAGAATTTCAGAGTAAAAAGTAAACAGTGTCCACTCCAGAGTTTTTCAGAAAAAAGAGAATTAGTCCCCCTCTTTAAGCTGTTTGGATCATGGACAAATTCCACACAACCACGGGGATGGCTGCAGCAGCCTATCTTAACCTCCTCCCTTAAATAATCAAAGGATCTAACCAGGACAAGGTCATTACAGCTCACCAAATATTTGTATGCATTTCCACATTTCTCAGCCCTCTTCCAACTAAGCAATTTGACTAATTCTGGCCAATTGTTTGTGAGCAGAAGTGATGTGCGTCAGTTTCAATTGAAACCTCTCCAAGAGAGAAATGAACCCTAGATAAATTAAGCCACTGAGGCTTTAGGGTTTAATGTGTGACAGGTATCTTTGGATTTTCTAAAATTTGCTCTAGGCCCCTTCATTTTTACAAAAGACCTACATTAGTACCTGTTTTCACTATCCTAAAGAAATCTCAAGAGGATTTTTGCTTTTACAGAAAAAGTGAAAATAGCATTCCTCATTTGTTCTGCAGCGAGTCTTTGCAGAAGCAGAGCGTGCATCCTGAGCAGCGAGAGTGGCGCCACCCAGCGCCTTCCTCGGGAACTACACTCAGCATCTTAGCATCAAGGTGCCATGGCGTTGAACTGCGTCTGCGAGCATCTGTGATTTATCGGGATATCTTTAGTGCACCCGTTAGCAAGATGTGTCCTAAGGTGATTGCTTCTTCATTTTATGCCATTTCAGTTTTTGAAAGGTTTCATAGGAACGCTCTAACTTCGGATAGCGGGGGAAACCTGCACCACAGTATAAACTGGCCTGTCTGCCTGGTGCACTAATTCACTTTATTTTAATTTTATATTCACGAAACAAAAAAATATAGTTTTACTCTGCACATAACCGTAATTTTTGAAAAAGAATGTGTGTTCTGGCCATGAAAATCTTATAAATGTGACAGGTACATTTCTTGTTGTCAATTCAATGTATTGGTAGTAGAGTTTTATGCATCAGTCTTCTTATTTTGGTTAATTTTAGTCTGTCAAAAAGATAAGTATTTCTCCTGTATAAAACATAAAGTTTTAGAGCCTAAAATACTGAGTTCCTTCATAAATGGTACCCTAACCTTATACACAAAAGCTCTCACCTCCATTCTGGTAAAATCTTTTGCTGTATGTTCACTCTGCCATTGCTGCATGCATTTTTCATTTAATGACTTTTTGCAAAATGCATTTAGAAAAACACATTTATTAAAATCATAGAAGGTCATTTAAAAATAAATAACATTTTATTTTTATCCAAGTAGCACTAAATATAATCCAACATGCTTAAGAGTTTAGTCTCTTGCCCTCAAAATGCTATAGAAGCACAAACCTCAGAAAAGATTCAAGTGTATAGCACCACAGTTCATCTTCTGTTTAACCTTTTTTTCTCGGTACAATTTAAGTACATTTTTACATGTTCTGTTTTTGGTTCAAATAGAATTTTCAGTAACCCATTCCTCAGGATTCTCTTTTATAAGCCAGCCATGTCTTTTAGCCTTCTTTATATATCTTATTTTCCAGACCGTACATAACTCATGTCTGCTCTCTGGATTCTTCCCAGAATTTTCTTTTCTTTTTTAAAATTTATACCATAAAATTATCAGAATAAACTAAACTTGATACCAAAAAAATCCATGTTTACTGATATACTTGCCATTCAATGGCTTGAGATTATTTTCTGAAGTAGAAATAAGACCTAAGAACTAGTATCATTTCACAAATAAGATGACTTGCTTTTAAAAAGTAGTGCCAATAACAAACTGCTGCAATTACAGTATGACAGTGAATTTGAATATATTTATGTTTTCCCACTGATGTCAGAGTGAATTCAAAGTATTGAAATCTGGTCGGTGATTTTGCCCAGTGAGTAAATTAGACATGTGTTAATGGAGATGCCAAGTAAATGCAAGATACTCAATTTTAAGTAAGATTTTTATTCTACATAGCTTGAATATTATTTTTAGTATAATCTTATGCTTTTTTATTTTAAATAAGGTTAGTTTACTTAATTTATATTTTTTGAAATAATCACTATCTGTGGTTTGAATTCATTGGTCTGGTTTATATTTTTTGTTGTGTATTTCTTATTTTAATTTTCTATGAAAATGTATAGCATAGATATTGTGTTTTGAATGTTTAATACATTCTTAAAGTTATATATTTTATTTGTCAGAATCAAATTCTTATTAATAACTAGGCCCCAAGTTAAAGCCCCACACAACTAACTGTTTCTTAGCCTTGGATAAATAAACCTATCAGACTTGAAATTAGATGACAGGTCTCTATGCTTATCATTTAGTAAATTTTTTAAGAGGCAACACTCATATTATTGTCCCCCTTATATCCTAAGATTCTATTCTAAGACTCCAAAACAGTGTTTCTCAAAGTTTTCTTGCAAAACATTAACTTCTCAACATGTTTCATCAGAAAGAGTAACCAAGGTCAATTAAGTTTGGGAAAGCAGGGCATGAAAAATACCACTTCAGAGATTTAAAATGTCCATTAATATATCCAAGAGTCTGAGGAATACTGAAGCAAACAACCTATTTAACCTTCTTGTCAACTAATTGGGCCACGTAGTTGTTTATGTGTATGTACGTGTGTAAACATGTACTTGCACAAAATCTGTCGATATGCTGTGGAACTTGTACAAATTGTGTTCTAAAAACAGCTATTTGCTAAATGTTTCTCTAGTGATTCTCAACCTCAGCACTATTGACATTTGGGGATGCACAGTCCTTGGTTGGGGGCAGGGACTGCTGTCCTGTGTGTTGTACGATGCTTAGCTGCTTCCTGAGTCCTACCCACCAGATGCCAGTACCAATAAAAATATCTCCAAACATTGCCAAATGTACTCTCAGGGGCAAAATTGCCCCCATTTGAGAACTACTGATAGCAGTTTTCCACTCAGGTGTGGACTTGAGTGGAAGGTAGTTTGGAATATTACAATAAGTATTTGGGCAGAAGGGTTGAGAATAAAAAGAAAGAAGATAGAGAATGTTAAATGCTCATAGTGTTGCTAGCCTAGTTCTGAGGCTGCTGGTTCGGAGGAATGAAGTGTGTGATTCTTTGCTCTTAATGTTTGCACAGCTTGCTGACCTGAAACTAATTCACTTGATATTCAAAGCATGGAAATCTTTTTTGATCTCTTAAGCTTTATATTTTTACTCACCCTCTTATATTGCAAATATTTATGGACTCCTTGGAACTTTTCTTAACTCGCTTCTACAATCTACCTGGATAATCTTTAGTACTGTCATGGGTTCAAATAATACCACTGTTTGATACATTTAAAGTACTGTCACCAATTTGAGTTTTATGCAGAAATTTCCATTTGAATTGAAAAATTCAAAATATATGAACCCCCAAATTATGTTCTTCATCTTTAATCTGCTGAAGCATCATCATCTCTATGACAAATGAGGAATGAGAAACTGATGCAGGTTCCAGTCCAACCTCACCTGTTCCAGTTTGTCCTCACTCTCCCTGCTTCATATCTGTCTTCCCAACTTCCTGCCCTGCTGATTTTCGTCTTCAGTTCCAGATGCAAAGACAGAAGACTTACATAGGCTTAATCAGCTCCCACACTGTGTGAATTCAAATCTTTATAAGAAATCCCTTATATATCCCTCCTAGTGATTCTATTTCAAAAGAATGAACAATCTTCTACCTTCGTTTCACCATCTTCACCTTCATTTTTCATCCTGCCCTCTTTCAGGTCTGTATGAGTTTCAATAATCCCCTATCTGGTCAGCCATCCACCAATCTCTTCTTTGTTCACATGGACCTCAGAGCTACCTTTTTAAAAAGTATACATCCATTCATGTTTTATTCATTCGCATGTACAAAATATTTAATGAACACTTGCTGTATATCGGGCACCATAACAGACATTAGAGATGAAGTGACAAAGAGGACAGACATAACTCCTTCTCTTATAGAATATACTTAGTAATGAGGGAGACAGACAAATAGCACGGAAGTTTAATAAAATAAGTATAAATAATGATAAGTGCTTGGAAAGAAATGAACAAGATGAGGAGATAGTGTAACTAGAGGAGTGAGGGGTAGAACATTCTGGATAATGTGGTCAGGGAAGACCTCTCAAGGAGGGATATTTAAGTTGAAGCCTGAGGATAGAACAGAAGCTAGAACTATCAGTGAGTTTTGTTCAAAGGAACTGAATCACTGAGAGTGATATACAAGGGATTTCTTATAAGGATTTGAGCTCACAGGATATGGGAGCTGATTAAGCCTGCGTAAAAGCTCTCTTTGCACCTGGTGCTGGAGGCTGAAGTCTGAAATGCAAGAAGTTGGGAAGATGGATGTGAAGTGGGAAGAGTGAGGACACACTGTAACAGGTGATAATGGACTGGAACCTGCATCAGTTTATCACCACCTCCAAGCTATCAACCTTAAAGATTCAAGATATTTTCAGGAAAAGCTGCAACCCTTGTCATGGCGCTAAACATGCACCTAGTATAGGAGCAGAGGAAGTCAAAGGAGGATCTGATGTTTCTGAAGGAGTTAGAGGTCCTGCTGCTACTCCTTGCTACCAAGGGGAGCTAGCCAAAAAGCAAAAACCTGTGTGAACTATAACAGCACCTGCACACAGTTTCTTTGCACCGGTTGAGTCTGAACAGAATACATATGTTGCTCCTCTTTTGCCTTTCAAATTTCATGCCAAATATCCTTGTGTTTGCTTATAATTTGGAAATATGCAGGGAAGCGAATTCAGGGAAATGTGATTCCTGCTTAGCTAAGTGTACATAGTAAAATTCTATTGTGCTGGTTAGGTAAGGAGTGGGGAAAAGTGTATTCTAGTCATTGTGACTAATATGTGTGATATCCCTGAGACATTAAAGTGTTTGATATATTTGATGAATTGAGAACGAAAGTGGTTGGACAACAGTAAAGGAGCAGTAGAAGAGCATGAAATGATATTAAAGAGCCAAGCAGGGTTGAGGTTCTGCCATGTTACATGGGCTACGTAGGTGGCAAATGGTCATCATTTACTTCAAAGTCTTCTGTTTCCTCCCATTAGTAAATCCAAGTTTCTTGCCTTTCCATTCTAGTTGCTAAAGTGGGGTTACAACAGCTAACTAAAGTGGGAATGCACAGAATGCTCTGAACGCACATTATAATCACTGCAGAGATTATATATATATATATATATATATATATATATATATATATATATATATATATATATATATATATATATATATATTTTTTTTTTTGCCGTATGCGGGCCTCTCACTGTTGTGGCCTCTCCCACTGCAGAGCACAGGCTCCGGACATGCCGGCTCAGCAGCCATGGCTCACGGGCCCAGCCGCTCCGCGGCATGTAAGATCTTCTGGACCGGGGCACGAACCCGTGTCCCCTGCATCGACAGGCAGACTCTCAACCACTGCGCCACCAGGGAAGCCCACAGAGATTATATTTTTAATTGGTCTGAGCTCTATTCGTGGTGCCTGCTAAACTGGAATAGTATTGAGATGGGCTCATATTAAGATACACTTGAATATTTGAGGGTTCTCATTAGCAATTAGGCCCTGGAACATAAAAAGTTAAGATGATAAAATAATTAATTGGAAATCAAACACTGAGTCTTTTTGTAGGATAACACCTTAGAAGTTTGACAGCACCTGCTTGTATTCTCAGTAGGAATGGCTGCTTCCATTTGGGATGAACTAATTGTGAGGATAGACTTGCAAGGTCATTTTCCTTATCACCTTCCTTTAGATCCTAGGTTTTGAATGACGTAACTCTTCCTCCTGCCTTCTACTCACACCCTCCACCTCCTTCTAAGGAAAATGAAGTAAGACTTAATATTGCCTGTGAGGAGATTTATTAACTGTATTTTATCCTCTACTGGGCTCCTCAGATATGTCTGATAATGAAATAGAAAAACTTCTTGGTAACAGATTATACTTTCCTCCTCTCCACATTAAGGCATAGCAAACGGGTGATGAAGTGAAAAGAAAAAGGATAAAGTTAAATTTCAGTTTTCAACTTCAAGTTTTCAGTTTTGGTGAGAACAAGTTGCCTCCATCATTTTCTACACTTTTCTGCTACCCAACATCAAATGATTCAATGTAACATTACTAAGCTAAAATTAGGTTTGGTTAACATTATTAATTTCATAGATACATAATAGATAGAAGGCAGAAACATTATTAATTTCATAGATACATAATAGAAGGCAGATATGCAGTATGTCAATTTATGGAATAAATCTATATGGCTATATAGAAACATGCAATGACATAACAGTAATGTCTCTGGAGTCAAAGTGCTTCCTCTATCACTTTACTGTGTGACTTGGACTAAGCAACTTCACTTCTCGGTGCCTAATATTCTTCATATATAAAATAATGATTAAAAAAAACACCCCATAGGCTTATTGTGAATTGTCAAGATTAAATGATTTACTGTACAAAGTACTTAGAAAAGCACTGGACACTACATAAACTTACTATTAGTATGTGTATGTGTGTGTGTATAACACATATATATGTATGTATCACATGTTTATACACTATATACTTGTATTTATAATATTTTATACATTTTTAATCTGTCATGTAAACATTCTTGGAAGAAGTACATAATTAAGATTTTTTTTTTAATTATCAGATAACATCACAGCATATTACTCCTGAAGATTTTCACAATTGAGATACCTCAGCCTGCTCAGGGGAAGGAAGATGAAACTGCAGGTATTATCATTAAGAGATTTTGAGGTCTTGTATGGAATAGAAGGGAAAGCAAGATTCTCACAATTGTAATGTAGCAGGATAGCATTTCAATTACTATGCTATTTGGAAAAGGTTATGGTCTCAAAAAGGTAATTTTTATTCAGCATTATTACAGGGTATGCAATTGATTCCACTCATTTCAGTAAAGGGATTGAGAATCACAGACGATGAATCTCTTTTCAAAGAAAAACACTTGCATCTTCAGAAAGTAATTTATGAGGCCACATTCATGTCACGAACAGAATAAAGAATGGCAAGAGGTAGTAGCTTCGCCTATTATTTACTGGTGGTTCTTTTTTCCTTTCTTTGGTGTCTATTACTCTATGAAGTGGAGGTGTTTATTGGTCCTTATTTTTCTCTTTCATGTGAGAAGAACAATTGCTATGCTCCCATCATAAGGTCACATTGGCCTTCCCCCTTCCCCTACTGCTTTTTCCTGCTGCTCTAAATTACACATGCTGCTGAATTCCAGCCAGGAACAAAGATAAAGATAAATGCTTCAACTAGGAGTTATCTTTATTGTTGTTGTTTTATCTTTATTGTTGTTATATAATGTTGATATTTTATTTATTTATAATATTAAAATATATTGTAAAGTCAGCAAAAAGAAGAGTAACCTCTGATGTTCTCACTTGTTCCCATGGGACAATATAGACATGAAATCATAATTTTAGAGCTATGGCAGACTTGAGAATTTATCTACTCAACACCCTTCATTATACAGAGGAGGAAATAGAGGCCCCCAAAATTAACATGAACACAGCTTTCTTCCTTAATAAACCACTAATATGATCAAAAAATAAAATCACCACAACCACAATAAGGAAAGATTGACAATTTACCTAAAAAACCTAGTAATTATAACAGGAAATGGAGAATATGAAAAAGGATGGGAATAAAGAAAAAAACTGGGAACAAAAGGCACTACATGAACCTTATTCTAAAGAGAGCCATCAGCAAATGTGGCTAGATAACCCAAGGTATTATTAAGAGTCTCAATCCTCCCCTTCTGCTAGAGAAAAACATTACTGGTACCTTCATTTATCTTCCCCAAAAAGGTCACAGATCTAGAAACTACCATGTAGATATAGTTGAAGAAACTCTTGATGCTTAATTTTAAGAGAGGACTTTGTGAATATAATAATGGTTTTTAAAATTTTTGAAGGAGTGTCTAATGAGAATGTATCAAATAGTCTATGAAACTATAGAGAAAACTAGGAGAAATAGGTGAGCCTAGAAGAGAGACAGTTTCTAAATATAAACATAAAAGAGGCAGAAAGTAAAGCAACCCAACCCCTGGAGCGTTCAGATAGAATGAGGGAGGAAGACCAGTATTAGGGACCAAATGCCAAGCACACTTTCTAGACAGTGAATAACAAAAAGTTCTTTCAAATAACATTGAAGACATTTCCCATGAAGAATGTATGACTCATGCCACAAAGTAAGAGACCCACATAGCTTGGCAGGTGGGTATTCAAAATGGACTGCTGATAGTAAAACAACTGGGTTAGAGTATTAAATGGTCTGTTCCTTGTCTTCTACTTAAATAATATCATTCTTTAAGATCTGCTTTAGATCCATTTCCTCCAGGATGATTTCTTTTTCCAGCTGACCTGCAACTATCTTAATATCATTTACTGTAATGGACTGGTTTGACCCCTTTCTTTTAGGGGCTTAACTTTCTTCTCTGTGAACTCCTACCAAACTCATTCTCAGTTTACATTCAATTTGTCCTAAAGATCTTTCACATTCTGTTTCATGTTTTTCCATCTCACTCTTATAATACTTATACATTTCATTTCAATTAGTTATTTACATGTCTGTCTCCTCAATAAGACTGGGAGGGTCTTGAAAGCAAGAACATTGTTTTGCTGTTATTGTAGTTTCAGTGTATCAGTGCTTAGAGTGTTCATTGCAAGTGTCCAGTAAACTTTTGTAGATTAATTGATTGAATGCATACATAAATGAGCAAAGAAATAAGAATGTATTACCTGGTAACTTAGAGTGGTACCCTTAAGGGCTTAGATCATGTCATATTTCTTGGTACCCCATAGCACTTGTTGATTTGCATAGAATATAACAAATACTAAATATTATGCATGCTATGATTTAATTGTCTTTAGTTTATTTACACTGTCATACTACAGGATCATGTTATACTACAATATGTTTTGATTTATATGCTTTACAGGTACACCTATAAAAGTGGAGCAAATTTAGAGTTTACTATTTATAACATTATAATTTATGGTCTGCCACAGTCTTTAAGCCTAGTGTATTCTAGACTACTATATAAAGGACTCTAAAAATACACATCTACAGGAAAAACAAATTAAAAATTATGTGATCCTCACTCTAATGAATAATTTGTATGAGTGGAAAGTCACCCCAAAACCAGACAATTCAAGAAAGAAATTATTTTCATGGTATCATTCATAGGTCATTCATTCAACAGACATTTATCAAATATCCACTCTACAAATATTTCTATAGCAGCTTCTAAGGCTTTGAAGACAAAACTTACATTTTCCTTATGTAAAAATAGCTATAGTAAGGACTTACATTTATTTAGTATTTTTTTTTTATTTTGCCAGTCACAATGCCAAGCTCCAAATATAAATCATCTCACAATATTTTCACAACAATGGAATGAAGAGAAACATTTCTGTATTACAGGTGAGGGAACTGAGACTCAAGGATACGAGCCTCATGCCCCATGTCCCACATCTAGTAAAGGCTGTAGTAAGGACTCACCCTGAGGTGGGTTGGCTCCACAGCTGACTTCACAGAGCACCCTAGTAAACTCAGTAGAGTTCACCTTCATTCACTGTCCAGAGCACCTGTGTTCCCTGAACAACCTACCATCACAAAGCCTTATTTAAATATATTTCATACAGTGTATTTTACTGGATGATATATTTGAAGTTTTATTTTTTAGACTTATAAAGAACCAAGTGTTGCAAGGACTTTCAAGGATATCCTTTTCCCCTTCCCTCCCCTTAAACCTGAGCGGTCTTCCACTGCTTCCCAAGGTTTCAACTTGGACTTAGAGTTCTTATGTCAGTTTCTTTTAGGGGACCTTTTATCCTCTAGCAGAGATAGCTTAATAAGCACTGGGTCTGGCAAGATATCTCATGTGCTGAAGTTCTGCTCTGTCACTTGCTAGCTCTGTAAATTGTCACATAACTTGACTGAGCCTTTATGTTTTAATCTGTGAACAGAAAAAAGAAATGTCTACTGAAAATGAAAGGCATCAGCTTCACTGAGGACATCTGGTGACTGTGTCTTGTGGTAACATCAGCATTAGCCAATTCTCTGTTGGGCAAGCTGAAGATATCATTCATTCAATCAGGGCTAATATTCAGCCATTATGCCATGATAAACAAATACTGGTGGTTAAAATATGAAAATACTTCCTGGAGAGTAAATAGTTGCTCCTCTGGGTCCTGAGTGGCTCTCCTCTTCCCAACCTGTCTCTTCTACCTTCTTCCCTTATCCCTTAGACCGCCCTACTGTCCAGAAAATAAAAGGGCCCAGCAGGACCCTCCAGAATCCTGCTACAATTCCACATCTTACATTGTTTCTGACTAAACAGAACTCTTGCTATCTTGGTTGTAAATTAGTTTTTAAAATACTCTTGTTTCTAACAGATATTTCTTGAGCATACTAAGTGCCACTCAGAATGAGACACATGTGGCACTGTCAGAGAATTTAAGGTCTCTGCTTAACCTTTCAGAAAAGAGAACCAGTTTCAAAGAAATAAGGAGCACTGTCAGCAACAGTTTTAGAATATGATTATATGTCTGACTTTAGAAAGAGCTGAGAGTAATCAGTATGCTACACAATTTTCTTAACTGTTTATACTGCTCTCTTTACCACCAAAGTGGCTTAGGCTTAATGAGAATTGGGGACTTAAGCATTCAGTTTTATTCTCTACTATAAGGTATAAATCGTTTGTGTTCTTCTGAATAGTTTGTAAACTCACAGGAAGGCTTGGCACCTGGATTCCCATTGATATTTGATTCTTGCTGAATGTTGCATGTGCTGCAAAGCCATTTATTGCTTTACAACAATTTTTCCTTCACCTTAGTCACTAATGACTCATTACTGATCCATTATGGTCCAGCTATTCAACTTCTTTATGGCATAGGCTTGTATATCATTTTCAAAAAATCTGTGCTTTCAGTTTAAACCAGAGGAGCTATTGATGTACGGATGCAGAATATGCATGAGTAAGCCTCACATGGGAAAGATTTTTCTGCAACATAAAACTTGTTTCATTTCTGGGTAGAAATCAACTGATCAGAATCTTAGTCGTTAACAGATTACCATATAAAGTGTAAGTGTACAGGAGAGAACAATTTGAGCTGAAGACAGAGCAAATCCAAAAAAAATCTGATATTAATAGTGAAATCTATTTTATAGTTAATGCTATATTCACTTAACAGACGGTAAATTATACATTGAGAAATTAACTCTGTTGGGAACATTGACACCAGGTAGTTAGAACCTAGAGTTGAGTCTGCCATTCTAGAAGGTTCCATAGAGGATAGGAGTGCAAATGTACTTGATAAGTTTATTGTAATCTTGTACAGAATTTGTAAAAGCAAATACATCCCCAAGCCATCTTCCCTGCAGCTCAAAGAAGTTCCAGTTCTAATTATCTTCATAAGATTTTATGCATTAAAATGGTTTTCTCCATTAAACTTGATAATTATTCTACATAATCATGAATTTAACCATAGCACAAATATGCAAGTAGATTAATTTCTGTGTGTCACCTCAGAGGGTTCTCTATGGCTGTAAAGTTGAATGGACACTAAAGTTAGATGAAGCAAGGGGTTTGTTTGTAAATGTAAATTAAATGTAAAATAAGTTTAAAGATGATGTCAGTCATCACTGTTCCTCCACTAAGCATTACCTCTTTCCTGTAACTTTCCAATGAGAAGAACACAAAATCAGAAAAAATCTTAGTGATATTATAAGAGTGAGAATAACAGACTAGTGAGAACTCAGAGAAATATTTGATAGTCCAAAGAAGAGAAGGAAGTATATAAGGGAACAGAGATTAGATTGAATTTATTCCAAAGCATACTGAAACTTATCTCTACCTAACAATGAAGGAACCAAAGTTTACTTTTCTGATACACATTTTTTGTGTAAGCTTCCTTCCTGAGAAGAATCTTGTATAAAATTGATAAATATTACAGATGTAAAGATTACTATTTTTTTGACCATTTCATAGCTCTTTTCTTCCTTGAGAAGAGTTTGCTTTTTTCATTTCCCCTAAGTTGCTAAATGGCATTTAAGATGTGATTTAAACTATCTAAATGTTGTGGTTGAAAAAGGACATGTAATGCAACAGAATTCAGAGAAAAGTAGAAAGAAAACACTAACTACAAAAGATGGGAACATAACTTAAAATCAGTCACTAATAATTTATAAAGCAATTTGTTGAGTCCAATTACATGACTGGCTTTTGAAAAGTTTAAAATATAGTTGGTGAAAATACATAAAAATAATAATAATAATATCAATACTTCAAGATAATGTAATTGATTTTGTAGTATGAACTTAATGATATTATAGGTTTTCAGAAAAGAGAGACCTGGAGTTGGGATGAATTTCTGAATTAAAAAGAAAAAAAAAGAAAGAAAGAAAGAGGAGGAAAAAGAGACACAGGGTAACTGGAGTGTATGAAACTAGAATTAATACTGAAAAATGAGTTCCGTGTTGATAAATGGTAAGGATGCAGGAAGAATTTCAAGGGAGAGGCCACTCCAAAATGGTTAATGACAAAGTGCACAGTTGGCTATAAGTAGAGAAGTTGCATAGGATACAGGGAAGAGAAATCTGAAGAAACTGGTGTCTCTAAATGCACGGTGACTTAGGAGACAGACTTTGGTGTTCACATAAACAGGACCAGTTGGAAACAGAGAAAAAAGAGGGGGGATTACTAATAGAATGCTAAAGTGTATAGAGGCTGGACCATTTTTAAGCCACTGGATGGCTGAATGCATAACATTTGCAAAGGCAAAACAACTTCAGACATTATTTTTGAAAGTCTGTGTGGCATTAAAGAGAAACAAATCTTTCAACTTAATGTGTGTTAGGAAGTAGCAGAAGATTTCACACAGCCTGTTACCTTTAAGACAAATGCCCAGAAATACATTATCCCAAGTGATCTGTCCATTTGTGTGTGGATTCCAACCAGGATATAAGGAAAAGTAGAATCTAGCCCAACTTCAGGGAACAATGCTGAGAACAAACCAGGAGTGTATGCCCTAGCAAGGCCAGTCTTTAATATGAGAAATATACTGGACTGTTAATAAGAAAAATCAAATATAACTCAAGTAAATGACAGAGAACATGAAGAGAAAAGATAGGACAAACAAATAACCCTGAGATAGATTTTGTCTGCAGATATGTTTCATTTAGACTACTGAGAGTTTTAATCAAATATTGAATGAGTTCCAAACATTTAGAAATTAGAATATTTAATATTAGAAAAAAAAAACCCTGGAATTCTAACTTTGAAAAACCCAATTGCAAAATTGGGTTCTGATTTCTGAATGATGAAGATGCCCTATTAGGGCATCTCCTCTTGAATGTACCCAAGTTCTTATTTCATCTGCTTAATACCATTATTAAGACCATGATGACTTAATGCAGTTACTTTACCTGCCTGGCTCTTATGTACACCAACACTTGGGATCCCTGGTTTAAAATAGTGGTCTTCAAGCTGAGATATACAACCTCCACAGCTCATAAAGATTTTCTAATGTGTACCTGGTCATGAATGGTTTTAAGAGAATCAAATTTCCAACTTTGAACATTCATATTCTCTTTCTTAAAATTTGTCTTCCTGAGAAGACATTTGGTGGAGACAATCAGCCTGTTTTTCTTAACAACCTTTTCTTTCACAACTGTCAGTCTTACTATGCTGCACTGCCACAGGGTGTCAAAGCCCATAAGTCAACTAACTATAGGGAGAATTCAAAGAATTGGTATCACCAATGCCTGATATAGACAAAGTAAGACAAACCATATATGGAGTTTCATATCTTTGGCAATCTTACTAACTCAAAAATGGCTTTAGAAATGGTGCATTTTGACTAATGAATTTAATATTTTCTGAATTTAAATATTTTATAGAGTGGAACTTAAGGAATATGAAAATTTTCATCTATATTGCCTCCTTACTCCACATTGCCTCTCTTCAGTTATTTTTGAAAAATGCATTGCTGCTGAGGAGAGACTCATGATATCAAAGTGAAACATTGATAAGAAATATTGATAAAAGCATTGCCTCTTTTCATCCAGGCAACAAATCCATGATAAGTTTCCATGTTTTTATTAAGCTAGTCATTCCTCCATCCATCTTAGAACTAAAATTCATAAGTCAGATGATAATCTCAGAAATTTATTTGTATTGAAACCTGAAGTCATATTTTTCTTGGTAAAAACTTACTCTGAGGAGAGACCTTTAAGAGGGCAGAGGAGTAAGACATGGAGATCAATTTCCTCCCCATAAATACATAAACAATACAGGTACATGTGGAACAACTCTTACAGAACACCTACTGAACGCTGGCAGAAGACCTCAGACTTCCCAAAAAGGAAGAAAATTCCCACATAAATGGGTAGGGAAAAAGAAAAAAAAAAAAAACAGAGGTGAAAGAATAGGGATGGGACCCACACCTCTGGGAGGGAGCTGTGAAGGAAGAAATGTTTCCACACACAAGGGAACCCCTTCACTGGCAGGGATGGAGGGTGGGCGTGGTGGGGGGAAGCTTTGGAGCCATGAAGGAGAGCACAGCAACAAGGGTGCAGAGGGCTAAGTAGAGAGATTCCTGCACAGAGGATCAGTGCCAACCAGCACTCACCAACCTGAGAGGCTTTTCTGCTCACCCACCAGGGCTAGTGGAGGCTGGGAGCTGAGGCTCACGCTTTGGAGGTCAGACCCCAGTGAGAGGACTAGAGTTGGCTGCACGAAGACAGCCTGAAAGGGGCTAGTGCACCACAGCTAGCTCGGAGGGAGTCCAGGAAAAAGTCTAGACCTGCCAGAAAGGCAAGAGACCTTTGTTTCGTGGTGTAGAGAGAGAGGGGATTGCTTCCCAGTGTGCCCACAGAAGGCACAGCACCACGTAAACGAGCTCCAGTGAGGGACACAAACCATGGTTATCAGCTTGGACTCCAGAGATGGGCATGAACTGCTAATGCTGCTGTTACTGCCACCAAGAATCCTGTGTGAAGACACAGGCCACTACCCACACCCACTGCCCACACTGGGAGCCTGTGCAGCACACCACTGCCAGGGTCCAGAGATCGAGGGACAACCTCTCCAGGAGAACACGGCACACCTCAGGCTGTTGAAAAATCACATCAGTCTCTGCTGCCATAGGCTCACCCTGCATTCTGTACCCCTCCCTCCCCCTGGCCTGAGTGAACAAGAACCGCCTAATTAGCCTCTGCTTTAACCCACTCCAGTCTGGGTGGGGAACAAATGCCTGAGGCTGGCCTACACACAGAGGCAGGGCCAAAACCAAAGCTGAACGCCAGGAGGTCTGTGAACAAAGAAGAGAAAGGGAAATTTCTCCATGCATCCTCAGGAGCAGCAGATTAAATCCCCACAATCAACTTGATAAACTCTCCATCTGAAGAATAACTGAATAGAAAACAAATGTTCCCAAAATTGAGGCAGTGGACTTTGGGAGCAACTGTAGACTTGGGGTTTGCTTTCTGCATCTAATTTGTTTCTGGTTTTATGTTTATTTAGTTTAGTATTGAGTGCTTACTATCATTTGTGTATTTGTTTATTGGTTTCATTGATCTCTTCCTTTTTTTATATATATTTATATATTTTTCTCATTTTTCTCTTTTTTGTGAGTGTGTATGCTCTTTGTGTGATTTTTGTCTGCATAGGTTTGCTTTTACCCTTTGTACTAGGATGTTGTCTGTACTTTTTTTATTTATTTCTTCTTTTCCTCTGAACCACATGGCTGTCAGGGACTTGGTGCTCCATCTGGGTGTTGGGCCTGAGCCTCTGAGGTGGGTGGGCTGAGTCCAAGACATTGGACCACCAGAAACCTCCTAGCCCCAAGTAATATCAATTCATGAGAGCTCTGTCAGAGGTCTTCGTCACAACACTAAGACCCAGCTCCACCCAACCAGCAGCAAGCTCCAGTGCTGGATGCCCCATGCCAAACAACTAGCAAAACAGGAACACAACCACACCCATTAGCAGAAACACTGCCTAAAATCATACTAAGTTCACAGAAACTCTAAAACACACCACCGGACATAGCCCTGCCACCAGAAGAACAAGATACAGTCCCACCCAGCAGAACACAGACATGAGTACTCTCCAACAGGAAGCCAACACAAGCCACTGAACCAAACTCACACACTGGGTGCAGACACCAAAAATAATGGGAACTACAATCCTGCAGACTGCAAAAAGGAGACCTCAAACACAGTAAGTTAAAAACAAAAAAGAGAAAACAGAGAAATATGCAGCTGATGAAGAAGCAAAGTAAAAATCCACCAGACCAAACAAACAAAGAGGAAATAGGCAGTTTATCTGAAAAATAATTCAGAATAATGATAGTAAAGATGATCCAAAATCTTGGAAATAGAATGGAGAAAATACAAGAAACCTTTAACAAGGAGCTACAAGAACTAAAGAGCAAACAAGCAATGATGAACAACACAATAAATGATTTTAAAAATTCTTTAGAGGGAATAAGTAGCAGAATAACTGAGACAGAAGAAAGGATAAGTGACCTGGAAGATAAAATAGTGGAAATAACTACCACAGAGCAGAATAAAGAAGAAAGATGAAAAGAAATGAGAACAGTCTCAGAGACCTCTGGGACATTAAACACACCAACATTCAAAATATAGGGGACCCAGAAAAAGAAGAGAAAAAGAAAGGGTCTGAGAAAATATTTGCAGAGAGTATAGTTGAAAACTTCCCTAACATAGGAAAGGAAATAGTCAATCAAGTTCAGAAAGCTCAGAGAGTCTCATATAGGATAAATCCAAGGAGAAACATGACAAGACATATATTAATCAAAATATTAACATTTAAATTCAAAGAAAACATATTAAAAGAAGCAAGGGGGAGCTTCCCTGGTGGCGCAGTGGTTGGGAGTCCGCCTGCCGATGCAGGGGACACAGGTTCGTGCCCCGGTCCGGGAAGATCCCACATGACGTGGAGCGGCTGGGCCCGTGAGCCATGGCCTCTGAGCCTGCGCATCCGGAGCCTGTGCTCCACAACGGGAGAGGCCACAGCAGTGACAGGCCCGCGTAACGCAAAAAAAAAAAAAAAAAAAAAAAAAAGACTTCCGGGTAAGATGGCGGAAGAGTAAGATGCGGAGATCACCTTCCTCCCCACAGATACACCAGAAATACAGCTACACGTGGAACAACTCCTACAGAACACCTACTGAACGCTGGCAGAAGACCCCAGACCTCCCAAAAGGCAAGAAACTCCCCACATACTTGGGTAGGGCAAAGCGGAGAGATTCCCGCACAGAGGATCGGTGCCAAGCGGCACTCACCAGCCCGAGAGGCTTGTCTGCTCGCCCGCCGGGGCGGGCGGCACTGGAAGCTGAGGCTCGGGCTTCGGTCAGAGCGCAGGGAGAGGACTGGGGCTGGCGGCGAGAACTCAGCCTGAAGGGGGCTAATGTGCCACAGCTAGCCGGGAGGGAGTCCGGGAAAACTCTGGAGCTGCCGAAGAGGCAAGAGACTATTTTTTCCCTCTTGGTTTCCTGGTGCGCGAGGAGAGGGGATTAAGAGCGCTGCTTAAAGGGGCTCCACTGACGGGCGCGAGTCGCGGCTGAAAGCGCAGAGCTCAGAGACGGGCGTGGGACGCTGGGGCTGCTGCTGCCGCCGCCAAGAAGCCTGTGTGCGAGCGCAGGTCACTGTCCACACCGCCCTTCCGGGAGCCTGAGCAGCCCGCCACTGCCGGGGTCCCGGGATCCAGGGGCGGCTTCCCTGGGAGAATGCACGGCACGCCTCGGGCTTGTGCAACGTCACGCTGACCTCTACCGCTGCAGGCTCGCCCCGCACTCCGTGCCCCTCCCTCCAGCCCGGCCTGAGTGAGCCAGAGTCCCCGAAGAGGCTGCTCCTTTAACCCTGTCCTGTCTGAGCAAAGAACAGATGCCCTCCGGCGACCAACACACAGAGGCGGGGCCAAATCCAAAGCTGAGACCCAGGAGCTGTGAGAACAAAGAAGAGAAAGGGAAACCTCTCCCAGCAGCCTCAGAAGCAGCGGATTAAAGCTCCACAATCAACTTGATGTACCCTGCATCTGTGGAATACATGAATAGACAACAAATCATCCCAAATTGAGGAGCCAGGAGTCAGTGCTGTGCCTCTGAGGTGGGAGAGCCAACTTCAGGACACTGGTCCACAAGAGACCTCCCAGCTCCACATAATATCAAACGGCAAAAATCTTCCAGAGATCTCCATCTCAACACCATCACCCAGCTTCACTCAACGACCAGCAAGCTACAGTGCTGGACACCCTATACCAAACAACTAGCAAGACAGGAACACAACGCCACCCATTAGCAGAGAGGTGGCCTAAAATCATAAAAAGTCCGCAGACACCCCAAAACACACCACCAGACGTGGACCTGCCCACCAGAAAGACAAGATCCAGCCTCATCCACCAGAACAGAGGCACTAGTCCCCTTCACCAGGAAGACTACACAACCCACTAAACCAACCTTAGCTACTGGGGACAGACACCAAAAACAACGGGAACTACGAACCGGCAGCCTGCAAAAAGGAGATCCCAAACACAGTAACATAAGCAAAATGAGAAGACAGAAAAACACACAGCAGGAGAAGGAGCAAGATAAAAACCCACCAGACCTAACAAATGAAGAGGTAATAGGCAGTCTACCTGAAAAAGAAATCAGAATAATGATGGTAAAGATGATCCAAGATTCTATTTCCCAGATCCAAAATCTTGGAAATAGAATAGACAAAATGCAAGAAACAGTTAACAAGGACCTAGAAGAACTAAAGATGAATCAAGCATCGATTAAAAACACAATACATGAAATAAAAAATACTCTAGATGGGATCAATAGCAGAATAACTGAGGCAGAAGAACGGATAAGTGAGGTGGAAGATAAAATAGTGGAAATAACTGCTGCAGAGCAAAAGAAAGAAGAAAGAATGAAAAGAACAGAGGACAGTCTCAGAGACCTCTGGGACAACATTAAAGGCACCAACATTCGAATTATAGGGGTACCAGAAGAAGAAGAGGAAAAGGAAGGGACTGAGAAAATATTTGAAGAGATTAGAGTTGAAAAATTCTCTAATATGGGAAAGGAAATAGTTAATCAAGTCCAGGAGGCACAGAGAGTCCCATAGAGAATAAATCCAAGGAGAAATACGCCAAGACACATATTACTCAAACTGTCAAAAATTAAACACAAAGAAATCATATTAAAAGCAGCAAGGGAAAAACAACAAATAACACACAAGGGAATCCCCATCAGGTTAACAGCTGATCTCTCAGCAGAAACTCTACAAGCCAGAAGGGAGTGGCAGGATATAATTAAAGTGATGAAGGAGAAAAATCTGCAACCAAGATTACTCTACCCAGCAAGGATCTCATTCAGATTTGATGGAGAAATTAAAACGTTTACAGACAAGCAAAAGCTGAGAGAGTTCAGCACCGCCAAACCACCTTTACAACAATTGCTAAAGGAACTACTCTAGGCAAGAAACACAACAGAAGGAAAAGACCTACAATAACGAACCCAATACAATTAAGGAAATGTGAATAGGAACATACATATCGATAATTACCTTAAATGTAAATGGACTAAATGCTCCCACCAAAAGACACAGATTGGCTGAATGGATACAAAAACAAGACCCATATATATACTGTCTACAAGAGACCCACTTCAGACCTAGAGACACATACAGACTGAAAGTAAGGGGATGGAAAAAGATATTCCATGCAAATGGAAACCAAAAGAAAGCTGGAGTAGCAATTCTCATATCAGACAAAATAGACTTTAAAATAAAGACTATTACAAGAGACAAAGAAGGACACTACATAATGATCAAGGGATCGATCCAAGAAGAAGATATAACAATTGTAAATATTTATGCACCCAACATAGGAGCACCTCAATACATAAGGCAAATACTAACAGCCATAAAAGGAGAAATCAACAGTAACACAATCATAGTAGGGGACTTTAACACCCCACTTTCACCAACGGACAGATCATCCAAAATGAAAATAAATAAGGAAACACAAGCTTTAAAGGATACATTAAACAAGATGGACTTAATTGATATTTATAGGCATTCCATCCAAAAACAACAGAATACACATTTTTCTCAAGTGCTCATGGAACATTCTCCAGGATAGATCATATCTTGGGTCACAAATCAAGCATTGGTAAATTTAAGAAAATTGAAATTGTATCAAGTATCTTTTCCGACCACAATGCTATGAGAGTAGATATCAATTACAAGAAAAGAGCTGTAAAATATACAAACACATGGAGGCTAAACAATACACTACTTAATAACGAAGTGATCACTGAAGAAATCGAAGAGGAAATTAAAAAATACCTAGAAACAAATGACAATGGAGACACGATGAAGCAAAACCTATGGGATGCAGCAAAAGCAGTTCTAAGAGGGAAGTTTATAGCAATACAATCCCACCTTAAGAAACAGGAAACATCTCGAATAAACAACCTAACCTTGCACCTAAAGCAATTAGAGAAAGAAGAACAAAAACATCCCAAAGTTAGCAGAAGGAAAGATATCATAAAAATCAGATCAGAAATAAATGAAAAATAAATGAAGGAAACGATAGCAAAGATCAATAAAACTAAAAGCTGGTTCTTTGAGAAGATAAACAAAATTGATAAACCATTAGCCAGACTCATCAAGAAAAAAAGGGAAAAGACTTAAATCAATAGAATTAGAAAGGAAAAAGGAGAAGTAACAACTGACACTGCAGAAATACAAAAGATCATGAGAGAGTACTACAAGCAACTCTATGCCAATAAAATGGACAACCTGGAAGAAATGGACAAATTCTTAGAAATGCACAACCTGCCAAGACTGAATCAGGAAGAAATAGAAAATATGAACAGACCAAACACAAGCAGTGAAATTGAAACTGTGATAAAAAAATCTTCCAACAAACAAAAGCCCAGGACCAGATGGCTTCACAGGCGAATTCTATCAAGCATTTAGCGAAGAGCTATCACCTATCCTTCTCAAACTCTTCCAAAATATAGCAGTGGGAGGAACACTCCCAAACTCATTCTACGAGGCCACCATCACCTTGATACCAAAACCAGACAAGGATATCACAAAGAAAGAAAACTACAGGCCAATATCACTGATGAACATAGATGCAAAAATCCTCAACAAAATACTAGCAAACAGAATCCAACAGCACATTAAAAGGATCATACACCATGATCAAGTGGGTTTTATTCCAGGAATGCAAGGATTCTTCAATATACACAAATCAATCAACGTGATACACCATATTAACAAATTGAAGGAGAAAAAACATATGATCATCTCAATAATGCAGAGAAAGCTTTCGACAAAATTCAACACCCATTTATGATAAAAACCCTGCAAAAAGTAGGCATAGAGGGAACTTTCCTCAACATAATAAAGGCTATAAAAGACAATCCCACAGGCAACATCGTCCTCAATGGTGAACAACTGAAACCATTTCCACTAAGATCAGGAACAAGACAAGGCTGCCCATTCTCACCACTCTTATTCAACTTAGTTTTGCAAGTTTTAGCCACAGCCATCAGAGAAGAAAAGGAAATAAAAGGAATCCTAATCAGAAAAGAAGTAAATCTGTCACTGTTTGCAGATGACATGATACTATACATAGAGAATCCTAAAGCTGCTACAAGAAAACTACTAGAGCTAATCAATGAATTTGTTAAAGTTGCAGGATACAAAATTAATGCACAGAAATCTCTGGCATTCCTATATACTAATGATGAAAAATCTGAAAGTGAAATCAAGGAAACACTCCAATTTACCACTGCAACAAAAAGAATAAAATATCTAGGAATAAACCTACCTAAGGAGACAAAAGACCTGTATGCAGAAAATTATAAGACACTGATGAAAGAAATTAAAGATGATACAAATAGATGGAGAGATGTACCATGTTCTTGGATTGGAAGAATCAACATTGTGAAAATGACTCTACTACCCAAAGCAATCTACAGATTCAATGCAATCCCTATCAAACTACCAAGGGCATTTTTCACAGAACTAGAACAAAAAATTTCACAATTTGTATGGAAACACAAAAGACCCCGAAGAGCCAAAGCAATCTTGAGAACGAAAAATGGAGCTGGAGGAATCAGGCTCCCTGACTTCAGACTATACTACAAAGCTACAGTAATCAAGACAGTGTGGTACTGGCACAAAAACAGAAAGATAGATCAATGGAACAGGATAGAAAGCCCAGAGATAAACCCACGCACATATGGTCAACTTATCTTTGATAAAGGAGGCAGGAATGTACAGTGGAGAAAGGACAGTCTCTTCAATAAGTGGTGCTGGGAAAACTGGACAGGGACATGTAAAAGTATGAGATTAGATCACTCCCTAACACCATACACAAAAATAAGCTCAAAATGGATTCAAGACCTAAATGTAAGACCAGACACTATCAAACTCTTAGAGGAAAACATAGGCAGAACACTCTATGACATAAATCACAGCAAGATCCTTTTTGACCCACCTCCTAGAGAAATGGAAATAAAGACAAAAATAAACAAATGGGACCTAATGAAACTTAAAAGCTTTTGCACAGCAAAGGAAACCATAAACAAGACCAAAAGACAACTCTCAGAATGGGAGAAAATATTTGCAAATGAAGCAACTGACAAAGGATTAATCTCCAAAATTTATAAGCAGCACATGCAGCTCAATAACAAAAAAACAACCCAATCCAAAAATGGGCAGAAGACCTAAATAGACATTTCTCCGCAGAAGACATACAGACTGCCAACAAACACATGAAAGGATGCTCAACATCTTTACTCATTAGAGAAATGCAAATCAAAACTACAATGAGATATCATCTCACACCAGTCAGAATGGCATCATCAAAAAATCTAGAAACAATAAATGCTGGAGAGGGTGTGGAAAAAAGGGAACACTCTTGCACTGCTGGTGGGAATGTGAATTGGTACAGCCACTATGGAGAACGGTATGGAGGTTCCTTAAAATACTACAAATAGAACTACCATATGACCCAGCAATCCCACTACTGGGCATATACCCTGAGAAAACCATAATTCAAAAAGAGACATGTACCAAAATGTTCATAGCAACCCTATTTACAATAGCCCGGAGATGGAAACAACGTAAGTGTCCATCATTGGATGAATGGGTAAAGAAGATGTGGCACATATATACAATGGATATTACGCAGCCATAAAAAGAAATGAAATTGAGCTATTTCTAATGAGGTGGATGGACCTAGAGTCTGTCATACAGAGTGAAGTAAGTCAGAAAGTGAAAGACAAATACTGTATGCTGACACATATATATGGAATTTAAGAAAAAAATGTCATGAGGAACATAGGGGTAAGACAGGAATAAAGACACAGACCTACTAGAGAATGGACTTGAGGATATGGGGAGGGGGAAGGGTAAGCTGTGACAAAGTGAAAGAGCGGCATGGACATATATACACTACCAAACGTAAGGTAGATAGCTAGTGGGAAGCAGCCGCATAGCACAGGGAGATCAGCTCGGTGCTTTGTGACCACCTGGAGGGGCGGGATAGGGAGGGTGGGAGGGAGACGCAAAAGGGAGGGGATATGGGAACATATGTATATGTATAACTGATTAAATTTGTTACAAAGCAAAAAAAAAAAAAAAAGCAGCAACGGGGGCTTCCCTGGTGGCACAGTGGTTGAGAGTCCACCTGCCAATGCAGGGGACACGGGTTTGTGCCCCGGTCTGGGAAGATCCCACATGCCGCAGAGTGGCTAGGCCCATGAGCCATGGCCACTGAGTCTGCGCTCCACAGTGGGAGAGGCCACAACAATGAGAGGCCCATATGCCACACACACACAAAAAAAATGCAGCAAGGGAAAAGCTACAAATAACATTCAAGGGAAACCCCATAACGTTAACAGCTGATCTTTCAGCAGAAACTCTGCAAGCCAGAAGGGAGTGGCAGGACATGTTTAAAATGATGAGAGGGAAGAACCTACAACCAAGATTACTCTACCCATCAAGGATATCATTCAGATTCAACCAAAAATTAAAACCTTTACAGATAAGCAAAAGTTAGGAGAATTCAGCACCACAAAACCAGCTTTAAAACAAATGCAAAAGGAACTTCTCTGGACAGGAAAAACAAGAGAAGGAAAAGACCTACAAAAACAAACCCATAACAATTAAGAAAATGGTAATAGGAACATACATATTGATAATTACCTTAAATGTAAATTGATTAAATTCTCCAACCCAAACACACAGACCTGCTGAATGGATACAAAAAAATGACCCATATATATGCTGTCTAGAAGAGTCCCACTTCAGACCTAGGGACACATACAGCCTGAGAGTGAAGGGATGGAAAAAGATTCCATGAAAATGGAAATCAAAAGAAAGCTGCACTAGCAATACTAATATCAGACAACAGACGTTAACATAAAGACTTTTACAAGAGACAAAGAAGGACACTACATAATGATCAAGGGATCAATCCAAGAAGAAGATATAACAAAGGCAAATCTTTATGCATCCAACATAGGAGCACCTCAATACATAAGACAAATGCTAGCAGCCATAAACAGGGAAATCGATAGTAACAAAATAATATGAGGGGAGTTTAACACCCCACTTTCACCAATGGAGAGATCATCCAAAATGAACATAAATAAGGGAACTCAAGCTTTAAAAAACACATTAGAACACACAGACCTAACTGATATTTATAGGACAGTCCAAACAAAAACAACAAAATACACTTTGTCCTCAAGTGCTCATGGAACATTCTCCAGGATATATCATATTTTGGGTCACAAATCAAGCCTCAGTACATTTAAGAAATTTGAAATTGTATCAAGTATCTTTTCTGACCACAATGCTATGAGACTAGATATCAATTATGGAATAAAAACTGTAAAAATTACAAACACATGGAGTTTAAACAATATGCTACTAAATAACCAAGAGATCACTGAAGAAATCAAAGAGAAAAAAAAAATACCTAGATACAAATGACAATGAACACATGATAACCCCAAACCGATGGAACACAGCAAAAGCAGTTCTAAGAGGGAAGTTTACAGCTATACAGGCCTACCTCAAGAAACAAGGAAAGTCTCAAATAAACAACTTAACTTTACACCTAGAGCAATTAGAGAAAGAAGAGCAAAAAAAAAAAAAAGTCAGCAGAAGGAAAGAAGTCATAAAGATCAGATCAGAAATAAATGAAAAAGAAATGAAGGAAACAATAGGAATGATCAATAAAACTAAAAGCTTGTTCTTTGAGAAACTAAACAAAATTGATAAATTAATAACCAGACTCATCAAGAAAAAAGGGGAGAAGACTGAAATCAACAGAATTAGAAATGAAAAAGGAGAAGTAAAAATTGACACTGCAAAAATACAAAGGATCATGAGAGACTACTGCAAGAAAATGTAGGCCAGGGGCTTCCCTGGTGGCGCAGTGCTTGAAAGTCTGCCTGCCGATGCAGGGGACACGGGTTCGAGCCCTGGTCAGGGAGGATCCCACATGCTGTGGAGCAATTAGGCCCGTGAGCCACAACTACTGAGCCTGTACGTCTGGAGCCTGTGCCCCGCAGCAAGAGAGGCTGCGATAGTGAGAGGCCTGCACACTGCGATGAAGAATGGCCCCCAATTGCCACAACTAGAGAAAGCCCTCGCACAGAAATGAAGACCCAACACAGCAAACATAAATAAATTAATTAATAAACTACCCCCAACATCTTAAAAAAAAAAAAAAAAAGAAATGTAGGCCAATAAAATGGACAACCTGGAAGAAATGGGCAAATTCTTAGAAAAGTACAATTTTCCAAGACTGAACCAGGAAGAAATAGAAAATATGAACAGATAAATCACAAGAACTGAAATTGAAACTGTGATTTAAAATCTTCCAACAAACAAAAACTCAGGAAGATATGGCTTCACAGGTGAATTCTATCAAACATTTAGAGAAGAGCTAAAACCTATCCTTCTCTAACTCTTCCAAAATATAGCAGAGGGAGGAACACTCCCAAACTTATTCTATGAGGTCACCATCATGCTGATATCAAAATGAGACAAAGATGTCACAAAAAAAGGAAACTATAGACTAATATCACTGAAGAACATAGATGCAAAATTCCTCAACAAAATACTAGTAAGCAGAATCCAACAGCTCATTAAAAGGATCATACACCATGATCAAGTGGGGTTTATCCCAGGAATGCAAGGATTCTTCAATATATGCAAATCAATCAAAGTAATAAACCCTATTAACAAATTGAAGGCTTAAAACCATATGATCATCTCAATAGATGGAGAAAAAGCTTTCAACAAAATTAAACACCCATTTATGACAAAAACTCTCCAGAAAGTAGGAATAGAGGGAACCTACCTCAACATAATAAAGGCCATATATGACAAACCCACAGCCAACATCATTTTGAATGGTGAAAAACTGAAACCATTTCCTCTAAGATCAGGAATAAGACAAGGTTGCCCACTCTCACCACTATTATTCAACATTGTTTTGGAAGTTTTAGCCACTGCAATCAGAGAAAAAATAAAGAAAGGAAAGGAACCCAAATCAGAAAAGAATTAAAAATTTCACTGTTTGCAGATAACATGATACTATACATAGAAAATCCTAAAGATGCCACCAGAAAACTACTAGAGTTAATCAATGATGTTTGTAAAGTAGCAGGATACAAAATTAATGTACAGAAATCTCCTGCATACATATACATTAACGACAAAAAATCTGAAAGAGAAAATAAGGAAACAATCCCATTTACCACTGCAACAAAAAGAATAAAATACCCAGGAATAAACCTTCCTAAGGAGACAAAAGTCCTCTATGCAGAAAACTATAAGACACTGATGAAAGAAAGTGAAGAAGATACAAACAGATGGAGAGATATACCATTTTCTTGGATTGGAAGAAACAACATTGTGAAAATGACTATACCACCCAAAGAAATCTACAGATTCAATGCAAACCCTATCAAGCTACCAATGGCATTTTTCACAGAACTAGAACAAAAACATTTACAATTTGTATGGAAACACAGAAGACCCAGAATAGCCAAAACAATTTTGAGAAAGAAAAACGGAGCTGGAGGAATCAGGCTCCCTGACTTCAGTCTATACTGCAAAGCTACAGTAATCAAGACACTATGGTACTGGCACAAAAACAGAAAGATAGATCAATGGAACTGGATAGAAAGCCCAGAGATAAACCCATGCTCCTATGGTCACCTTATCTTTGAAAAAGGAGACAAGAATATACAATGGAGAAAAGAGAGCCTCTAAAAAGTGGTGTTGGGCAAACTGGACAGCTGCATGTAAAAGAATGAAATTAGAACACTTCCTAACACCATACACAAAAATAAACTCAAAATGGATTAAAGACCTAAGTGTAAGGCCAAACACTATAAATCTCTTAGAGGAAAACATAGGCAGAACACTCTATGACATAAATCCCAAAAAGATCCTTTTTGACCCACCTCCTAGAGTAATGGAAATAAAAACAAAAATTAAGAAATGAGACCTGATGAAAATTAAAAGCTTTTGCACAGAAAAGGAAACCATAAAAAAGATGATAAGTCAACCCTCAGAATGAGAGAAAATATTTGCAAAGGAAGCAACTGACAAAGGATTTATCTCCAAAATACATAAGTAGCACATGCAGTCTCAATATGAAAAAAACAAAAAAAAACAATCCAAAAATGAGTGGAAGGCTTAAATAAACATTTCTCTGGAAAAGATATACAGATTGCCAACAAGCACATGAAAGGATGCTTAACATCACTTATCATTAGAGAAATGCAAATCAAAACTACAGTGATCTATCACCTCGCACCAGCCAGAAGGGCCGTCATCAAAAAATTTACAAACAATAAATCCTGGAGAGGGTGTGGTGAAAAGGGAACCCTCTTGCACTGTTGGTGGGAATGTAAATTGATACAGATACTGTGGAGAACAATATGAAAGTTCCTTAAAAACTAAAAATAGAATTATCATGTTACCCGGCAATACCACTACTGGGAATATACACTGAGAAAATCATAATTCAAAAAGAGTCATGTACCACAATATTCATTTCAGATCTATTTACAATATCCAGGACATGGACGCAACCTAAGTGTCCATCGACAGATAAATGGATAAAGAAAATGTGGCACATATACACAATGGAATATTACTCAGTCATAAAAAGAAACAAAATTGAGTTTTTTGTAGTGAGGTGGATGGACCTAGAGTATGTCATATAGAGTAGTGAAGTAAGTCAGAAAGAGAAAAACAGATACCATATGCTAACACATATATATGGAATCTAAAAAGAAAAAAAAAAAAAGTTCTGATGAACCTAGGGGCAGAACAAGAATAAAGACACAGATGTAGAGAATGGACTTGAGGACACAGGGATGGGGAAGGGCAAGCTGGGACGAAGTGAAAGGGTAGCATTTACATATATACACTATCAAATGTAAAATAGATAGCTAGTGGGAAGAAGTTGCATAGCACAGGGAGATCAGTTTGGTGCTTTGTGACCACCTAGAGGGCTGGGATAGGGAGGTTGGGAGAGAGGTGCAAGAAGGAGGGGATATGCGGATATATGAATACATATAACTGATTTGCTTTGTTATACAGCATAAATTAACACAACATTGCAAAGCAATTATACTCCAATAAAGATGTTAGAAAAAAAAAAACTTAGTCTGATTTTATAGGTTATTTGTCAAAAAGAAATGCCTCTACAATTTAGCCACAAGACAGTCATTGTTTTAGAGATAGAATCAACCAAATCTTCAATTACAATGTTTTAATAAAAATATTTAAGAAACATATGCTAATATAAAATCTTGTAATAAAATAATTTTATTGAAATAAATTTAAATAATATATGTATTTTTGATGCAGAGGTGTATGATAGGGTGATCAATAAAACACTTTCAAGCATAACTATACTATACAATGGGTGAATTCTGAATTCAGAAAATAGAATGGAATGGAAATGTGAGTTTAAGGAGAAAAGGGAACAATGATAAATTCATATTCTTGATTATATATATTTCAATTAAATTATATTAGGTATCAAATTGATATGGTATTTCAAGTCCAATGGATAAATTTGCAAGGCTGAGGTAACAGTTTTAGTTTTAAATGGCAATATGTACATAATGTAGGACATTGCACACTTTCATACCATTTAAATTTTTGCTGAACTTACAAATTTTTGAGGTTGTATATAACTTTTCAAAGAACCTTTTTGGAGGTGTACAAGGAAGTATATCAGAAGATTACTTTTTTGGAGAAAATTGAGTTTTGAAATTTTTGTTGGTTACCAAATCTCATCCTTGATAAGGTAGTTACAGTTTATTTAGATTCCTGCTCTTGTCACACAGTAGACTGTGGTGTTGATATATATTATTTCCTGATCTGGTCAAAAGTGAATTAGAAAATTAGTCAGGATTGAATTTTTGTGAGAGATCTAGCTGTTAAAGTTTGGGGACAGCAGACACTAATAGAAGTGGAAAAAAGCAACATGAAAATATTGTGAGATGTGACTGTGGGGAAGTTTGAAAATCAAACAGAGAATTTTAGATTAATTATAAATAATAAATTAACCATCTCAAAGGAATGTTGAAGAGAAAAAAGAAGTAAACCTCATTTGAGTAAAGATTATAATACTTGGAGTAAACAATAGTCTAAGCACTAGGTGGAATAAGAAGTAAACAATGCAATATTATTGAATTATGGTAATGGATAACATCATAATACTTAAGATGTTAAGATTGTATTAACAGTTTACATTTATTAGTTGTTTACTATTATTGTTAATAGCTAAATTATTTTATTCTAAAGCATTAAGAGCAGACTTGCTGAATAATATGCAAAATACTATCTTTAAAAATTTTACAGAAAAATAAAAAATTCTTTAAATCCTGATATTTAGTCAAAAACAGGATTAGCTCAAATTTGTTGAGTGTTTGTGGCAGACAAAGCACTATCCTAAATATTTACCTTCAGTAACATTATAATAACTCATTACCTTTGCCAATCAATCCTCTGAGAAAAGTATTATTACTAGCATTATGTTAGTGATTTGAAAAACCTGAGGTACAGCCCATGAAGTCTGAATCAAGAAAAAGAAATTGCTTAAATATAATAACTTATTTTTCACTCAATCTCAAAGACAGAAAAGCTTAAAATCTGTAGCTTTTTATAACTGAAAGATAAATTCAAGTCTTCTTGGCACAAAATCTCATTTTAAAAGCAAATGAGCATTGTGCCTAGACCAAAAGCAAGACCAAAATTGGATGCAAGCTCTCCTATCTCCTCATCCATTGCCTTAACATAGTCATATATTTCACTACTTATATGAAGAAAATAATAATAATGTCAAAAGGTTGCTTCTAGGAGTAAATTATCAAAGGATTGCTTTGAGAAGTAAATTGGTTAATTCACATAAAATACCTAGAACAGTGTCTGGTATATAACTAACAATCAATTTGATCTAATGCTGTTGTTAGGCTAATGATTAATTTAAGTTCACCTTTCAGAATTTCATTTCTTCTGCAATTTCAGATTTCTTCCATGTTGTTCCATCATCTTTAGGCTTTATATCTTTTTAAAGATATAAAAGATATAGTCAGTTACATAAATTCTCAAAACCTAAAATTCTTTGCTTAATGACATCAAAATATAATTACTCAAAATTGGTTTTGTACTGTTAAAAGTTGAAAATATGTGATGTTTGCATACACTGACCCTGTGTTTCTGGCAATCAATAATTATATATGAAAAATCTAATGATGTTTTGAACATAACCACCATGTTTCATGCCTAACAACATACACCGGATTGAAGTTAACCTTGAAGCAATGATAACAATATATAACTTTTTTGTGTGTGGCGTAGGATACATTTCTAGTGCATAATTGATTTTTGGTGCAGTGTCACTAAGGTTGGGAGGTTAGGAGACTTTGGGAAAAGGGGGCTACCTACTTCCAGGAACTCATCAGCCTTGGGGTGGAATTTTTAGTTTGAAAAAGCCCTCAATATATTCTCAGAGAACACACTACTAGTCATATCCATTATGAACCTGGGGCCTAAAGAAATGTGATTAATACTAAGGCTAAATAGGAGTCTGGCCCATGTGTGTATATTTGTCAAAAATAAAACAAAACAGTTGAATGATTAACTTTTGAATAAAGTATTGAAATGTTTTAGAACAATACCCAGATGAAAATTAAAATCTTAAGAGAAACTTAAAAATTATGGGTTTGGTGTACTCAACAAAAAGCACCCAAATATTTGTAAACATTTAGAATTTCAACTGAAAATTTCAGTGCTTATCCAGATGGTTAGCCTCATAAAGCACAGATCCTTAGCTCCTTTCAATCTGTGGTTGGGGAGAGAGTTGGAGCAGGTAGTTTACAGGAAGAAATTAATATCATATCTATAATATCATTTTATGGTTAAGAATATTACAATTCCATTATTAGCTTCTTCAATATCATATTGTCAGTTTCTATTCCATCTGTATTTATTAATTTTTCTCTGATGGAAAATAGTGGTTTGCACTCATGTTTACTGAGTTTTTTAGAACATTGCATGTAAGAAACAAAAAATTCCTCAAGTAAATATTTATGTGAAAATTTTCCCACTATGAGTTTATTTTGTGCTCCATTAATCTAGAATATATCATTTTACCATTTACATAACTGACAGTTACCACAGTTGTAAAATATTCAGTTAGAATGTTCACAACATACTCCTGTCAGCTTGAAAACTACTGGACTCCATGTGCAGCTTGTGGGAATTTATATTTTCAATAAAATGTCCTCCAGTATGAGCAGTTGTGTTTTGTCAAGAAGTTTCAAATCCATAACATTCAGTTTCTTCTTTCCTTCTTACATTCCACTTGCACTTACGTTCAGATGCCAAAATTCATGTCTGAGAAAGAAGATGCAGAGGGATTGAGAGAGGGAGAAGAGAGAGGGAAAGAGGCAGTGGGAGTGGGAAAGCGAAGGGGAAGGAAAAACAAAACAGATTGTGATCAACTCAGATCGTTTTCTCTTGAGCTTTTCATAAACCTTGTGTAGGCAAGAGAAATAATGACACTAGTTATTTTCATCCCCATTAAGTATTATTGTATCATTTGGAAATTTTAAAGATTATGAGGGATTTTTCTTAATTTAGATCAGAACAGTTTAGACAACTTCCTTGAGCTTAATTCAACCAAACAATTAAATATTTATATGAAAATATAAAAAAAGAAAAAGAAAAAGAAAATAGAAATAAGACCTTAAAGAATTTAGTTTATCTTACTATAGCCATTACTAACCCAAGTCACATAATCTTCACCTTCAAGATGAGAAAACTTGCATGTTTTCATGTTAAGCAGGTTCCTTCTCTTCTCCTCTTATTATCTTGGCAGTTTGCTTATATTTAACATTTTCTCTTTTAAAATTTGTTTATATTTTACAAATACTAGCAACAAGTAAATACTAAATTTTAAAAAGTAGTCAACAATCATTTTTATCACAAAATTGGTTAAAAGGCCATCTAGATAAAGAAGATAGAATGAAGGCACATATTTATATTTGTTCCATCCTCATAGCTATTAAACTTTCTTTTAAGTCACAGAGCACCTAAAAGGACATAGCTAACAGGAGAGGAAATATCAAAACAATTTTAAGAGCTGTAGACAGATTTATGAATGGTAACTTATACCCAAGGAAGTCAAATGCTAAAGCTCAATCTAAATCCATGGTGTTAACAATAAAGCAACCCAGTTTACACTACAGAGATCTAAAGGCTCAGGAATTGTTAGCATCTGGTGTCTCTCAGAAAGGGGAGGGAGGTTGAGATGCAAGGGTGGGGTTGGTGAGTCTAAACTAAATCAAGATAGTTTCCAAGTTTATTTAAGAAGTGGTTAGAGGGCTTCCCTGGTGACACAGTGGTTAAGAACCCACCTGTCAATTCAGGGGGCTCGGGTACCAGCCCTGGTCTGGGAAGATCCCACATGACAGGGAGCAACTAAGCCCATGCACCACAGCTACTGAGCCTGCGCTCTAGGGCCCATGAGCCACAGCTACTGAGCCTGCATGCCATAACTACTGAAGCCCATGTGCCTAGAGCCTGTGCTCTGCAACAAGAGAAGCCACTACAATGAGAAGCCCGCACACCACAACAAAGAGTAGGCCCCACTCGCTGCAACTAGAGAAAGCAATGAATACCCAACGCAGTCAAAAATAAATAAATAAGTAAATAAATAAATAAGACGTGGTTAGACCCCTAAAGACTCTCCCTCAGTCTGCTCTGCCAGGGAATTTATCTTTCATTATGCTCTCAGAAATCTGTAGTTTTATTCTCTACAGAGGATCAAACATTTCCATCAGTAAAAGTATTACATCTGCAAGAAAAAACAAGATGCCATATAAAACAGCACAGATAACAACAACAACAACACTCTGAGAAATCAATACTTTTATAGTATAAATGAAACAAAGAAAGATAAAGTTGAAGAATCTTCTAGAAGAGAGAGTAAAGAAAATTGAAAATTAGGAAAGTAAGGAAAGAAGTTTGAAAGAACTATTTCAGATATTCCAAATACAAATAACAGGGATTCCAGCAAGATAAGCTAAGAGGAGAGAAAAATATGAAGCAAGTAATGCTAAAATGTCTTAAGAACAGAGAGACATGAATTTCCAAATTGTAAATGATCAGTAACTGCTGAGCATTTCAATGAAAAAAAGATCAATATCAATATTATCATCCTGAAATTTTAGAATACAAAGAAATAAATTATTCTGAAAGCTTTCAGAGAGAAATAATAGTATTCTTTATTCACATAAAGAATCCAAAAACAGAAAGACAGAAGTCTTTTCAACAGCAACACTAGAAGCTAAAGAAAATGGAGTAAAGGCTTCCAAACTCTGGGAGAAAATAACTTCCACCTAGAATTATATATCCAGTCAAATTATCTATTAGATGAAAATGTAGAATAAGGACATTTTTAGTAAGCAAACACCTCTCTTTCCCCTCAAATTACCTGTGTCATTTTTCTCAGAACCTGAGAAAAATTTCTGAATATAAATTGTTTAGGTTTAAGTTCTGTTTACCTAACAACCTTTTTAAACTGTGGAGGAAATGACATAACATTACTAACATAAAACAAACTGTTCCTTTACTTGTGAGCATAAACCAACAATCAAGTATCATTTTATATTTTAGACTTATTAAAAGATAAAAAAAGGGATCCAGGGGGAAGATGGCGGAAGAGTAAGATGCGGAGATCACCTTCCTCCCCACAGATACATCAGAAATTCATCTACACGTGGAACAACTCCTACAGAACACCTACTGAACGCTGACAGAAGACCTCAGACCCCTCAAAAGGCAAGAAACCCCCCACATACCTGGGTAGGGCAAAAGAAAAAAGAATAAACAGAGACAAAAGGATAGGGATGGGGCCTGCACCTGCCGTGAAGGAGGAATGGTTTCCACACACTAGAAAGCCCTTTTGCGGGCAGAGACTGCGGGTGGCGGAGGGGGAAAGCTTCGGAGTAGCAGAGGAGAACGCAGCAACAGGGGTGCGGAGGGCAAAGCGGAGAGACTCCTGCACAGAGGATCGGTGCCCTCAGGCACTCACCAGCCTGAGAGGCTTGTCTGCTCAGCCGCGGGGGTGGGCGGGGCTGGGAGCTGAGGCTCCTGTATTGGGTTTCAGTGGAGCACAGGGAGAGGACTGGGGCTGGCGGAGGGAAGAGAGCCTGAAGGGGTTAGTGCACCACGGCTAGCCCGGAGGGAGTCCGGGAAAAAGTCTGGAGCTGCCGAAGAGGCAAGAGACTTTTTCCTCCCTCTTTGTTTCCTGGTGCACGAGGAGAGGGAATTAAGAGCACTGCTTAAAGGAGCACCAGAGATGGGCACGAACTGGGCAGCTAAACGTGCGGACCATGGAGACGGGCATGGGATGCTGGGGCTGCTGCTGCCGCCACCAAGAGGTCTGTGTGCGAGTGCAGGTCACTGTCCACGCCCCCTTTCTGGGGAGGCTGTGCAGCCCACCACTGCAGGGGTCCTGGGATCCAGGGACGGCTTCCCCGGGAAAGTGCATGGAGCACCTCAGGCTGGTGCAATGTCACGACGGCCTCTGCCGCTTCAGGCTCGCCCTGCACTCCGTGCACCTCCCTCCCCTCGGCCTGAGTGAGCCAGAGCCCCCGAATCAGTGGCTCCTTTAACCCCGTCCTGTCTGAGCGAAGAACAGATGCCCTTCGGCAACCTACATGGAGAGGCGGGGCCAAATCCAAAGCTGAGACCCGGGAGCTGTGAGAACAAACAAGAGACAGGGAAATCTCTCTGTGCAGCCTCAGAAGCAGCGGATTAAAGCTCCACAATCAACTTGATGTACCCTGCATCTGTGGAATACATGAATAGACAACGAATCATCCCAAATTGAGGAGGTGGACTTTGAGAACAAGATTTAAGACTTTTTCCCCTTTTCCTCTTTTTACAACGAATTATCCCAAATTGAGGAGGTGGACTTTGAAAGCAAGATTTATGATTTTTTCCCCCTGTTCTCTTTTTCTGAATGTGTATGTGTATGCTTCTGTGTGAGATTTTCTCTGTATAGCTTTGTTTCCACAATATGTCCCAGGGTTCTATCCATCTGTTTTTGTTTTATTTCCTAATTTTTTTAATAATTACTTTTTAATTTTAATAATGCTACTATATTTTATCATACTTTATTCTATTTTACTTTATCTTCTCTCTTTCTTTTTTCCTACCTTCCCTTCCTCCCACCCTCCCTCCCCCTTGCTTTCTTTCTTTCTTTCTGTCCTTGCTCCCTCCCTCCCTCCTGTCTTTTCTTTCTTTCTTTCTTTCTTTCTTTCTTTCTTTCTTTTTTTCTTTCTTTCTTTCTTTCTTTCTTTCTTTCTTTCTTTCTTTCTTTCTCTTTCTTTCGTTCTTTCTTTCTTTCTTTCTTTCTTTCTTTCCTTCCTCGCTCCCTCTCTCTCTCCTGTCTTTCTTTCTTTCCTTCCTCCCTCCCTCCTTCTTTCTTCCTTCCTTCCTTTTTTTCCCTCTTATTTCTTCTTTTTCACCCTTTTATTCTGAGCCAGGTAAATGAAAGGCTCTTGATGCTGCAGACAGGAGTCAGTGCTGTGCCTCTGAAGTGGGAGAGCCAACTTCAGTACACGGGTCCAAAGAGACCTCTCAGCTCCACATAATATCAAGTGGTGAAAATCTCCCAGAGATCTCCATCTCAACACCAGCACCCAGCTTCATTCAACGACCAGAAAGCTACAGTGCTGGGCAGCCTATACCAAGCAACTAGCAAGTCAGGAACACAACCCCAGCCATTAGCAGAGAGGCTGCCTAAAAACATAATAAGGCCACAGGCACCCCAAAACACACCACCAGACGTGGACCTGCCCACCAGAAAGACAAGATCGAGCCTCATCCACCAGAACACAGGCACTAGTCCCCCCCATCAGGAAGCCTACACAACCCACTGAAACAAACTTAGCCACTGGGGACAGACACCAAAAACAACGGGAACTACGAATCTGAAGCCTGCAAAAAGGAGACCCCAAACACAGTAAGATCAGCAAAATCAGAAGACAGAAAAGCACACAGCAGGTGAAGGAGCAAGATAAAAACCCAACAGACCTAACAAATGAAGAGGTAATAGGCAGTCTACCTGAAAAAGAATTGAGAATAATGATAGTAAAGATGATCAAATATCTTGGAAATAGGGTAGACAAAATGCAAGAAACAGTTAACAAGGACCTAGAAGAACTAAAGATGAATCAAGCATCGATTAAAAACACAATAAATGAAATGAAAAATTCTCTAGAAGGAATCAATTGCAGAACAACTAAGGTAGAAGAACAGATAAGTGACGTGGAAGATAAAATAGTGGAAATAACTGCTGCAGAGCAGAATAAAGAAAATAGAGTGAAAAGGACAGAGGACAGTCTCAGAGACCTCTGGGACAACATTAAACACACCAACATTCGAATTATAGGGGTTCCAGAAGAAGAAGAGAAAAAGAAAGGGACTGAGAAAATATTTGAAGAGATTATAGTTGAAAACTTCCCTAATATGGGAAAGGAAATAGTTAATCAAGTCCAGGAGGGACAGAGAGTCCCATACAGAATAAATCCAAGGAGAAATATGACAAGACACATATGAATCAAACTGTCAAAAATTAAACACAACGAAATCGTATTAAAAGCAGCAAGGGAAAAACAACAAATAACACACAAGGGAATCCCCATCAGGATAACAGCTGATCTCTCAGCAGAAACTCTACAAGCCAGAAGGGAGTGGCAGGACATAATTAAAGTGATGAAGGAGAAAAACCTGCAACCAAGATTACTCTACCCAGCAAGGATCTCATTCAGATTTGATGGAGAAATTAAAAACATTACAGACAAGCAAAAGCTGAAAGAGTTCAGCACCACCAAAGCAGCTTTACAACAAATGCTAAAGGAACTTCTCTAGGCAAGAAACACAACAAAAGTAAAAGACCTACAATAACGAACCCAAAACAATTAAGGAAATGGGAATAGGAACATACATATCAATAATTACCTTAAATATAAATGGACTAAATGCTCCCACCAAAAGACACAGATTGGCTGAATGGATACAAAAACAAGACCCATATATATGCTGTCTATGAGAGACCCACTTCAGACCTTGAAACACATACAGATTAAAAGTAAGAGGATGGAAAAAGGTATTCCATGTAAATGGAAATCAACAGAATGCTGGAGTAGCAATTCTTATATCAGACAAAATAGACTTTAAAATAAAGACTATTAGAAGAGACAAAGAAGGACACTACATAATGATCAAGGGATCGATCCAAGAAGAAGATATAACAATTGTAAATATTTATGCACCCAACATAGGAGCACCTCAATACATAAGGCAAATACTAACAGCCATAAAAGGGGAAAAAACAGTAACACACTCATAGTAGGGGACTTTAACACCCCACTTGCACCAATGGACAGATCATCCAAAATGAAAATAAATAAGGAAACACAAGCTTTAAATGATACATTAAACAAGATGGACTTAATTAATATTTATAGGACATTCCACCCAAAAACAACAGAGTACACATTTTTCTCAAGTGCTCATGGAACATTCTGCAGGATAGATCATACCTTGGGTCATAAAAGAAGCCTTGGTACATTTAAGAAAATTGAAATTGTATGGAAAAATCTCGAGTAAAAAACTTGACCCTGCACCTAAAGCAATTAGAGAGAGAAGAACAAAAAAACCCTAAAGTTAGCAGAAGGAAAGAAATCATAAAGATCAGATCAGAAATAAATGAAAAAGAAATGAAGGAAACAATAGCAAAGATCAATAAATCTAAAAGCTGGTTCTTTAAGAAGATAAACAAAATTGATAAAACATTAGCCAGACTCACCAAGAAAAAAAGTGAGAAGATTCAAATCAATAGAGTTAGAAATGAAAAAGCAGAAGTAACAACTGACACTGCAGAAATACAAAAGATCATGAGAGATTACTACAAGCAACTCTATGCCAATACAATGGACAACCTGGAAGAAATGGACAAATTCTTAGAAATGCACAACCTGCCAAGACTGACTCAGGAAGAAATAGAAAATATGAATAGACCAATAACAAGCACTAAAATTGAAACTGTGATTATAAATCTTCCACCAAACAAAAGCCCAGGACCAGATGGCTTCACAGGCGAATTCTGTAAAACATTTAGAGAAGAGTTAACACCTATGCTTCTCAAACTCTTCCAAAATATAGCAGAGGGAGGAGCACTCCCAAACTCATTCAACGAGGCCACCATCACCTTGATACCAAAACCCGACAAGGATGTCACAAAGAAAGAAAACTACAGGCCAATATCACTGATGAACATAGATGCAAAATTCCTCAACAAAATACTAGCAAACAGAATCCAACAGCACATTAACAGGATCATACACAAGTGGGGTTTATTCCAGGAATGCAAGGATTCTTCAATATACGCAAATCAATCAATGTGATACACCATATTAACAAATTGAAGGAGAAAAACAATATGATCATCTCAATACGTGCAGAGAAAGCTTTCGACAAAATTCAACACCCATTTATGATAAAAAACTCTGCAGAAAGTAAGCATAGAGGGAACTTTCCTCAACATAATAAAGGCCATATATGACAAACCCACAGCCAACATCATCCTCAATGGTGAAAAACTGAAACCATTTCCACTAAGATCAGGAACAAGACAAGGTTGCCCACTCTCACCACTCTTATTCAACATAGTTTTGGAAGTGTTAGCCACAGCAATCAGAGAAGAAAAGGAAATAAAAGAAATCCAAATAGGAAAAGAAGAAGTAAAGCTGTCACTGTTTGCAGATGACATGATGCTATATAGAGAGAATCCTAAAGTTCCTACCAGAAAACTACTAGAGCTCATCAATGAATTTGGTAAAGTAGCAGGATACAAAATTAATGCCCAGAAATCTCTGGCATTCCTGTGCACTAATGATGAAAAATCTGAAAGTGAAATCAAGAAAACACTCCCATTTACCACTGCAACAAAAAGAATAAAATATCTAGGAATAAACCTACCTAAGGAGACAAAAGACCTGCATGCAGAAAATTATAAGACACTGATGAAAGAAATTAAAGATGATACAAATAGATGGAGAGATATACCATGTTCCTGGATAAGAAGAATCAACATTGTGAAAATGACTCTGCTACCCAAAGCAATCTACAGATTCAATGCAATCCCTATCAAACTACCACTGGCATTTTTCACAGAACTAGAACAAAAAATCTCAAAATTTGTTTGGAAAAACAAAAGAGCCCGAATAGCCAAAGCAATCTTGAGAACGAAAAACGGAGCTGGAGGAATCAGGCTCCCTGACTTCAGACTATACTACAAAGCTACAGTAATCCAAACACTGTGGTACTGGCACAAAAACAGAAAGATAGATCAATGGAACAGGATAGAAAGCCCAGAGATAAACCCACGCACATATGGTCAACTTATCTTTGATAAAGGAGGCAGGAATGTACAGTGGAGAAAGGACAGCCTCTTCAATAAGTGGTGCTGGGAAAACTGGACAGGGACATGTAAAAGTATGAGATTAGATCATTCCCTAACACCATACACAAAAATAAGCTAAAAATGGTTTAAAGACCTAAATGTAAGGCCAGAAACTCTCAAACTCTTAGAGGAAAACATAGAACACTCTATGACATAAATCACAGCAAGATCCTTTGGACCCACCTCCTAGAGAAATGGAAATAAAAAGAAAGATAAGCAAATGGGACCTAATGAAACTTCAAAGCTTTTGCACAGCTAAGGAAACCATAAACAAGACCAAAAGACATCCCTCAGAATGGGAGAAAATATTTGCAAATAAAGCAACTGACAAAGGATTAATCTCCAAAACTTACAAGCAGCTCATGCAGCTCCATAGGAAAAAAAAACAAACAACCCAATCCAAAAATGGGCAGAAGACTTAAATAGACATTTCTCCAAAGAAGATATACCGACTGCCAACAAACACATGAAGGAATGCTCAACATCATTAATCATTAGAGAAATTCAAATCAAAACTACAATGAGATATCTCACACCAGTCAGAATGGCCATCATCAAAAAATCTACAAACAATAAATGCTGGAGAGGGTGTGGAAAAAAGGGAACACTCTTGCACTGCTGGTAGGAGTATGAATTGGTACAGCCACTATGGAGAACTGTATGGTGGTTCCTTAAAAAACTACAAATAGAACTACCATATGACCCAGCAATCCCACTACTAGGCATATACCCTGAGAAAACCATAATTCAAAAAGAGACATATACCAAAATGTTCATTGCAGCTCTATTCACAATAGCCCAGAGATCGAAACAACCTAAGTGTCCATCATCAGATGAATGGATAAAGAATATGTGGCACATATATACTATGGAATATTACTCAGCCATAAAAAGAAACGAAACTGAGCTATTTGTAATGAGGTGGATGGACCTAGAGTCTGTCATACAGAGTGAAGTAAGTCAGAAAGAGAAAGTTAAATACCATATTCTAACACATATATATGGAATTTAAGAAAAAAAAATGTCATGAAGAACCTAGGGGTAAAACAGGAATAAAGTCACAGGCCTACTTGAGAATGGACTTGAGGATATGGGGAGGGGGAAGAGTAAGATGTGACAAAGCGAGAGAGAGGCATTGACATATCTACAGTACCAAACGTAAGGTAGATAGATAGTGGGAAGCAGCCACACAGCACAGGGAGATCAGCTCGGTGCTTTGTGGCCTCCTGGAGGGGTGGGATAGGGAGGGTGGGAAGGAGGGAGACACAAGAGGGAAGGGTGTGGGAACAGATGTATATGTATGACTGATTCACTTTGTTATAAAGCAGAAACTAATAATAAAAAAAGGAAAAAAAAAGATTAAAAAAACTGGCCCCAGGTTAAAGAAAATGATGCCCTTGACATATATAATGTAAACAGTGTGGGTGAAATTTGACAAAACATTTGTGTGAATTCTCCCTGAAATTAAGGAAGAATTGGATTTTCTGAGATTGAAATCACCCACCCTAATTTAGGGAAAACTGATGTAAAAGTCATCTGTACTGAGACAAACATTGAATTTCAAGAATAAAGGACTTCTCAAACATTTAGAGAGAAAAATAAGGGGAGCCATACCTCAGGGTTCTCCTGAGCCAGGATGATCTATACTAAATCCCCAGTGACAATGAGCTATGACTGTGAGTTTATGAAGGCCCAAGAATGCTATGCTCATCCAAATGTGTTAATGTATAGAGGAAGCAGCAAGACATTTCCAAACATAAAATCCTTTTTAGATATAACTATTAGAAAAATCCAGGGAGCTCAAAATGTCATGATGAAAGAACAATGATCAGTATTGAACTCATTCATATATAAAACTATATAAAATGTGGTTACAGACATTAAATGTTATCCACTATATATTGTATATGTGTCATAATAACATATAGCATAATATCATATATATATATGTGTGTGTGTGTGTGTGTGTGTGTGTGTGTGTGATAATGACAAGAAACAAAAATGGGAAGTGGAGTGGAGAACAGTAGTTAAGAGATTTCTATTAATTTTCTCAACTTACTTGGTGGAAAATTAACAAGTATTGAATCAACCTGAAAAAAATCAAGAAATAAAATGTTAAGTAGTCATATAATGTTATAGAAGGCATGTTAGAAAAAATGTAACATAATGAAATTAAGGAGGTTAAGAAGAGAGGGAGGATAGTATAAAGTGAAAATTAGCTACTTTTCTCAGCCTTCAGAACATATAAATAGGTACTGTATAATGCTGCTAAGATCAGAAAAAAATGTGCATATGTATGTATTTATATCTACATCAATACCTATATATACATAGATAAAAAAACTAAAATAACTAACAGTCAAGATGCACTTTTGTAGCTAGTTATCCATCTGTACTTATAACTTTTTATCATATGAGCAAATAAATATTTATTTGGAGGAGCAAAACAAACTTTCAATAGACATTATTTTGGGGGGAGGAAATAGAGAGTGAATAGTTTTAATTTTTGTTTTATACCTTTTTATACTGTTGGAATTTTTTTAAACATATGCATTTATAGGAGCTTACAAAGTGTCAACGTATATTTTTTTTGCTACAGAATTTTACTGGACCTGTATTTGTTAGTGTTAGGTTCAGCAACATATGACAAAACAAAACTAAATCAAAAAAAAAAAAAAACAGTAAATAATGGGTGAACAACTTTTTATCTCTCAAGGCATTTCAATCCAGACCTTCTCTTCCAGATTCTTGGTTCATTCTAGCTTGATATTTTAAGATGATTTTCTCAAACTTGGCCATCCTGTCTAAATCCCAAATGAGGAATAAAGTAAAAAAGGAAATGATCATTCCTGCTTAAGGATCATAACAAGAAATACCATAAGAAAAGTTCTCCTTACCTCTTATTGGTCAAAATTTAATGACCCTTAATTCATGAGAGGCTGAGAAATACAATCATTATCTGCATTACACTTTGCTTTCCTAAGTATATATTTTTTAACTTCCTAAGGAGAAGAGATGATATTGGGGTAGAAAACTAGTCATCTTTGCCACAGTGCCTTATAATTTGACGTTTATTTTTTTATGGATTCACAGATTTCACAGCACATATTCTGCTTAAATATATAGTAAAATGCATAGAAAAATGCTTATAAATATATTGGTCAGTGAAAAAGAAGCATTAACTATATTTATGCTGTGTCTAATAATATGTAAAAAATTATGTCTGCAATTGGGCAAGGGCTGAAATGTAAACATGGAAAAACAAAACCACTATAATGACTGTGGTAATGAGGTTGTGAGGTTTTTTTCCCTTTCTTTCCTTTCAATTAAAGTTAGTGTTTTTCAGCAAATATTTTTAATGTTTGATCAGGAGCAGTTGAAGCAAGAAAGAAAGGACCTTGAACTTTATTTTGCAAATTAGTGTTTCAGGGGCTGTGATCATTAGAACACTTAGACAATTGAGTCTTCCGATGAGCCAAAGAAAGACTATTACATGTTTTACATTCTATTTTATTTTGTTCTTTTACATTTTGCCCTGTAGTTATAAGCAGTTGATATTTTAGTGGGAGTTTAGGAGGCACTATTCAAATCATTTTAACTCTTAAAATCTGTTGATAAATTATTTACTTATATCAATAAATTGAGGGTTTTCTAACTATATAAGCCAATTACATTTCTTCTTCTTTACTGGTTTGGAAAGAAACTTCTATGATTTTTAAGCATCCCCAGAATCTGCCTTTCTCATCACCTGTGTATGAAAGATGTTATAACTGTTCACCATTATCTGACCTCCGTCACCTTCCAGGGCTTGTTCCTGACTTACCTGCTTAACATAATGATTTTACAATGATCCATGTTGTTGCATTTACTTCATCCATTTTAATTGCTGAGTAATATTTCATTGTATGGATACTTCATAGTTTGTTAAACATTTTTTATTGTAGATGGATATCTGGGATCATTTCCATTTCCAGCTTTCAGCTACTATGAGTAAGTCTGCTATAATCATTTTTCTACAAGTCTTTTGGGCAAAATATGATTTCACATATCTTGAGTACATATCTAAAGTATGAAATTGTTGGATTGTAGTGTAGAGATATATTTAACTACAATCAGTACTACAAAGTGATTGTACCATTTTAATACCTATTATGGGTTGAATAGTATACCTCCAAGATTCATATGTTGAGTCCTAATTCCCATGACTTCAGAATGTGTTCTTTTTTAGAAATGGAATTGTTGCTGATGTAATTAGTTAAATTCAAATGAGATCATTGGGTGGATCCTAATCTGATATGACTGGTATTCTTATTAAAAGGGGGAATTTAGAAACAGACATACATAAAGAGGAAGAATGCCATATGAACATGAAGATAGCGATCTACAAGCCAAAGAGAGAGGCCTGAAAGAGATCCTTTTCTCGACCTCTCAAAAGGAACCAACCCTGCCAACATTTTGACTTCACAGTTCTGGTTTCCAGAACTGAGACAACAGATTTCTGTTGTGTAAGCCTCCACTTTGCAATACTTCATTTTGACAGCCCTAGCAAACTGATATAACACCCAACTGCAGTTTTTGAGAGTTCCAACTGGCCTACATGCTTGATAACATTTGATATTTTTAATTTCCATTTCTTGTTTTCCTTTGGTTAGCCTTTCTAGGGTGTGAATAGTATCTTGTCATCACTTTATTATACATATCCTCAATGACTATTAATAAAAATATTGACCACCTTTTTATATATTTATTGGTCATTCACTTACATTTGTGAAGTGTCTCTTCAAGTCTTTTGCCATTTTTTTTTACTGGGTTATCCATCTTTTTATTGTTTATTTGTAGGATTATGTACATATTCTTGATATGCCCTTTTTGTAATTTATATATCTGAATATATTTCCCAGTGTATGGATTATTCCTTGCCTTTTGGTGAGAAAACATTTTAAATGTTGGTGAAATATAATTTATCACTTTTTTTCCTTTAGTGTTAGTGCCTTTTATATTCTGTCCAATAATTTTACCCATTAAGTACATCAAATTCAACATATATTTGTCTAATGTTATATGCCACTTTTTGCATGACTAGGAGGTAAGTCACATGGGACCTCTGCCAAGCCAAATACTGTCTCAATAAACATTAATATTAAGACATGCCAGAAATTTAAAATGTAGCCATTTTTAAAATATTTTTAAAAGCTACTTTCTGTCCACTTTATTTGTTACTTTCTTTTCAGAGTAAATTTAGCATTAAAATTTTAATGCCAAGATTAATTTCAAGAATGTATTTCAAAATGACTGAACCTATGAATGGATTTCTATATAAGATTTCTTTTTCTTTTTTTTTTTACTAGAAATCAGAACATTTGTTCTTTAAAGAAATTCAACCCAATCTTTCTTATGTAAAGTTTTTAAAGAGTTTGCCATATAAAATTTTATCAACTAGGATAATGAGAAAGATACTTTTCTATATAAGTACAAATTTATAAGGATTAAAATTGTACTATGATAAATGTTTCAACTATAATATAAGAAGAAAAAAACTCAGATTTCCAAACATGAGTTATTTTTCATTACACTTCATTTAATTATGTTTTCTCACTAAATTTTACAAGTAAGCAATCCCAGAACATTTCAAAAAGATAGTTGTGAAAGAATAGATGTGTCTAAAATCTCAGTAATATCACAGATCTCAAGCAAGTAAATCAAAGTTAAGTCATAATATGTAAACTTGGATAAAGATTTCTGCAAACTCATTGACAATACTAAGTGGCAATTGTTTAGTTACATAATGTGCCTTTTCTATTTTGTTGATTTATGTTCACTCATGTGATTGACAGTTTGAAGATATAAAATTTGTACTAGGGACTTCCTTGGTCGGGAAGACTCCAGGGGGGAAGACTCCATGCTCCCAATGCAGGGGACCGGGGTTTGATCCCTGGTCGGGGAACTGGATCCTGCATGTGCGCCATGACTAAGACCTGGCACAGCTAAAATATTAATAGTTAATTAATTAATTTAAAAAAAAAGAAAAAAGAAAGAAAATTATTCTAAAAAGGAAATCTGGCTTTAGCTCTGTACTTTGCCACGACTTCTAGTCACTGAAAGTATCAAATTTTTTGTCTCCATATAAGGTAATGTAAATATGAGCAATTTGGTGCCTAGGAAACAAAGCTTCCATAAACATTTCCTACTTTAGACTTTCCAGTAGATTAATTACTTTTTAACTATAGTTAATCAGCATAGATACATAATTTCTATCATAAGCAGTATACTTTCAAACGTTTGCTTCCTGAAGCAAATTTTCCCTACCTTCCTACCTCCTATCTCCATCTTGGCCTTGGCAGTCTTCATATGATTTTGTTCTCTAAGCCCAGTTTCTTCTAAATAGTCTCAGACTATTTATGAAAGAGACAGTACAATCGTCTATATTAGCCTGGGTTGACCAGAAAGCAAAGTTTGAAGCATGGGTTTCCACTTTATTAAGATAGTGAGTTATAAACCTATAGAAGCAAGTTAGGGGGAAAGGGAGTGAAGCAGGAATGGAGGGAGAGCCAGTACAAGAGTGTATGCAAAATTACATGCATTTTCTATATGCACAACAGCTTGCTTGATCTCATGGGACTATCTTCTAAAAAAATAGAAAGACCACTACTTAACTGATAGTTGGGAAGGAAGTGAGAATAATCTGCTCTCCAGTCTGGTATTCTATTGTCAGGAATTTAACTGTGGGGCATTAATTTCCCCTTACTTCCAAGTTGTAGGCACTGAGCATGTCACCTAACAACTCACACTTCAGCATCACTAGGTAAGCCCCAGGGCAGTGAATAAGAGGTGTGTGTTGTGAGGAGGGGGTGCATGTGTGACACTTTTTGAAGACCTCCTGGAGTCAGTTAATGAGCCACAATGGCAAGGTTGGGAACAGTGGTTGAAAATGCCAGAAATGGGTGATGCAGAATGGATAGAAAGTAGTGTAGAAGAGGTATCTGATACAGTAACTAAGCAAATTAATCTTTTAAAAGGAAGTCAAAATATTATAGTTATTTCCAATTGGCAAAAAGCTGTGAGGTTTATCTCTTCTAGGTTATATTCCTAACAATACACCCTGAAATTCTCATAGAATAATTTATCTTCCAAATTAGGTGTGTATATTTCTCCTCAAAGAATTTATTTCATCAAAATGTTTGAAGATACAAACACATGAATTCAATGAAGCCCTCGGTCAAAATTATCTTTAGCCAGATCCGGTAAAGTCTAATATGGTTTGTGTGTTCTGATATGCATCAATCTGATTATAATAGTTTGGTTTATGTGTTCTGACATGCATGAACCTGATTATAATAAGTGTATAACAATTTTATATATAAAAAGGTTGTGGAGCAATTGACAATCTTTGGTGACACAGGCCATGAGGAAGGAAGCCAACTCCATGGTGGCAGTGACATGATTAGAAGAAAAGGTAGTCTACAGAAATAGGTAAATCTTAGAAAAGAGCTGGCTTTGGGAGACGATGGTTAGGTCTCTGGCACTTTCACTTTGAACTTGCAGGACAGAATCTGGATGTAAATATCCCAAAGGGAAATAGAAATGAAAGACTGAATCTACAGAGAGATATTTGAGATATATACTTAGTACTATACATATGGGTAATAGTAATATTATAATCAATTTTCATTGATTTTCCTCTTCTTTCTATCTCCCAAATGAAGAAAGGGTGCTTTACATAGTTTTATGTTACCCAGAATCAGAACAACCTTTCTACTTTGAGGCTATCATCAATTGTGCATGTCTTAATAGGAGACATTATTAAATCAGAAGAAGTCAGTTAAACCTTCTCCCAGCTTTGTAGCTGACTAGAGTATGGAAACTAGGGTTCTGATAATTAAATACTTACACCTCCAGGTTTGAATCTTGAAAAGTGATCAAATGATATGGGTATATGGAGACTTTTCCATGCAGCTTTGGCAATCAGTGCTGTGAGAGTTTAGGAATGGAGGCAGTGATAAATACTCAGTGGTATTAGGACCAGCAGCAAAATCCTAACTAGATTGTCCCTGAGGAATGATACTGGCTCTCTTTCCTGCTACTTAGATGCTCTTGGTAGTTACCCAACTTCTGAGCCTGGCTTTCCAGCCTTCTGTTAATATTATAAGCTACCATATATTCTTCCAGCAATGTTTTTTCTGCTTGAGCTTTTTTTTTTTAATGTAATATTTATTATTTATTTGTTTGCTTATTTTTGGCTGCATTGGGTCTTTGTTGCTGCATGCAGGCTTTCTCTAGTTGTGGTGAGCTGGGGGTGCTCTTCATTGTGGTGACTTCTCCTAGAGGTGGATTCTTTTGTTGTAGAGAGCAGGCTCTAGGCTCACAGGCTTCAGTAGTTGTGCCACGTGAGCTCAGTAGTTGTGGCTCATGGGCTTAGTTCCACTGCATGTGGGATCTTCCTGGACCAGGGCTCTAACTCGTGTCCCCTGCATTGGCAGGTGGATTCTTTTTTTTTTTTTTTTTTTTGGGTTTTTTTGGGGTTTTTTTTGCGGTACATGGGCCTCTCACCGCTGCGGCCTCTCCCATTGCGGAGCACAGGCTCCAGACGCGCAGGCTCAGCGGCCATGGCCCACGGGCCCAGCCGCTCCGCGGCATGTGGGATCCCCCCGGACCGGGGCACGAACCCGCGCCCCCTGCATCGGCAGGCGGACTCCCAACCACTGCGCCACCAGGGAAGCCCCGGCAGGTGGATTCTTAACCACTGCATCACCAGGGGTGTCCCTCTGCTTGAATTTTAAATATATATATTGGAAACTGTTGAAGTAATTCTGTTGAGACAAGATGGATCCCCATCTAAGATTTGATTCTAAAGTCAAAACTGATGACACCTCAAACACACACTCACCAAGAAGACATGAAAAGCTTTATTTACCCATTAAGAAGCTGGCTGAGGAAAACAGTTCTGGTTCCCAAGCTGGTCAAAAAAATGTCTTTGGAGAGCTAAGGAAATAGACTGGCTTGATATTTACAGTGATTAGGAGTGGTTAGCTTGATGAAGGTTCTCAAGTGTTCTGTGACATCAGTTGCATGGGTTGACCTTGCAGGTACCAAAGGAGGTAGCATCTGGGCTTTACATCAGCTTTCCTAGATGTGGGGCAGGAGGGGGAGGGGAGTGGTGACGTGGGACAGGAGGGAGAGAGGTGATGTGGGGCAGGAGGAGGAGGGGAATGGTGGATCTTTAAAGCTGTTAGTAGTCAAACCTCAAAATTGAAGTTAGATTTGTTATTGGAGGAACTATTATAAGTATAAATTAACCCAGGCAAATCAACTAGACCAAAGTTACAATGAATACTTTTTAAGGGAATAGAACTGCTGCCTTGTTAAGAAAAATTAAACACATTTATCTAAAATGTGGTGAATGGAAAATTCAGGGGCTTTGGAATTTGATGCTTGAATTCTGATCCTTCCCTACATTAGCTAAGTAATCTTATGCTAGTTATTTAATCTGTTTAAGCCTCAGTTTCATCATCTATAATAAAATCATCTACCAGTTATGACAGGATCATGTGAGTAGTTCTTGTTTTCAACCCCGACTCACAATGGCAGCATTGTCTAATAGTTAAGAATGTCATCTCAGGAGTCACATGGCCTTGGTTTAAATCCCCACTCCACCATTTACCAACTCGTAAACTTGGACAAACGATGAAACCCCTCAAAGAATCAGTTTCTCCATCCAACCATTAAAAACATTGTTTGGGGGAACAAATGTGATCATATATTTGGCTCAGGATAAGAATTCACTAAATATCAATTGTTAGTATTCTACCCATCAATTGGATCCAGCTCCTTCATACATTAACAAGAGTGCTTAATTTACTGAAGATACTGTGGGGATATGTGACTAGGTTTCATGTTACACACCACACGAAAAATCTTACTTAAATTGCTATTTCATGGCTTCCTTCTTCTTCATTAAGATCTTTTCTCTGCAAGTCATCATCTCCTGTATTTCCCTGTCCTATCTAATAATCCTATGAGTTGATTATTAACAATTAGTTCTTGCTCTCCATTCCAAACCATAATCAGTCAAATAAAAGCACAGAGGTCATTACTGCACTGAAAATTTGTTATCCTCTCACATGCTATTGGGAGAGGGTCTTATTTGCTACCACACCACTAGCGACTCATATTACTAATTGAACAAAGCATGTGTCTGTATAAAAGGAAATTATGTCTCCTAAGAAATTGAGTACATCTAAATAGTGCTACATAGGAATTATTATACTTGCCATATGAGGTTGTGGAGAGGTTTTAACTAGGTAATTTCTATAAAAACCTTACTACAATACCTTGCTCATAATAGGTGAAAATTTTATTTTTGTAATTCATTTTAGTTACTCTCATTTGTGCTATAAGAATCTATTCCATATTTCTCAGGATAGTATTTAATCTTATGATGGATCTGACATTTTAAAATCCTATTTGTTAAAATTTATTTCTAATTTGTAAAGCTAGTTTATTTATTTAAAGTTTAAATGCCAAATCAAATTTTATGTAGTTGACGGCAAAGCGAAAAATAACTCCTTTAAATCCATAAAAGGGCAACTCTGGGCTAATATACTATTTTTCTGGACTTTTAAATTCTTCATTAGTGTTTCAACTTTTCTTCTTCTCTTGAGATCTATGAAATATAAATTAACTTGGAAAAGAGTAAGAAATTCTCTGCTTTTACACCATGGAAAATATTCCAAGATTATAAAGTGTTTTTTTCTTTGTCCCATATATAATGTCTTTATGCTTTCCAGAGCCTTTAAGTAAAACCTTCAAGCAGCATATTTAGCTTGTTAGCCTTTAATTGTTTTGAGGGCATCTTTGTTTATTTATTGTTTAAAAAACTGAACAATGCTCAGGAATATTTGAGCAAAATAAAAAATATTATAACCTCCTCCCCCAACAAAACAAAAAATGTTAAGTTTGCACATTCCCTTCCTGAATGTTTATAGATCTCTACTATTAGTGATATTGAAACTGAAGAATTCTAAATAAAATCCCATTTCTCTCTCAAAGTACTAAGGTGGAACTGGGCTAAACGACAAAGGAAAAGTGCATCAAAGATTCTTGCATTGTTAATATCCAAAAATGCACTATCTCATCCACTTCAGGACGGAAAAAGAAAAGCTCCAGATTATTTTTCAAGGAAATACTATTGATATTGACACACAAGGCATTTGGATCAAGCCTAGAGTGCATGTGCAGAAAAGTTAAAGCTTTGACAAGAGATCGGTAAAGGACAAGATTTTCACCCCGAAACCCATTTCTTGAACATACATCCAATCCCTCTAATGCTACCTTTCTGTGTATTCAGTAAGATTTCTGCTTTTTTTGTCGGAGGAAGAGTACTATGTTTAGGATATTGGTGAGGAGGAAGGGTATTTTCTAAGCCTGGTTAAATCTAGGTTGAAAGATAAAAATCTATAAATACAGGTACAACAGATTAACAGAGAAACAAAAACTATTTACTGAGCAATCAACAAGTGCAACAACAAATGCATATAAATATATTAACACAGCACAAAAGGAATGTGTGAGTCATCACCAACTGCTGAAGCAAAGTGTTATTCGGTAAATATTTGTTGAATTTAATTGCATGGATATTTTCCTAAATTGCTTTGATCTTGGTTTGGAAAGTGAGATCTATTTCTTTTCAAATAGCACAGGACAGCAACTCTTGGTGTGGTTAATGTGAGTCCAGAATAGCTGATGGTTTTTCAATGAGTCTGACTGAAAAATACTTATTGAATCCTAGGTCAAATGTGACTCTAGTCAAAAGAAGGAAATCTCTGAATTCTGGGATAGCTTCAAGGCTAAAAGACTTCTGAAATACAGAAAATGTTACCTTACCAAGAAGTAACCATGCTTATAGCAAAACCAGGGGCTATGTACATCAGCCAAAATGTGCCTGCTTCATGCTGTAGGGACCCATTGTGCTTATTGAAATGGACATTGCAAGCTCCATTTCACACATCCTGCATTATATAGCAGCAATTAAATTTTGGGAATTGACTGTTCTACCCGGTAGCGTGACTTGATTAGTCTATTCATTCCTCTTGCCTACATTTGGCTCAGATGTATACTGATTTAAGCCATTTTCAACCCATAAAATGTTCAGAGAATTTTGCCTATGGAGCCATGGTAATTTGTGATCATTACAGTTTATTTCTCTTCCTAGAGGTGAATGTGGGAGCATGTTGCTTGAGTTGCTCAATAGCCATCCTGCAACCACAAAGGAAGTTACCTGATGATAAAGCCAACCTTAAAAGGAAGCTGAAGTCAATAGAATCCCTCCCAAAGAAATGGAATCAGAGCCATAATTATGTGATGCAATAAAAGTCCTGTGATTTAGGCCAGTTTGAGAGGAGATTCTGCTATTCACAGGAGAAATCATTGTGATTCAGGATGCTATAGGGTAACTCTTCCTCTGCCTGTCTCTGAGAGGTCAGTGTGTCAGAGCACACGGAGAACTGGGCAGTGTTTGAAAGCACTGAGCGGAGCCCATCCTTTCATTTGCTGCCTGTAAGATCTGAATAAGTCACTTCATCTTCTGAACTTCAAATTTCATGTTTGCCAAAAATGGTAAGAACACTATTTACCACAAAAGGAATTAGAGATGATTAAATAGTTTGTGTCTTATAATAGTGATTTTCCAAATTAAAACATTAAATAGACATAAGTGCTTTTTTTTTAGACATGGTTACATTTACAGGCTTTGAATGCTGGCTTTCTCCACATCTAAGTCCCCTTGGTACCCATCTCTAGAACAAGCCTCTTTCCAGTCTCTGCCATCAGTTAAACATCCTGCCCCTAAAAAGAAGCAAGATGACAATCTCTAGTTTAGAGGAAACAAAGTGGGAACTGAGTAGAAGAGAATTGAGCCTGAAAAAAATAACTTAACTGTCAAAATTAAATTGTCATAAGACGTATGAAGAAAAAAAAACAAGGTAGATATTTTCTCAAGAAAAAAAAAAAAAAAGACCTGTCTACAGGGCCTACATGCTGCCTCTTCCTGTGAGGCATGCACCCAGGGGTTCATTCAGTTCCCATAATACCCTGTTGTCTTGTACTTCACCATTTCACTCAAATATACTGCTTTTGGTTCTACAGGCTTTCATTTTGGTATCTTGCTCCAGCCCAATAGGGACTAATGCTAAAAATAAGTAATCTGTACACTAATAAAATTTTGCTCTTTATACCTCAATTCTGATTATTGGGTTTTTGTTCTATTTCTGTAATCCCATTCCCACCTTACACTCTGGTTCATTGGATACTGTTTTCTACTCCTGACAGCAAGTTCCTACCACAGTAAGCTGTTATATGCAAGTACATTTTAGGCCTTATTATTGCTAATTCTACCTTCCCCTCCACAGACTGGAGCCTTTCTCTGAATTCCAGTTACATGTTAGTATAAATTCCTAACACTACTGTCTACATACATTCTTCTTCAAACTTTAAAATTTCCTGCCTTTAGATTCCCCAGATTTATTCTCCGTATACCAGTTGAGATACCCCTCATCTAACTTAAAATCGTGACTTTACAACATAAACTACCACACAGCACAGCTGCCTTTCAGAGGAAGAGCTCTGCCCACTGCAGTTCCTACTTTCTGCTTACATGAGTTACCAACATTCCTTATGCATTTACAACAGTCTCTTCAAGATTTGACTGCAGCCAAACTCTACACAACAAATTATTTGGAATTTCAAATCGCTTGTTTGCAATACTCTCTTACTAGAATTTCTAAAATCTGTCTCCTATTTTCATTTTTATATATCTTCATGAGACAGAAGTAATTTTCAAAGGTTCTAGCTATCTAGTGAAAGTGTTAAGTAGCTCTGCCATTTTGGACATGACTCACGAAGGAAGGATGAAGCAAAATACTATCACTGTATAAAGCAGAAATATCATGATGTAAATGTCTAGCTGTTTCTTCTGAAGAAGATGGATGTCAGAATGACCACACCTTATTCATCACGTTTCTTGACCTCCTAGAGTTCAATCTAGAGTTTCCTCGTAGCATAGGACACTGCAGCATGGTATTCTTAAATTTTCTTATTTCTTTGTATTTCATTCTTTCAATTATTTAGAGTTATTTTAAAATTTGATTCATAGTTCAATAATCTGAATTTAAGAGTGAGAATATTGAAATAAAGACACTGTTATTATTTTGAATTTTTTTCCTATTACTATTTTTAAATATAAACATCACCCTAACTATACACACATTTTTACAAATTTTACATAATTTTGAGAAGTGTGAAATGGTAATTACTTATGCTTTATTACATAACTTAGTGTGAATTCTCTTTATTTTCGCTTAGGCTAAATATATAAAGCTAGAAGGATAGACTGCTATTTTGAGAGTTTTGGATTTCCATGTCAAATTTATCATACTCCCACAATCATTTTAAAGCTAGTTTCTGAACTTTATTATGTAATGGCTTCATGTTTGTTAATAATTTATAATATGTATTATTAGACTATCAGCAGAATTGAAACTAATACTTTTTGTTTTTTGGAATTTAGAAAAATTTAAAGAGGTAATCTAAAAATCAGTGATTCTCAGTGAATTATATAAGAAGATATCTGAATTAGTATTTGGAAAGTCTGATGAAGGTCAACCTATTATTTGACAAAATAAACAAATATTTTGTTTCATCCATAAAAAAGATAATTTCAAGAATGGGCAGGGGGAAGGGTAAGGTGTGACAAAGCAAGAGAGAGGCATGGACATATATACAATACCAAACATAAGGTAGATAGCTAGTGGGAAACAGCCGCATAGCACAGGGAGATCAGCTTGGTGCTTTGTGACCAGCTGGAGAGGTGGGATAGGGAGGGTGGGAGGGAGGAAGATGCAAGAGGGAAGAGATATGGGAACATATATATATGTATAACTGATTCACGTTGTTATAAAGCAGAAACTAACACACTAATGTAACACAATTATACTACAATAAAGATGTAAAAAATATATTTGAAGTATTTAGATCGACATTTATGTGTGGAACTTAACATCTGCACAAAAACATAATTGATTAGATAACTGAATTATCATTCTTACTGAAATATCTAAAATTAGAATATGTAGATATATATGTGTGTGTGTGTCTGTGTGTGTATACTTTTTAAAAAGGAATCACTGAACATTTAAAATAATGAATCCATAGATCCCAGAAACAAAGTGAATACAGGAAAATTAGAAAGCATTTAGGAGCCTAAACCATGTTTTTGCCAAAACCTGGAAGTTGTAAGCTTCTAATCTGGGGACTGCACAGAATATTAAGAACAGGATCTAGAGTCTATACCCGATATTAGAAATATAATAACATACTCCAATTTAAAGTGAGACCGGATATAAAGTTGTGACCTTGAATAGTTACTGTCTCAGTGTAAATATAAATGACAAATAAATCCCACTTTGAAGGACCATCATCCTTCATAAACATGATGTTGAGTTGATGGGAAAGATATTCCCTGGGAACTCGCAAACACAGAATCATCATTTTCAGTGTTTAAAATCCAAATTCACGCTAACTATGCAGTCTGAAAAAATAACAGATTTTGATTTAACGTGCCACTTAGTTGACTAGCAGAAACAAGGCAGATGCTCTCTAAAGAAACTGTACTTCAATCTACTCTTCTTCAAAAAAAAATCCAAAAAGTTCTAAGGAAAATTGTGAGACAGCTCACAATTAATTTATGAAGCATTCCATGGAATGATGCTCCCATGTATCAAAGCTAACAGACAAGGTAGAGAAAAGTTCACAAGTTCATATCAAAATTAGATATAAGATTTACCAGACACAGAATATAAAGTAACCATGCATATTGTTTTGAAAACTAAAAGAGAAAAAAAATGATATGGAACAACAGAAAACAAATAAACTTTGTCAAATAAAATAGAACTTTTGGAAATAAATAATAATTTAAGTTAAAAACTCTATGGATGGACTAAACAATAAATAAACCCAGCTAAAGAGAACTAATGAAAAGAAGATAGAACAAAATCAACTATGCAGAATGTAATCCAAAAGACAAAGCTAAGGAAAATAAGAAAGTCATCATAAAAAATATCATGATAGATTTCATTTTACCATGTATATTTGGAGTTGCATAAGACTATAACAGAGAGAAAACATGAAACAATAAGTAAAAAATTCAGACAATTGCTTAAATATTTCTGTAATTGTGAAAAAAGAAAAAAAAAACACAAATACTTATATCTAGAAAGCTCTCCAAATTGTTTTCAAGATAAATGAAATATTCCCCAGCTAGCAACATCATAATGCAACTGCAGAACACACACATAAAAAAATCAAGTTTTCTGAAAGAGAGTGAAAAAGAGAGAGGGAATTTTAAAAGTATCCAGAGACAAAGAGTAAGTCCGTCCGAATAAAACAGTTAGATGGATTTCTCTTTTCTCAAGAGCAAGAGTAGAAGCCAGAATACAATGGAATCATTGTTCTATGATTCCAAACAAACCAAAAAATCCATCACAACAGTAGAAAACAACTGTTAACATAAAATTTTATGGACAATTCTGAGAGGTCACTGAAAAGAATTGTGGTGATCCCTCTGCAAGAATAAAGGTTTTATCATACCAGCTCCTGAGAATGCTTCAGGAAGACAGCTTTGAACTCTTAGGCCCCTTTGGGCGTTGTCTCAGCTGATGAAACTACTTTACTGAGGTCACAGCTTCTTTCTTGTGCAGAACATAGCCAAGGTTCAAAATCTTGGTATCCCATCAACTAGAAATAACTCTGAAGGGACATTCCACCATTCTAACTCCTCTAAGGTTGACTGAAGCTTCCACTGAAGCTTGACTTCTCCCATTCCTTAATCCCATTTTCTTCCCTTTCCTCTCACAGGTGTTAAATCCAGAATTCCTAACAATACTATTGTACAATTATCTGTATATTAGAGTTTGTGTTTTGGCCAACTCAACCTGTGACAATAGTGCATTATATTTCAAGAAAGAGGATAAAATAAAAACCATTCTCAGAAGAACAAACTGTACCACCAAAATACATACAATAAAGGAAATTCTAAGGAATGAATTTAGGAAGAAGAATGTTCTCAGATGAAAGAATGAACATTTAAGAATGACAGATGACTATAAATATTGTAAATAATATAGTGAAACTGATCCAATATTTACAGTATAAATTAATGTTAATGTCTAATTGTTGGGTTGAAAACAGATTGGAACTAGATTACTGAACAACAACAGATTAAAAGTTAGAGGAGGATCATTGTAATTATTTTATCCATTGTGCATTATATTAAATTTATATTTTTATTGTTCAAAAAGAAGTTAAAGATGCTGATTAACTTTAGGTTTTATTAAGATTACTATTCAAATTATTATTAAAGTTATAGACATGAAGAACATAATTCTCCTCTCTAAAAGAATAAAGGGGGAAAATGTAACAAAGAAAAAATATCTAGAAAATTGAAACAAAGGATGACAGGAAGAAGAAGCAACAAAGGAATAAAAAGAATTGAAAGAATACAATATATGGAACAGATAAGTCCAAGTATATCTAAAATATCACAGTAAATTCAATAAACTTTCCAGTTAAATACTCTCAGACTGAATTTTAAGAAAATATAGATATTTGTCATTTCAAGAAATACAAGGACCTTGAGAAGTGAAGTCAAATGAATAGTGAGCTAATGAATATCATCAAACAAGGGGGTATAGCTCAGTGACAGAACATTTGACTGCAAATATCATCAAATGAAGGGTTGTGTAGCTATATTAACAGCAAATCAAATAGATTAAGTTTTGCCCATGATAAAAAGGGTGGGATGTAAACATAAAAGCGCCAACTCCACAGGAAAATAAAATAATTTTAAACATGTTTAAATGAAAACAAATTAGATAATCTCAAATAAAGTAAAATAAGCATTGAAGGACAATATCAGTAATTAATTGATAAGGTGGGAAAAAATGGAAAGGATAGAGAAGTTTAGAACAACTTAATTTAAAGTTTCATCTAAAATAAATAGAGGTCTTTATTCAAGGCCACACTAATTTTTTTCATTGACTATTTTTTTTTTAACAGCAGTTTTAGGTTCACAGCAAAATTTAAGGAAGAGTAAAAAGATTTCTCACATATGCCCTGCCTCCACATATTCAAAGCCTCCCCCATGATCGATATCCCCCACCAGAGCAGTACATTTATAAATGATGAATCTACATTGATGCATCATAACCTCCCAAAGTCCATAGTTTACATTTCTTTTCACTCTTTTTGTACATTCTGTGGGTTTGGACAAATGTGTAATGACATGTATTCAAATTTATAGTATTGTACAAAGTATTTTCACTGTCCGAAAAATTCTTTGTGGTCTACCTATTCATCTCATCTCAGCCCCAACCCTTGGCAACCATTGCTCTTTTTATTGTCTCCATAATTTCCGTTTTTCCAGAATGACATATAGTTGGGATCACATAGTGTGTAGCCTTTTCAGATTAGCTTCTTTCACTTAGTAACATGCATTTAAGATTCCTCTATGTCTTTTCGTGGCTTGATAGTTCATTTCTTTTTAGAAATTTCCGTTTAGATATTTTCATTTCTTTTTAGTACTGAGTAATATTCCATTGTATACATGTACCACAATTTTTAAAAAATCTATCCAGCTACTTAAGGACATCGGGTTTGCTTCCAGATTTTGGCAATTATGAATAAAGGTGCTGTAATATCCACATGTCACATTTCAATATAGACATAAATTTTCAACTCCTTGGAATAAATATTAAGGAGCAGGATTATTGTATATCGTATAATAAGCATATATTTAGTTTTTTTAACCTTTCAATATCCTTTACCCATTCTTCCCACTGGCAAGCTCCCACTTCTGGCAACCACTAATCTGTTCTCTGTATCTCGCAGCTTGTTTTTCTTGTTTGTTTCTGTTTTGGTTTTGATTTTACATATCAGAGAGATCATGTGATATTTGTCTTTGTCTGGCTTATTTTTCTTGGCTTAATGTCCTCAAGATCCATCGATGTTGTTTAAATAGCAAGATTTCATTCTTTTTTATGACTTAACAATATTCTATTACATATATATAAATATATATAAAACAATGTCTTTATTTGTTCATACATCAGTGGACACTTAAGTAGTTTCCATATCTTGGCTCTTGTCAAAAATGTTGCACATATCTTTTCATCTTAGTATTTTCGTTTTCTGTGGATAAATACCAAGAAGTAGAACTGCTGGGTCATATAGTAGTTCTATTTTTATTTTCATTTTTGAGGAATCTCCATAGTGTTTTCCATAGCAAGTGAACCAATTTAAATTCCCACCAACAGTGTACAAGGGTTCTTTTATCTTCCATCCTTCCAATACTTGTTGTTCCTTGTCTTTTTGATAATAGCCATTTTAACAGTTGTAAGGTGATATCATATTGTAGTTCTGATTTGTATTTCCCTGATGATTAGTGATATTGATCACCTTTTCATGTTCCTGTTGGCCATCTGTAGGTCTTCTTTGGAAAAAATGTCTATTCACATCTTCTGTCATTTTTTAATCTGCTTGTTTGTTTTTATGCTGTTGAGTTGTATGAGTTCTTTATATATTTTGGATATCAGTTCCTTGTCAGATATGTGATTTGCAATTATTTTCTCCCATTCAGCAAGTTGTTTTTTTTAATTTTTTGTTGATAGTTTCTTTAGCTGTGCAGCAGCTTTTAAGTTTGATGTAATCCCACTATTGATTTTTGCTTTTGGTATCAGATTCAAAAAATTATCACCAAGACCTATGTGAAGGAGCTTACAGCCTATGTTTTCTTTTAGGAGTTTTATGATTTCAGGTCTTAAGTTTAAGTCTCTAATGCATCTTGGGTTGGTCTTTGTGCATGGGGTAAGAAAGTGGTCAAGTTTCATTATTATACATTTGGCTGTCCAGTTTGTCAGCACCATTTATTGAAGAGACTGTCCTTTCTTCATTGTGTATACTAGTCTCCTGTTTATTTCTGGGCTTTCTATTCTGTTCCATTGATCTATGTGTCTGTTTTTAGGCCAATACTATAGTGTTTTAGTTTCTGTAGCTTTGGAATATAGTTTGAAATCAAGGAGCATGACACCTCTAGCTTTGTTCTTCTTTCTCAAGATTGCTTTGGTTCTTTGGGGTCTTTTGTGGTCCCATACAAATTTTAGAATCACTTATTCTATTTCTGTGAAAAATTCCATTGGAATTTTGATAGGAATTGCATTGAATACAAAGATTATTTGGGGCAGTATAGACATTTTAACAGCACTGAATTTTCCAATCCATGATTACAGAATATCTTTCCATTTATTTGTGCCTTCTTTAATTTCTTTTATTAATGTCTTGTAGTTTTCAATATACAGGTCTTTTACTTCCTTGGTTAAATTTTTCTGAGGTATTTTATTCTTTTTGATGCAATTGTAAATGGAATTCTTTGCTTAAATTCTCTTTCTGATAATCCCTTATTAGTGTATAGAAATACAACAGATTTTTGTGAATTGATTGTGTATCCTGCAAGTTTATAGAATTTATTGGTTCTAATAGTTTTTCACAGAGTTTGTAGGGTTTTCCATGTATAATATCATGCCATCTGCAAATAGTAATAGTTTTACTTCTTCCTTTCCATTTTGAATGCCTTTTATTTCTTTTCTTGCCTAATTGTTATGGCTAGGACTTTCAGTATAGCGTTAAATGAAAGTGACAAGAGTGTGCACCCTCATCTTATTCCTGATCTTAGAGGAAGAACTTTCAGCTTTTCACCATTGAGTTAGCTGAGGGTTGTCATATATGGCCTTTATTATGTTGGGGTACATTCACTCTATACTTGCTTTGTTGAGGAGAATTTTTTCAAAAGTGGATGTTGCATTTTGTCAAATGCTTTTTCTACATCTATTGAAATGATAATATGATTTTTATCCTTCATTTTGTTAATGTGATGTATCATATTGACTGATTTGCAGATGTTGAATCATACTTGCATTTCTGGAATAAAACCCACTTGATCATGGTGTATGATCCTTTTACTGTACTGTTGAATTCAGTTTGTTGACAATTGTTGAGAATCTTTACATCTATGTTCAAGGATATTGGATTGTAATTGTCTTTTCTTGTGGCATACTTGTCTGGTTTTGGTATCAGGGTAATACTGGCTTCATAAAGTGAGTTTGGAAGAGTTCCCTCCTTTTCTATTTTTTGGAAGAGTTTGAAAAGGATATGTATTAATTATTTTCTGAATGTTTGGTAGAATTCACCAGTGGAGTCATCTCATCCTGGACTTTTTGCTTTGTTTTGATTACTGATTCAATCTCTTTATTAATATCCAGTCTATTTAGAATATCTATTTCATCAAAATTTATTCTTGATAAATTTAGTTTTGTAAGCCACCAGAAGACTGTTTTCCAAGGTGGCTACATCATTTAGCATTCCAACCAGCAATGAATGAAAGTTCCTGTTGCTCCACATCCTTACCAGCGTTTGAGATCATCAATACATAAATCATTATTTTGGAACATAAACTTTGCCCACCCAAGGTGCCAACACAAAAAGACAAGTTTCAGATTTCTACATGATGTAGTGTGGGACAAAATACCATTCTATAATGAACACCTGCTATAATTCAATAACTGATGATAGCTCATGAAATGATTTTCTCTATTTGATGGTTTAAACATATACCTTCTGTCCAAATTTTTTGCCTTATTCAATGTCTATGCTATAGGTACATTTTTATGTCTTAGATGTCCCTGTTTTCTCCGTGTATTAGTTGTGTCTCTCATTAAAAAAAAAAAAATTCTCCTAAGCCATATATCATCTCCTGACACTGCCAAGGTTGAAACTGTTCTGCCCTTGAACCAACAAATTCCTCAGATTATTTACTTTTTCTTAATGTTAGGTTAAATTGATTAGTTAAACAATAAAAAGTAATTAAAACTAAAAATGTAAATAATGGCTTTTGGAGAGAGGGGAAAATTTTGTTACCATCAAATGCAAACTAAACATATTTCTACCAGATACTGAACTGGACACTGATAATACAGGAGTGAATAAACACAGTCCCTACAACTGGATTTTAATACTTCAAGATTGAGAATAAATCTAAGGATAGAACTGCTTCAGTGTGAATTCCAGAAGAAAACAGTCCCAAGAATTAATCAAATTAAGAAGGATGCTTACCTAAAGAAACCTAGGATACCAGAAGTGTTTTCTAAACTTTCATAAATAATGGCATGGAAAATGGAACCAAGTTTCATAAATATAGAGTGAAGTGAAAACAAAAGCTAAATAATGAGCAGCGTGTTTCATGTTAGCTAAATAATGAGCAGTATGCTTCATGTTAGCTGTCAAAGTTAGACTCAAAGAAGGATCAGGCAACGTTTCTGAACTTAGGTGAAAAACAAGCTGTTTAAAAAAAAAAAAAAGCTACTTTCAGTGTGGTAATGCCCAACATGTCCCTGGGGACAGCATGGTAAATTAAGATAATAATTCAGCTCTGAACTCTATTTCAGATATCATCAAGCATTTTGCAATTTCTTATGTATTTTTTCAACTCAAAATTTTTTAGCATTTTTGCTGTATTTTGTATAAAAGAGAGAGCCTACCTCTTAGGATGAATTCACTCAAGTTGAAAAGATTTATCTACCCACAATAGGAGTAAACAATATTTTTAAATTCAAAGCCAGAAAGGACAAACTGTGAAGACCTAGTAAATCATCCTGAAGGAAGCTCCTAAATAAGCCCTACTGATTTTAGAGTCTAGGTTCATGGACGGAATAAAACAACCAAGTAGCTGGAGAAAGAAAATGAGGCTTTTGATGAACAAGGGAAAGAAACTTGATTTTTTGCTAGCATTAAATCCTATAGGACAAAGATTTCAAGTCATTTGTGGATCACAGGTTTATAGAATGGAGCACATCTAAGAATTATCCTTTTTTTTTTTTCTTGGCTGCACCATGTGGCAGTGAAAGCACTGAGTCCTAACCACTGGACCACCAGGAAATTCCCTTTAAGGAGTATCTTTAAGGAAATGGAGGGAGTATTTCCATGGTGAATAGTCAGCAAGATCCATGGTCTTAAAAGATACAAAAAAAAAAAAAAAAAAAAAACACTTGTAGCTCAACATGGCAAGGGGTAGCAGAGAAGCCAGCATAACCCACTGGCTAGGTCAAGAATTAAAAAGCACTTCACCGACTGGTTTATTTTACTTAGCATAATGTCCTCCACGTTCATCCATATTGTTACATATGGCAGGATTTCCTTCTTTTTAGGCTGAATAATTGTCCATTGCATATAGATAGATATGCCACATTTTTTTTATCCATTCATATACTGATGAATATTTAGGTTGTTTCCATACCTTGCCTATTGTGGATAACACTGCAATGAACATGGGAGTACAGATATCTTCTCAAGATCCTCATTTCAATTATTTTACATATGTATTCAGAAGTGGAATTGCTGGGTAATATGGTAGTCCTATTTTTAATTTTTTGAGGAAACTTCATATTGTTTTCTTTAGCAGTTGCACAATTTTACAGTCCCACCAACATTTCACAACGATTTTAATTTCTCCATATCCTCACAAACACTTGTGATCTCTTATCTTTTTTTTTTTTGACACTAGCCATCCTAATAGGTGTGAGGTGTTATTTCACTGTGGTTTTGATTTGCATTTCCCTGATTAGTAGTGATATCGAGCATCTTATCATATGCTTGTTGGCCATTTGTATGTCCTTTGGAAATGTCTATTCGAGTCCTTTGGCATTTTTTAAACTGGGTTATTGGTCACAAAAATGATTACTGCATGATTCCACTTACATGAGATGCCTAAAGTAGTCAAACCTATAGAAACAGAGAGTAGAATAGTGCCAGGGGCTGTGGGAAGGAGGAAATGGAGAGTTACTATTCAATGGGTACAAAGTTTCAGTTATACAAGATGAATAAGTTTTGGAGATCAGCTCCAAACATACATTGTGCCTATACAACATTGTTCCTATGTTTAACAAAATGTGTCCATAGTATTGTGCATTTAAAAATTTGTTGAGAGTAGGTCTTATGTTTTTCTACAATCAAAAAAATAATAATAACACTTCAGATGGAGCATGACCACCAGGAGTTTTTGATGGCAGTATGCATGACTGCAGGGGAAAAAAAAATGCAGCTGCAGTGACATCTGGTAAACCCTAGTATCTCCGAAGAGTCCACCTGTGTAGATCTAAAGAAGGATCAAAATAGCTGACTTTAGATTTCTCCTCTGTTTTTGAAAATTGGTGCTCAAGTTGGATTTAATTTGATTTCAAAAACAGACCTTCTCAACTGAGTTTGCATGACACAATTTCCCTAATACTTGAGGCATTCATTGTGTACAATAAATTAACTCATCTTTTATGCATCTAGATGGCACTAGCTATGTACCTTCCTTGGGAGAACTGAGAAAAAGTTAGTAGTGCTTAGTTTTCTCAGAACCCTGGTTGAGAAAGGCTATTTAGAGTCATGAATAAATATGTGCTATATTCCAAGTTTTGTACCAAAGTTCATGTATGTAACATGTATTTGAATATGTGGAGGTAGTGAATATCAGAGACTACATCAGGAATACTACTTTTTCACTTTAATGAAATCACAACACACATTTAAAGTTATGGTGAAAGTCATACAAGACTTTTAAAGAGGGTGAAAAAATCTAGCCCTTATCCATAGATGATGATGATGATTATTATTATTATTATTTATTTATTATTTTTTTTTGCAATATGCGGGCCTCTTACTGTTGTGGCCTCTCCTGTTGCAGAGCACAGGCTCCGGACGCACAGGCTCAGTGGCCATGGTTCACGGGTCAAGCCACTCCACAGCGTGTGGGATCTTCCCGGACCAGGGCATCGGCAGGTTGACTCCCAACCACTGAGCCACCAGGGAAGCCCTATGTGTATTTTTAATTTTTTGAGAAGGAAGTCAGGAGACTCCTTTAAAGCATAAAATCTCAATTCACTGCAGCTTTTTCTGCTTTTTGGCAGACTTCTCTATTCTGCCTCACAAACTGTTACACAGCCACAGAGAAATGAATTACAAAAATCTTCTAACTTTGGAAAAATCCCCTGCCTGCCTTAATGTGATATTGTAGAGGCTAATACAGCTGGACACAATTGAAGGCAGCTTACTCTAAAGTTCTTGGAATCCAAAATTACTTATATAGGCTCTTTGAGGTACATACTGAACTAATTCCCTTGTGTGACTAATTCTCCACTTGGTCACTTCAAACTGGTGCTCAGCTTCTCAAAGACTCTAACTGTGAATTTAGGCTGATTTCATCTGTACTGATTCCCTGCCTACAGTTTATCTCTGGGGAAACGGCATGGACCTTAAACAGTACACCAAGTTAGGTGATGGCATTTAGGTCTTCTCTATTTCACCCACAGTAGGGAAGTAATGGGATTAGAGCTCAACTTTAGGAATATTATTTTGATGTAAACTGGAGGAAGAATGACTACACATGGGGACAATTAGGAGACATTTATGCTTCAATCAGGGAGACAGATGGGGGCTGGGATTATAAAAATATGAGATATGAATGCTTTTCCATGAGAAATTTGTAATCAAGGATGAAAATTAAGGACAAAAATGTCTATACCAACCAATTTGTGAGTAAAATGTCTTAAAATATAACAGCTCACATATTTAATGACCATTCAATAACCAATTTTAAGTCTATGACTAAAAGAAATAATTTAGAATGCACTCTCATGCTCTAAAACATGGTCTAAAATGTTATTTTTTTTCTCTGGAAATCAAGAAACAAAACAACTCAGTCTAGGTAGTCTGGCTAAATTATTGAATTTATAGGATGTGAGTTATTTTCCTATGTGAGAATAATATATCTTTGTTTTGTGTTCTTCTTTTTTATTTTGCTGTTTTTAAATGTTTTTTTCCAGAAATTGTTTTTCAATGTTAATTAAAAGTCAGTATTATTGTAAGTTCTGGTCAAATTTGATAGGAATAAGAAAATTCCTACAAATCAGAAAACAGACTGGCTTTTCTATTTCTTTTGTTCTTTGAATTTGTCTTTATTAGGCTAGGATGGTGCCGGAAATTTGTAAGTTTCTCATATGCTGCAAGAGCCAGAAAGCCCCAATACATTCTGGTTGGCATTAAAATGTCACAGCATCCCAGCACGGTGGGACTTTCCATTTGTATATTAACTTGTTATCTGCCGGCAGCATTGAAGGTGAATTTGCTCACAAACTATCTAATAGTGTAATTTTAAAAAGTTTAAGGAATTTGAAACAAAATTAAACAGTGAATAGGAAAACTTTCTAATTTGATCTATTTTACATGAATAAATGACAATTCCTCCATCTTAAATAAAATGACATTTGAAGTTAAATGAGAAATTTGGTGTAGAAATAACATTTTATGGTAAACAACTTCATACATAGTTAACTCATATATGTATGTGTCTGCAAAGGGAAACAAATGAACAAATACAGGCATTTAATTCAAAGCAAAAATAACTTCACACAAAGATGATTTAATAGACTTTAAATAGTCATTCACTGTTTCACTTATGCTAGTGAAGTTTTAAGAATCCATTGTTATATAAATTCTGGGATCTAGGGGTGCTACATAAACTGTAAGTACCAAGTTATATGTTTGATTGAAAGCCAAGAACCAGATTAGAGCGGGAAGAGAGACACAGTTTGAATCTTCCTGTTGTCAAGACGAGCATATTTCCTCAGAGACCCTGAACATGCATAAAGACAAGTCCTGGAGAGGTCTTTGGCAAATTATACAAACATGTCATCCTCTACAGAAAACCCACATGACTATCACTGTGGGTCATTTGAGCTCAGGAGACAGCTGACATTTGGTGAGTCATAGTATGGTCTCTCTGGTGATACTCACCATCATCACCCAAAAACTCCATCCCAACTTAAGAAATGGGAAAACTTGAGCTTCCTAGTTAATTTTCATAAGAATACCTCACAAAGAGAATCAGATGATTTTCCATTTCAAATCCTCATATACTAATGCCTTTCTAATGAAATTAAACCCTGAGTAAAGGTTGAATCAATATTAAAACTTAAATATATGCTCTCTGTTTCCTCTTAAAATTGCAAACTAATTAGCTTACTAAAAGAAAAGATTTCCTACCAGTCAGTATTCTGTATGTGAATCTGGCAGGCTTCAGGCACAATGAACAATTCACCATGATTATACTCTTGTTTACTACTAAATATATCTGTTAAGAACAAACATATAGTTTATAATTTTCATTACCACGTGGAATTTTTCATTTAAATTACATGAATTCCTTAAGGTGGTTGATACTGAGAGAGAGGTAAAATTTGTATGTTAATATTACTGAATAAAAATCAGTAAAAGTGGTATATGTTATTTTTTAAAATTCTCCTTTAAAAGTATGCATTTCTTTGTCTTCAAACCATAGATTTACTTGAATAGATTGGTGGTCCTTAACTAAGAGATAAATAGTCTTCTAAATGTGAATACTATTTTTAGCATAAAAATTAGTGTAATTTCATGATTACCTAATTGTAGCAAGAAATAATGACAATGCAAGAATTTTTTTAAAAATTTCTTTGGACATACAAATGAGAGATAGTCATTTAATTGATTTGTAACTAACAGAACTCTAGCAAATCAGTTATTTCATTATCTGTAAGTATATTTTGCAAAATCTTTATCTTGGCAACTTGGCAAAGTTACATGATTCTAAATTTTTCCTTGAGGGGTACTTTATTGATGCAATTTATATGATCACTTATAACCCCTAGTTATATGATGTCTAGTAATTATTGAAGATTTATATCAAGTAATAATTACTAGAACTATTCCCTGAAATAAAGTCATACATTCCTTGAAGCTTCTCACCCTCACTCCCCATCTCAGTGTGGATGTAAACCATGTTTCCTTTGCATCATTTAATTCATTGTAGAATGGTCTCTGCAGAACTGATGTTGTCTCTAACCTGCACTAAATGATGTTATAAGAAACTATATATATTTTATATTATATTTTTACAGTAATTAATGTATTGCTGGCAGTATAACACATTACACAAAATCTTTGTTTTTGACAAACTACAGGAAATAAGTCTCAAAAAACACCCACAAAAAATTGGATTTATCTTAAACAAATGGCTTAAGTTAATCGTTTAGGCATGATGAATCTTTGAACTGATTTTGTTCACCTCTTTACTTTAACTGTAGTTGCCTTCAGAAAGAATACAGAACTTGTATGGAAAACATTTTCTGCATTTACCTTGCCTTTGGCCTTATCATATGGTGATGTCATGTTAGTTTTTCTTATTTCATGGAAATGTAAACTAAACTCTTCCAAATACCATCAGTTTAGTCACAAGATTTAAAAATATATATTTACCAACCTTATTGAGATATAATTGATGCATAATTAATTGCTTACATCTAAAGTGTATGATCTGATATGTTTTAACTCATGTATACACTTGTGAAACTATGACCACAATTAAGATTTTGAACATATCAACTCCAAAATTTCCTCATTTGCATTTGTCTTCATTTCCTCTCTGACCTGATCCCCCCAACATGCCTAGTTAATTAGCTGCTTTCTGTAATTATGTATTTTTCTAATATTTTACACTCTACAGTATACATTTTCTATTGTATCTTTCACACAGCATGATTATTTTGAGATTCATATTGCAATAGTTGCTTTTTTTTCCCCTGAATAATACTTTTTTTGTATGGATGTATCAGGATTTTTTATACATTTACCTATTGGTGATCATTTGAATTTTTTCCAATTTTGGACTATTACAAATCAAGCTGCTGTGAATATCCTTGCACAGATCTCTATATAGACATACCATTTTTTTTTCTCTTCATTGATAACTTTGGAATAGAATGACTTGGACATATGGTAGGTCTAGGGTGGACACTTAAGAAAGTGTAAAACTATTTTCCAAAATAGGTATACTGTTTTGCATTTCCACCACCATGTGTGAGAGTTTCAGTTCTTCATATCTTTGCCAACACTTGGTATGGTCAGTGTTTAAATTTTAGCCATCTATAAAGTGAGTAGTGATAAATGCTTAAGCTTTAATTTTATTAATGACTAATGATGCTCAGTGTCTCTTCATGTACTTATCTGACACTCATAAATCTTTGGTTAAATGTCTGTTCAAATATTTTGCCTTTCTTAATTAGTTTGTTATCTTAGTATAGAGTGTTAAGATAAATAGAGAGAGTAGTATTGAGATTTTATATATATGAATATATAAAATGGTTTATGTTAATCATATAGGCATTATGAATATATATATATATATATATATATATATATATATATATATATATATATATATATATATATATATATATATATATATGTGTGTGATCTGAATACTACTCCTTTAGCAGATTATGCTTTGCAAATAGTTTCTTCTAGTCTATGGGTTATCTTTCTATTCTCTTAGCAATGTCTTTCAAAGAGCAAAGTGTTTTTACTTTCGTTAAAGTCTGATTATTATTTTTTTCTTTAACTCATATTTTTAGTGCCTATCTAAGTAATCTTTGCTTAATCCAAGGTCACATAGATTATTTCTTATGTTTACATCTAGAAGTTTAATAGTTTTGCTTTTCACATTTAATATTATAATCCATTTAGATATATTTGCATACAATGTGAGATATGGATTGATTGAAGTTTATTTTTTCCATAAGAATATCTAATTTTTCCAGCACCATATTTTGAAAGGACTGTCATTTCTCCACAGACTTTCCTATCTGCCTTTTTTTGAAATTATTTGTCCATATATCTGAGTATACTTCTGGACTCTACTCTTCCATTGATCTATTTGTCTATCTTGATGCCTATACCACACTGTTTTGATTACAGTAGCTTTATAATAACTCAGAATAAAATAATATTAAGATTCCAACTTTGTTCTTTTTTTAAATCAAAGTTGCTTTGACTCTTCCAGGACCTTTCAATTTCTAAACAAACTTTAGAATCAATTTGCCAATTTCTACAAGAAAGGCTTTCTGGGATTTTTATTGATATTACCCTGAATATATATTCAATAGATCAATTTGGATAGAACTGGCAATCTAACAATAGTCATGCAGTCCATTAATTGGATTTTCTCTAATTTTTATATGCACTATGTTTTGTAGTTTTCATGGTACATGTTTTGTACATCTTTTGTCAGGTTTATCCTTAAATAGTTCATTTTTTGGATGCTATTAGAATGCATTGTTTTTAAATTTCAATTTCTGATAGTTCATTATTAGTATATAGGTATACAGATTATTTTAGTATATTAGTCTTATATCCTATAATCTTACTAGCCTCACTTAGTAGTTACAGTGTCTTTTTGTATATTCTATCAGATTTTCTACAAAGATGTTTGCTTTTAATTCCAGTCACCACCAAGTCAACACCTGATCAGTTGAGTTATGGTGTCTCACACAGAAACACAATAAATATTATCAGGAGTCTCCCAACTCATTTATACCATCTTGTTTTTAATGTGTAAAACCAGTTTGTTTTTGGATTGATATGACTCTCAAGCACTTAATTTTCAATCCTATTTCTAGTTTTATCCTCGTTCCTTTGAACTAATGATAAATCTCACTTCTCTGGTTGTTAATATTTGTTATGCAAGTTCTTGTTTAATTCACTTTATGCCAGCTCTAGATAATAACTGGTTTATTTTTTGTTTTGTTTTGCTTTATTTTGACATGGCCTATTTCTGCCCTTAAAGGGAAATCTGAAAAATCTAACCAAACATTAGGCCAAACAAAATATTCTCAGGATTTCTACAATTTTTAATCTACCGTATTTATAAATTAGTTATCTCAGAAATAATCTGCCTTTACTCACATGGTATCACCAACCAGAAGGTGAAGGCAAATTGGCATCAATATCTCCTGCCTTGCAGTTGCTGAGTTCATCAGATTGATTCAACTAACTAGGCAGGTGTTCTCATCCTCACTACTGTTTAGTCTTTGTTCTGAAAATAAGTGATTGGTCAACATTTCCAGATAGAAAATATTGATTTTTTTCAGTCCCCCTATTGAGTTAGAGGCAGGACTAAACAAAAATATGTCTTCAAGAACAAGAAGCTTGAGAAGATGATAGATGAAAGACCCAAAGAAATATGAAAGTAAATAATAGGTCATCAACTGGGAGAGAGAGAAACTAAATGTATGTAAAACAGCATGGTTTGTGTTGGAAAGAGGTATTGAAACCCAATTCGCACAAAAGTCAATGGCCAGGAATCAATGTAATAGTGGAAAGAATGAGAATGGAAGTCACAATGGTTGAAGGTTAAACAATAAGATATTATAGGGTTATAATCAAAGCTTTATGATAAACTTTAAAATAAATTTCTTTGAGGATAAGTGTTTTCTGAACTAAATTCATGGTTATATGTAAGGATGTACAGTAGATTGACATAATTTATTTAAACAATTCAAGATTACTTTTTTTAAGCCTCTTAACAATACAAATAGTCTTTTTTTAAATTAATTTTTATTGGAGTATAGTTGTTATACAATGTTGTTAGTTTCTGCTATACAGCAAAGTGAATCAGCTATATGTACAAATATATCTTTTCTTTTTTGGACTTCCTTCCCATTTAGGTCACCACAGAGCACTGAGTACAGTGCCCTGTGCTATACAGTAAGTTCTTATTAGTTATCTATTTTATACATAGTAGTGTATATATGTCAACCCCAATCTCTCAATTCATCCCATTCCCCCTCCCCCTTGGTATCCATATGTCCATTCTCTACATCTGTATCTCTATTTCTGCTTTGCAAATAAGTTCATCTGCATCATTTTTCTAGATTTCACATATAAGAGATATTATACAATATTTATTTTTCTCTTTCTGACTTATTTCACTCTGTATGACAGTCTCTAAGTCCATCCATGTCTGTGTAAATTGCACAATTTTGTTCCCTTTTATGGCTAATATTCCATTGTATATATATATGCCACCTCTTCTTTATCCATTCTTCTGTTGATGGACATAAACTCATGAAAATAATCAAAGATGACACAAACAGATGGAAAGGTATATCATGTTCTTGATTGGAAAAATCAATATTGTGAAAATGACTATACTACCCAAAGCAATGCAATCCCTATCAAAATACCAAGGGCATTTTTCACAGAACTAGAACAAAAAATTTTACAATTTGTATGGAAACACAAAAGACCCTGAATAGCTAAAGCAATCTTGAGAAAGTAAAACAGAGCTAGAGGAATTAGGCTCCCTGACTTCAAACAATACTACAAAGCTACAGTAATCAAGACAGTATGTTACTGGCACAAAACCAGAAGGATAGATCAATGGAACAGGATAGAAAGCCCAGAGATAAACCCATGCACCTATGGTCACCTACTCTATGAAAAGGGAGGAAAGAATATACAATGGAGAAAAGACAGTCTTTTCAATAAGTGGTGCTGAAAAAACTGGACAGCTACATGTAAAAGAATGAAAGTAGAACACTCCCTAACACCATATACAAAATAAATTTAAAATGGATTAAAGACATAAATGTAACACCGGACACTATAAAACTCTTAGTGGAAAACATAAGAAGAGCACACTTTGATATAAATCACATAGTCTTTTGCTTTTGTTTCTTTTCCTCTGTATTTTGATGCATGAAAACTACATTGTGAGACTTCTGCTTCTGGCCAAGATGGAATAATAAGAACTGAATTTATGCTCCTGCCTGAAACAAATTTGAAAAAGATAATCACACATGCAGAAAAAATATATAAAACACTGGGTTTTAGGACACTTGACCTAGGGGCATCAGAGGTCTACTGAGAGATGAGAAATAAGCAAAACGAGTCCAACAAATACCCCAGTACTTACTGCCTTGGGACAGTTTCAAAATGGTGTGTAAATGGGCATAATCCGGGCAGAGTTTGGTAGTCTCTCTGAATTGAGAAGATGGAGCCAGGAGTCCAGATACACCGAAGTGGTTCCCTCCTGAGGAAGAATACCAGGAAGTGGAGAGATGCCACTGAGAGAACTCCAGAGATCTGCAGGGAGGCCTCTCTTATATTTAGCTGAGTACTGATTAGTACATGAGTTGAGGAAATCATTCAAGGTCAGTAAAAATAAACCCTGAAAGGTTTAGTGAGAACAGCCTTGGAGCTTTCACATGTCTGGGTGTAGAGCCTGGTCCTATTATTCAGAATGAAAAACCTAATAATTCATGCCCATCAGGTAGAGTACTCAGAAAGGTCTTGCCACAGAATGCTGCACTAATCCTGCCTAACAAATTTAAAAGCAATACATGAAAGGATCCAACACTCTCCAGGTAATTTAACCTTGCTCAACCACGAAACTAAAGAACATTTATAGATATGTAAACATATTTAACTCTTAAGATAAAATTCAAAATGTCTGGCATCCAATCAAAAATTACTGAGAATAAAAAAAAAGTAGAAAATAAGATTCATAGTTAAGAGAAAAATAGATTACTTCACACCAACCCAGAAATTACAAAGATGATAAAAATTAACATAAAACTTTAATCATTATTTTAACTGTATTACATATATTCAAAAAATTAATGTAAAGACTGAATATGTTAAATGGAGACATGAAAGATATATACTTTAAAAAATGGAACTTTTAGATATGAAAAATACTATGTCTAAGATACATACTTGGAGGAATTAGTAGATTAGAAAATGCAGAAGAAAATATTGGTGAATTTGTGGACTAGCAATACAAATATCCAAGATGAAATAATGACAAAAACACTTAAAACAAACAACAAAAAACAGCCTCAGTATGGTTTGAGACAACATCAAGAAGCTAAACATATGTGCGATTGAAATCCTCAAAGGAGAGGAAAATGGGGGACTAAAAAATTAATAGTCAAATTTTTTTTCAAATGTGATGAAAACCTACAGACTTTTTTTATTTTAATTAGTTTCTGCTTTATAACAAAGTGAATCAGTCATACATATACATCTGTTCCCACATCCCTTCCCTCATGCATCTCCCTCCCTCCCACCCTCCCCATCCCACCCATCCAGGCGGTCACAAAGCACCGAGCTGATCTCCCTGTGCTCTGTGGCTGCTTCCCACTATCTATCTACCTTACGTTTGGTAGTGTATATATGTCCATGCCTCTCTTTCGCTTTGTCACAGCTTACCCTTCCCCCTCCCCATATCCTCAAGTCCATTCTCAAGTAGGTCTGTGTCTTTATTCCCGTTTTGCCCCTAGGTTCTTCATGACATTTTTTTTTAAATTCCATATATATGTGTTAGCATACGGTATTTGTCTTTCTCTTTCTGACTTACTTCACTCTGTATGACACACTCTAGGTCTATCCACCTCATTACAAATAGCTCAGTTTCGTTTCTTTTTATGGCTGAGTAATATTCCATTGTATATATGTGCCACATCTTCTTTATCCATTCATCCGATGATGGACACTTAGGTTGTTTCCATCGCCGGGCTATTGTAAATAGGGCTGCTATGAACATTTTGGTACATGTCTCTTTTTGAATTATGGTTTTCTCAGGGTATATGCCTAGTAGTGGGATTGCTGGGTCATATGGTAGTTCTATTTGTAGTTTTTTAAGGAACCTCCATACTGTTCTCCATAGTGGCTGTACCAATTCACATTCCCACCAGCAGTGCAAGAGTGTTCCCTTTTTTCCACACCCTCTCCAGCATTTATTGTTTCTAGATTTTTTGTTGATGGCCATTCTGACTGGTGTGAGATGATATCTCATTGTAGTTTTGATTTGCATTTCTCTAATGAGTAAAGATGTTGAGCATCCTTTCATGTGTTTGTTGGCAGTCTGTATATCTTCTGTGGAGAAATGTCTATTTAGGTCGTCTGCCCATTTTTGGATTGCGTTGTTTGTTTTTTTGTTATTGAGCTGCATAAGCTGCTTATAAATTTTGGAGATTAATCCTTTGTCAGTTGCTTCATTTGCAAATATTTTCTCCCATTCTGAGGGTTGTCTTTTGGTCTTGTTTATGGTTTCCTTTGCTGTGCAAAAGCTTTGAAGTTTCATTAGGTCCCATGTGTTTATTTTTGTCTTTATTTCCATTACTCTAGGAGGTGGGTCAAAAAGGATCTTGCTGTGATTTATGTCATAGAGTGTTCTGCCTATGTTTTCCTCTAAGAGTTTGATAGTGTCTGGCCTTACATTTAGGTCTTTAATCCATTTTGAGCTTATTTTTGTGTATGGTATTAGGGAGTGATCTAATCTCATACTTTTACATGTCCCTATCCAGTTTTCCCAGCACCACTTATTGAAGAGACTGTCCTTTCTCCACTGTACCTTCCTGCCTCCTTTATCAAAGATAAGGTGACCATATGTCCGTGGGTTTAACTCTGGGCTTTCTATCCTGTTCCATTGATCTATCTTTCTGTTTTTGTGCCAGTACCATACTGTCTTGATTACTGTAGCTTTGTAATATAGTCTGAAGTCAGGGAGCCTGATGCCTCCAGCTCCATTTTTCGTTCTCAAGATTGCTTTGGCTATTCGGGGTCTTTTGTGTTTCCATACAAATTGTGAAATTTTTTGTTCTAGTTCTGTGAAAAATGCCAGTGGTAGTTTGATAGGGATTGCATTGATTCTGTAGATTGCTTTGGGTAGTAGAGTCATTTTCACCATGTTGATTCTTCCAATCCAAGAACATGGTACATCTCTCCATCTATTTGTATCATCTTTAATTTCTTTCATCAGTGTCTTATAATTTTCTGCATACAGGTCTTTTGTCTCCTTAGGTAGGTTTATTCCTAGATATTTTATTCTTTTTGTTGAAATGGTAAATGGGAGTGTTTCCTTGATTTCACTTTCAGATTTTTCATCATTAGTATATAGGAATGCCAGAGATTTCTGTGCATTAATTTTGTATCCTGCTACTTTATCAAATTCATTGATTAGCTCTAGTAGTTTTCTGGTAGCATCTTTAGGAATCTCTACGTATAGTATCATGTCATCTGCAAACAGTGACAGCTTTACTTCTTCTTTTCCAATTTGGATTCCTTTTATTTCCTTTTCTTCTCTGATTGCTGTGGCTAAAACTTCCAAAACTAGGTTGAATAAGAGTGGTGAGAGTGGGCAACCTTGTCTTGTTCCTGATCTTAGTGGAAATGGTTTCAGTTTTTCACCATTGAGGACGATGCTGGCTGTGGGTTTGTCATATATGGCCTTTATTATGTTGAGGAAAGTTCCCTCTATGCCTACTTTCTGCAGGGTTTTTATCATAAATGGGTGTTGAATTTTTTCAAAAGCTTTCTCTGCATCTATTGAGATGATCATATGGTTTTTCTCCTTCAACTTGTTAATATGGTGTATCACGTTGATTGATTTGCGTATATTGAAGAATCCTTGCATTCCTGGAATAAACCCCACTTGATCATGGTGTATGATTGTTTTAATGTGCTGTTGGATTCTGTTTGCTAGTATTTTGTTGAGGATTTTTGCATCTATGTTCATCAGTGATATTGGCCTGTAGTTTTCTTTCTTTGTGACATCCTTGTCTGGTTTTGGTATCAAGGTGATGGTGGCCTCGTAGAATGAGTTTGGGAGTGTTCCTCCCTCTGCTATATTTTGGAAGAGTTTCAGAAGGATAGGTGTTAGCTCTTCTCTAAATGCTTGATAGAATTCGCCTGTGAAGCCATCTGGTCCTGGGCTTTTGTTTGATGGAAGATTTTTAATCACAGTTTCAATTTCAGTGCTTGTGATTGGTCTGTTCATATTTTCTATTTCTTCCTGATTCAGTCTCGGCAGGTTGTGCATTTCTAAGAATTTGTCCATTTCTTCCAGGTTGTCCATTTTATTGGCATAGAGTTGCTTATAGTAATCTCTCATGATCTTTTGTATTTCTGCAGTGTCAGTTGTTACTTCTCCTTTTTCATTTCTAATTCTATTGATTTCAGTCTTCTCCCTTTTTTTCTTGATGAGTCTGGCTAATGGTTTATCAATTTTGTTTATCTTCTCAAAGAACCAGCTTTTAGTTTTATTGATCTTTGCTATCGTTTCCTTCATTTCTTTTTCATTTATTTCTGATCTGATTTTTATGATTTCTTTCCTTCTGCTAACTTTGGGATGTTTTTGTTCTTCTTTCTCTAATTGCTTTAGGTGCAAGGTTAGGTTGTTTATTCGAGATGTTTCCTGTTTCTTAAGGTGGGATTGTATTGCTATAAACTTCCCTCTTAGAACTGCTTTTGCTGCATCCCATAGGTTTTGGGTCGTCGTGTCTCCATTGACATTTGTTTCTAGGTATTTTTTAATTTCCTCTTTGATTTCTTCAGTGATCACTTCGTTATTAAGTAGTGTATTGTATAGCCTCCATGTGTTTGTATTTTGTACAGCTCTTTTCCTGTAATTGATATCTAGTCTCATAGCATTGTGGTCAGAAAAGATACTTGATACAATTTCAATTTTCTTAAATTTACCAAGGCTTGATTTGTGACCCAGGATATGATCTATCCTGGAGAATGTTCCATGAGCACTTGAGAAAAATGTGTATTCTGTTGTTTTTGGATGGAATGTCCTATAAATATCAATTAAGTCCATCTTGTTTAATGTATCATTTAAAGCTTGTGTTTCCATATTGATTTTCATTTTGGATGATCTGTCCATTGGTGAAAGTGGGGTGTTAAATTCCCCTACTATGATTGTGTTACTGTCGATTTCCCCTTTTATGGCTGTTAGTATTTGCCTTATGTTTTGAGGTGCTCCTATGTTTGGTGCATAAATATTTACAATTGTTATATCTTCTTCTTGGATGGATCCCTTGATCATTAGGTAGTGTCCTTTTTGTCTTCTAGTAGTCTTTATATTAAAGTCTATTTTGTCTGATATGAGAATTGCTACTCCAGCTTTCTTTTGATTTCCATTTGCATGGAATACCTTTTTCCATCCCCTTACTTTCAGTCTGTATGTGTCTCTAGGTCTGAAGTGGGTCTCTTGTAGACAGCATATATATGGGTCTTGTTTTTGTATCCATTCAGCCAATCTGTATCTTTTGGTGGGAGCATTTAGTCCATTTACATTTAAGGTAATTATCGATATGTATGTTTCTATTCCCATTTTCTTAATTGTTTTGGGTTCGTTATTGTAGGACTTTTCCTTCTGTTGTGTTTCTTGCCTAGAGAAGTTCCTTTAGCATTTGTTGTAAAGCTGGTTTGGTGGTGCTGAACTCTCTCAGCTTTTGCTTGTCTGTAAACGTTTTAATTTCTCCATCAAATCTGAATGAGATCCTTGCTGGGTAGAGTAATCTTGGTTGCAGGTTTTTCTCCTTCATCACTTTAATTATGTCCTGCCACTCCCTTCTGGCTTGTAGAGTTTCTGCTGAGAGATCAGCTGTTATCCTGATGGGGTTTCCCTTGTGTGTTATTTGTTGTTTTTGCCTTGCTGCTTTTAATATGATTTATTTGTGTTTAATTTTTGACAGTTTGATTAGTATGTGTCTTCGTGTATTTCTCCTTGGATTTATTCTGTATGGGACTCTCTGTGCCTCCTGGACTTCATTAACTATTTCCTTTCCCATATTAGGGAAGTTTTCAACTATAATCTCTTCAAATATTTTCTCAGTCCCTTTCTTTTTCTCTTCTTCTTCTGGAACCCCTATAATTCGAATGTTGGTGCCTTTAATGTTGTCCCAGAGGTCTCTGAGACTGTCCTCTGTTCTTTTCATTCTTTTTTCTTTATTTTGCTCTGCAGCAGTTATTTCCACTATTTTATCTTCCACCTCACTTATCCGTTCTTCTGCCTCAGTTATTCTGCTATTGATCCCTTCTAGAGTATTTTTTATTTCATGTATTGTGTTTTTAATCGATGCTTGATTCATCTTTAGTTCTTCTAGGTCCTTGTTAACTGTTTCTTGCATTTTGTCTATTCTATTTCCAAGATTTTGGATCTGGGAAATAGAATCTTGGATCATCTTTACCATCATTATTCTGAATTCTTTTTCAGGTAGACTGCCTATTACCTCTTCATTTGTTAGGTCTGGTGGGTTTTTATCTTGCTCCTTCTCCTGCTGTGTGTTTTTCTGTCTTCTCATTTTGCTTATGTTACTGTGTTTGGGATCTCCTTTTTGCAGGCTGCCGGTTCGTAGTTCCCGTTGTTTTTGGTGTCTGTCCCCAGTAGCTAAGGTTGGTTTAGTGGGTTGTGTAGGCTTCCTGGTGGAGGGGACTAGTGCCTGTGTTCTGGTGGATGAGGCTGGATCTTGTCTTTCTGGTGGGCAGGTCCACGTCTGGTGGTGTGTTTTGGGGTGTCTGCGGACTTTTTATGATTTTAGGCCACCTCTCTGCTAATGGGTGGCGTTGTGTTCCTGTCTTGCTAGTTGTTTGGCATAGGGTATCCAGCACTGTAGCTTGCTGGTCGTTGAGTGAAGCTGGGTGCTGGTGTTGAGATGGAGATCTCTGGAAGATTTTTGCCGTTTGATATTATGTGGAGCTGGGAGGTCTCTTGTGGACCAGTGTTCTGAAGTTGGCTCTCCCACCTCAGAGGCACAGCACTGACTCCAGGCTCCTCAATTTGGGATGATGTGTTGTCTATTTATGTATTCCACAGATGCAGGGTACATCAAGTTGATTGTGGAGCTTTAATCCGCTGCTTCTGAGGCTGCTGGGAGAGGTTTCCCTTTCTCTTCTTTGTTCTCACAGCTCCTGGGTCTCAGCTTTGGATTTGGCCCCGCCTCTGCGTGTAGGTCGCCGGAGGGCGTCTGTTCTTCGCTCAGACAGGACAGGGTTAAAGGAGCAGCCTCTTCGGGGACTCTGGCTCACTCAGGCCGGGCGGGAGGGAGGGGCACGGAGTGCGGGGCGAGCCTGCAGTGGCAGAGGTCGGCGTGACGTTGCACCAGCCCGAGGCGCGCCGTGCGTTCTCCCAGGGAAGCCGCCCCTGGATCCCCGGACCCCGGCATTGGCGGGTTGCACAGGCTCCCGGAAGGGCGGTGTGGACAGTGTCCTGCGCTCGCACACAGGCTTCTTGGCGGCGGCAGCAGCAGCCCCAGCGTCCCACGCCCGTCACTGGGCTCCGCGCTTTCAGTCGCGACTCGCGCCCGTCTGTGGAGCCCCTTTAAGCATCGCTCTTAATCCCCTCTCCTCGCGCACCAGGAAACCAAGAGGGAAGAAAAAGTCTCTTGCCTCTTCGGCAGCTGCAGAGTTTTCCCGGACTCCCTGCCGGCTAGCTGTGGCACATTAGCCCCCTTCACGCTGAGTTCTCGCCGCCAGCCCCAGTCCTCTCTCTCTCTTTATGTCTTTTTAATCTTCTATTCACCTACAGACTTAAGTATAAAAAACAGGACTAAAACTACATTAAGGCAAATAATAATCAAATTTCTCAAAATCAGTGATAAAGGGAAAATCTTGAAAGCAGAAGAGAAAAAAGGCACAATGCAAAAGAGGAACGAAGTTAAAGATGACAACAGATTTCTCATCAGAAAGAATGCAAGCCAGAAGATGGTTAATTTACTTTAAAGTAATCAAAGAAAAAACAAACAAAAAAGAAACAAACAACCTGTTAGCACACAATAATATATCCAGCAATATACCTTTCAAAAGCAAGAGCAAAATAGACATTTTTATAAATACAAAAGCAGAAAGATTTTAACACCAACAGAATTGCACTGCAAAAAAAAAAAAAAAAAAAGTTGTAGGAAGTCCACTTCCTTACAAAGGAATGAAGAATATCAGAAATGGTAATTACGTGGCTAAATAAAATGACACTTTTCTTCTATTATTATCTAAATCTCTTTAAAAGATCATTGAGTGAGGCTAGGGCAGTGAATGTTAAATGACCGTTAATGGGCATGAGGTTTCTCTCTAAGGTGATGAGAATGTTCTAAAATTGGATTATGGTGATGGTTGCACAATTCTGTAAATAAACTAAAAATATTAAATTCTAAACTTTAAATGGGCTAATCTTATACTGTGTAAATTATATCTCAGTAAAGCTGTTTTTAAAAGATAATTTACTATTTCAACTAAAAATAACAATATGTTGTGGGTTTATGATATGTAGAATTAAAATGTTATGACAGGGCTTCCCTGGTGGCGCAGTGGTTGAGAGTCCGCCTGCCGATGCAGGGGACACGGGTTCGTGCCCCGGTCCGGGAGGATCCCACATGCCGCGGAGCGGCTGGGCCCGAGAGCCATGGCAGCTGGGCCTGTGCGTCTGGAGCCTGTGCTCCGCCGCAGCGGGAGAGGCCACAACAGTGAGAGGCCCGCGTACTGCAAAAAAAAAAAAAAAAAAATGTTATGACAAAAGTAGCACAAAGACCAGGAGAAGAGAAAAGGAATCATAAAAAATAGACAATTAATTCAAAGAAGGCATAAAAAGAAGAAAAAGAAAACAAAGGAAAGGTGGGTCAAATAGAAAGTAAATAACAATATAGTAGATTTATATAAAATCATATGAATAATCTTAGTAATAATTCATAATACAAACGCTTTAATAAAAAGGCATAGATTGTCATATTGACCCTCTCTCCTTACCGGCCTCTGAGGTTGGAGATCAGCCTCTGAAACTCAGGGCTACATAGTTTTAACATGTTTTACATTTTTGGATAAAGGTTGAAATAAGTGATGTGGAGTTTTTTGCAACTCAAAATATTAAAAAAGAGAAAAATAGGCATAATTAAAAGGCTTAGATTGTCAGACTGGAGAGGAAAGGAAGGTACAATTATATTCTGCCTATAAGAAATTTACTTTAAATATAAAGATGCAAATAGAGCTTCCATGGTGACACAGTGGTTAAGAATCTGCCTGCCAATGCAGGGGACACGGGTTCAAGCCCTGGTCGGGGAAGATCCCACATGCTGCGGAGCAAATAAGCCCAAGCACACAACTACTGAGCCTGTGCACTAGAGCCCGTGAGCCACAACTACTGAAGCCCACACGCCTAGAACCCGTGCACTGCAGCAAGAGAAGCCACCACAATGAGAAGCCTGCTCACTGCAATGAAGAGTTGCCCCTGCTTGCCACAACTAGAGAAGGCCTGCACGCAACAATGAAGACCCAACGCAGCCAAAAATAAATAAATAAAATAATTAATTTTTTAATAAAAAAATAAAACAGATACAAAAATTTAAAAAAAAATAAAGATGCAAACAGATGAAAAGTAGAAAACCAAAAAAAGAAAAACCATGTCAGAAGAAACCTGGAGTGCTCTGTTAATTTAAACAAAATACAGTTCTGAGAGCAGGATATTAAGAGGCATAAAGAGAGTTATTTGATACTGATGAAATGTTCCATTTGTCAAGATTATATAGCAATTCTAAACACATATATTTAATAAAAGAGTTTGAAAATGCATGGAGCAAAATAAAAAAAAAAAGGGAAGAAAATAGAAAAAAATTCAGTTATCTTCAGATATTACAACACCTCTCTCTCAATAATGAGTAAGAAAAGTAGACAGAAAATCAGTAGGGATATGGAAGACTTGAACAAAATTGTCAACCATTTTCACCTAACTGAACTTCACAGAACACTCCATGTAAAAACAGCAGTATATACCACAGTCTGTTCAAGTGCACAGAACATTTACCAAAATGAGCATATTCTGGGGCCATTATATTTGCTTCAGTGAATTTTAAAAGAACCATTTCATACAAATGCATTTCTCCAACTACAATAGAATAAACAAGACAGTCAATAACAGTAAGAAATATGGAGTATGCATAAGTGTTTGGGAAATAAATACACTCTGAAATAACACTTGTGTCAAAGAATTAATGAAAGGGGAAACTAGAAAGTATTTTAACTGAGATAAAAACACAAGACACAATATCAATATTTGTAGGATGCAGTTAAAGCAGTAGGTAGAGGGAAATTTATAAAACTGACTATAATAGAAAGATCTCAAATCAATGATCTCAGGTTCCACCTTAAGAATCTTAAAAAAAAATCAAGGAGTAAGCAGAAGAAAGGAAAAGGGGGAGTTTTGTACAACTAAGGCCTTAACCTGTGGAATCTTTTGCTATCTCCAGATAGATAGCATTAGAATTGGATTAAAGTGTAGAACACCCAGCTCCTGTTGCAAAATTGCTTGATGTCTGTAAAACACATCCATTGGTCACAGAACTATTCTGTATGAGTAGTATAGGAGAAGCACAGTTTTTCCTTAACAATCACCTGTTAATTTTTATGAAAACACTAAATGAAGTAGAATGGAAGGCACTTCACTGGAAAGGCAGCACAGCATAAGAAATCTGGACTCAAGTTGTCTAGAGTTAAATCCTGGCATGGCCACACACTGGCTGTGTGACCTTGAGAAAATTACCTAACATCTCTGTGTCTCAAGTTTGTCTGTAAAATGTGGATAATATCAGCATCTACTCCAAAAAATCATTGTAAGGATTCAATACCTATAAAGTATCAAGAACATGCCTACCATTCATAGTGAGCACTCTCTGTTGTTAAATAACTATATCAGAAATTGCCACATTTCATTCAGAGGATTTTTCATTAAAATACTATTTCTACAAATTGTTCAAATCCTTTTTTCATTGCTTTGCTCAAATATAATTAAGAAACATGTTTCTTAAAATACTATAAAAGGGAAATGAATTACAATCATTTCACTCCTAAAAATGAACATCAAATGTGCACATCAAGTTATTTTAGGACAATCAGCAATGAGATAGATGGTGAATTGGAGAAAGAAAATAATTAATTTGTTGACCTACAAAGTTTATGGCTGTACAGACTATATAGACCCTGAGAGGGAGAAGAAGGAGTGTTGAAAAAAGATTTAAGAATGAATAGGGGAAAAAAAAACAGGCAAATGTGCTTAACAAAGATAGGTATATGAAGACTAGGATTTGCTCTCTATCTTTCTCAGAGTTTGTTTTGTATTATTTATTTTTCCTGTAAAAGAAATACAAATGCGCTTCTAACATTTTGGCTCACTGTAAACAGAAAATCTTTAGTCATGAAGACATATTAAAAAATGTAGGGCTTCCCTGGTGGCACAGTGGTTGAGAGTCCGCCTGCCGATGCAGGGGACAGGGATTCGTGCCCCGGTCCAGGAAGATCCCACATGTCACGGAACGGCTGGGCCCGTGAGCCATGGCCACTGAGCCTTCGCGTCCAGAGCCTGTGCTCCACAACGGGGGAGACCACAACAGTGAGAGGCCCGTGTACCTCAAAAAAAAAAAAAAAAAAAAAAGTATAAATATATATATATATTTGAACAAGTTAGTATATACCTCAAGACATCTAAAGAAGAATGATTCTATTGAAATATCATTATTATAAATAGAAAATAAATATAATAAATACAAATCACTTATTTTAATATAAAATGATTTCTTACCTCTTACTCAGAAATAAAAGAACAAATATTTTCCAAAGTCTAATACATTAAAACCATCAAGAATCTCCTGAACTCTACTTCATGGAGCAACAGAATCAAGTGGAACTCTTCACATGAGAGAATACAGAATTTCTGTGATTCTGTTTCATATAATTTCTGTCCTTAATCATTTTCCCCTCTTCCTTAATTGTGCTGGCTCTTAGAGGGTTTTCAGTAGGGCTGCATGTTTGATAAAGAACTGAGAGAGACTGACACAATTAGATGAACATTGTGATTACAGTTAATAGTATTAAATCTGCACATACCTCAAAGACTCAGAAGTGTGAGAAGAAAAAGTGCCTTCAAAACTGCAGTTGAGCTCTGTATATCCTTAGTAATATATATACATTTAACTATAGTTGTTACTTATGTAAAATATTTCAACTTGAAAATATTTTATTCTTATTTTCAAAATTAAGGCTTCCCTGGTGGCGCAGTGGTTGAGAGTCCGCCTGCCGATGCAGGGGACCCGGGTTCGTGCCCCGGTCTGGGAAGATCCCACATGCCGCAGAGCGGCTGGGCCCGTGAGCCATGGCCACTGAGCCTGCGTGTCCAGAGCCCGTGCTCCGCAACGGGAGAGGCCACAACAGTGAGAGGCCCGCGTACCGCAAAAAAAAAAAAAAAAAAAAAAAAAAAAAAAAAAAAAAAATTATTAGATAAACATATTTATACATATATAGGTTTTTTAAGAACAAATTTACAGTTTTACTTCAAATAGTTATTTCTTGTGCAGCATTTTCATTTCTCAAATAATAATACTTTTTGTATAATTTTCAAAATGGTAAAAAATAAAAAAAAATGAACAGTCATCACAGGTTGCAAAATAAGCAAGTAAATATAAATGTACTCAAATTAGATTGTATATTATTTTTCTAAAATTGTTAAACTTTGAATGATTATAGCCTTTTAAAGTTATCATTATTAAGATGATGCACTTTTTCCCTTGTTCTGTTGTCCAAGAACTTACTAACAGCAGAAACCCAAATGTCCAAAGAAAACTCTTAATTAGCTCAGTAATAATTGTGTGTCAGCCTTTTGCTCCAAAACCACTTATTCCTGTGTTTACTCCTTCAGAAATTACCAATTACACAAGGAGGAGATATTGTTGACTTTATTCTTCTCTTTACTTTAAGCTTTCTCTAACAATTAATTAACTAGTTCTACTGACTATTCCTTTTATTCCATTGTCACTGTTAACAGAAGACTCCTTATGTACATATTCATGAAACCCTGTTTCAATACTGCAGATCTTTCAACGATACTTAAATATTTATGTGTTTACATTCAGGGTTTCCCTCAGTGTGGCACTAAACTATCTTTGCTGTCTTAATTCTCATAGTTACCTCAAGAAGAGCCATGTGTCCAGCCAATAGGTATTGAGGTCCATATATATCTCCATCAAATGTGAAAATCAGATCTACAAATTCCTTCTCGCTTCTGTTAACAATTCTCAAAGAAAATCTATCATTATCTATCTATCTAATCTATCTATATCTATCATCTATCTATCTATCTATCATCTATCTCCTGAAATATTGGCCATTACCATTCATTTTTTTTTAATTGGGATATAGTTGCTTTACAATGTTGTGTCATATTCTGCTATACAATGATGTGAATCAGCTATATGTATACATATATCCCCTCCTTCTTGGACCTCCCTCTAACCCCCACCCCATTCCACCCATCAAGGTCACCACAGAGCACTGAGTTGATCTCCTTGTTCTATATAGCAGGTTCCCATTAGCTATCTATTTTATACATGGTAGTGTATATATGTCAATCCCAATTTCCCAATTCACCCTACCCCCTTGCCCCTCTGTGTCCACATGTCTATGCTCTATGTCTGCATCTCTATTCCTGCCCTGCAAATAAGTTCATCTCTACCATTTTTTCTAGATTCCACTTATATGTGTCAATATACAATATTTGTGTGTTTCTCTTTCTGACACTTCATTATGTATGACACACTCTAGGTCCATCCACATCTCTACAAATGATCCAATTGCATTCCTTTTTTTATGGCTGAGTAATATTCCATTGTATATACATACCACATCTTCTTTATCCATTTATCTGTCAGTAGACATTTAGATTGCTTCCATGTCCTGGTTATTGTAAACAGTACTGCAATGAACTTTGGGGTGTGCATGTATCTTTTTGAATTATGATCTTCTCAGGGTATATGCCCAGTAGTGGGATTGCTGGATCATATGGTAATTCTATTTTTAGTTTTTTAAGGACCTGCCATACTGTTCTCCATCGTGGCTGTATCAGTTTACATTCCCACCAACAGTGCAAAAGGGTTCTCTTTTCTCCACACCCTCTCCGGCATTTATTGTTTGTAGATTTTTTGATGATGGCCATTCTGACCAGTGTGAGGTGATACCTCACTGTAGTTTTGATTTGCATTTCTCTAAAAATTAGTGATGTTGAGAATCTTTTCACACGCTTTTTAGCCATCTGTATGTCTTCTTTGGAGAAATGTCTATTTAGGTCTTCTGCCCATTTTTTGATTGGGTTGTTTGTTTTCTTGATATTGAGCTACATGAGCTGTTTGTATATTTTGGGGATTAATCCCTTGTTGGTTGCTTCATTTGTAAATGTTTTCCCCCATTCTGAGGGTTGTGTTTTCATCCTGTTTATGGTTCTCTTTGCTGAGCAAAAGTTTTTAAGTTTCATTAGGTCCCATTTGTTTATTTTTGCTTTTATTTTCATTACTCTAGGAGGTGGGTCTAAAAAGATCTTGCTGTGATTTATGTCAAAGAGTGTTCTGCCTATGTTTTCCTCTAAGAGTTTTATAGTGTCTTGTCTTACATTTAGGTCTTTAATCCATTTTGAGTTTATTTTTGTGCATGGTGTTAGAGAGTGTTCTAATTTCATTCTTTTATATGTAGCTGTCCCAGCACCACTTATTGAAGAGACTGTCTTTTCTCCATTGTATATCCTTGCTTCCTTTGTCATAGATTAGTTGACCATAGGTATGTGGGTTTATCTCTGGGCTTTCTATCCTGTTCCATTGATCTATCTTTTCTTTTTTTATGCCAGTACCATACTGTCTTGATTACTGTAGCTTTGTAGTATAGTCTGAAGTCAGGGAACCTGATTACTCCAGCTCCGTTTTTCGTTCTCAAGATTGCTTTGGCTATTCATGTTGTTTTGTGCTTCCATACGAATTGTAAAATTTTTGTTCTAGTTCTGTGAAAAATGTCATTGGTAATTTGATAGTGATTGTATTGAATCTGTAGATTGCTTTGGGTAGTATAGTCATTTTCACAATATTGATTCTTTCAATCCATGAACATGGTATATCTCTTCATCTGTTTATGTCCTTTTTGATTTCCTTCATCAGTGTCTTATAGTTTTCTGAGTACAGGTTTTTGCCTCCTTAGGTAAGTTTATTCCTAGTTATTTTAATTTTTTTGGTTGCAGTAGTAAATTGGATTGTTTCCTTAATTTCTCTTTCTGATCTTTCATTGTTATTCTACAGGAATGCAAGATATTTCTGTGCATTAATTTTGTGTCCTGCAACTTTACCAAATTCATTGATTAGCTCTAGTAGTTTTCTGGTGGCATCTTTAGGATTTTGCCACCATGTACAGTATTATGTCATTTGTAAACCGTGACAGTTTTACTTCTTCTTTTCCAATTTGTGTTCCATTTATTTATTTTTCTTCTCTGACTGCCGTGGCTAAGACCTCCAAAACAATGTTGAATAATAGTGGTGAGAGTGGACAACCTTGTCTTCTTCCTGATCTTAGAGGACATGTTTTCAGTTTTTCACCATTGAGAATGATGTTTGCTGTGGGTTTGTCATATACAGCTTTATTATGTTGATGTAGGTTCTCTCTATGCCCACTTTCTGGAGAATTTTTATCATAAATAGGTGTTGAGTTTTGTCAAAAGATTTTTCTGCATCTATTGAGATGATCATATGGTTTTTATTCTTTAATTTCTTAATATGGTGTATCACATTGACTGATTTACATATATTGAAGAATCCTTGTGTCTATGTTCATCAATGATATTCATCTGTAATTTTCTTTTTTTCTGATATCTCTGTCTGGTTTTTGTATCAGGGTGATGGTGACCTTGTAGAATGAACTTGAGAGTGTTCTTCCCTCTGCAGTTTTTTGGAAGAGTTTGAGAAGTGTCATAGTTAGCTCTTTTCTAAATGTTTGATAGAATTCGCCTGTGAAGCCATCTGATCCTGAACTTTTGTTTGCTGGAAGATTTTTAATTACATTTTCAATTCTATTACTTGTGATTTGTCTGTTTATATTTTCTATTCCTCCCTGAAGTCTTGTGACTTTTGTATCTTGTTTAAGGAAAATATTCTTACCTTAAATTCATTTAAAAAATCTGTTTTTTACTTTTCTCTTTGTCAATAAATTATCCAATTGAAAAAAATATTGTTTTATTCTGTTTGATTGCATCCAGTAATTCTAGGCATTTGGTAGTAGATTTGTCTCTCTCTCTCTCTTTTTTTTTGTTTTATTTTCCTTGTCTGAACCAGAGACAGTCCATGTTAATCTTTAAAACACTCTGTGCTATTTTTTCATTACTTGTCCTAAAAAGAGTCCTTAATAAAACAAGAGGCAAAAACATATATAATTTAATAAAAGATAAACTATTCAACAATTCAAAGTGCTACAGAAAGTTCAAGAAGTATAAAGGAGAAATGTGTTCACTTGATTTGTCATTGGTGATAACAAATCCAGGGAGTAGTTTGATAGAAACCAGATGTTGATGAGTTGAAAACTATACTTATCATTAGTGCTATTCTCGGTATGTTTCCACCTCTCCTTCCCAGGATCATGTTGAGATTGCACTTCCTGACCCCACTGTGGTCACTGTCTGATTAGTTTTGGCCAGTGAGTTGTGAAGGGAAGTGGCATGTATCCCTTTAGGGTTGAAAGTTTCATTATGACATTCAGAGCAGTTTACCCCCACCACAGCAGCCACCAAATTTCATGGTTTGCTCCTTCATTTGGATGGGTCCAGAAGTGAGGAGACCTGCATAAGAGAAAGTGAATCTTTCCTATTACAAGCTATTGGGATACTAGAATTTATCACCACAGCATACCAGAGCCTAGCCTGACATTATATAAGTTGATACAGGAGGGTTGTGAACTGATGCCCATAGCATAAGGATAAGCTAGATTATGTTGCAGTAACAAATAATGGTATATCTCAACAGCTTTAAAGAGCAAAATTTTTCTTTCATGCTACATGTCCATCATGAGTTAACTGTGGACTCTGCTCTACATTTTCCTTACTCTAGGCCCCAGGCCAACAGAGCAGTCACTGTCTGGAATATTGCCAGTTGATGGGGTAGAGGAAAAAAAATAGGTGGCAAATCATGCACAGGCTCTTTAAGCCTGAATATGACACATGTCAGTTACACACATATTTTCTTTTAGTTTAGGTTTCCCACAAGTAGCCCCTGAGATAATGATTCATGTGATAGTAATATAAGTAGTGTTCATATCTAAAACCAGCAGGAGGGTGGGGAAGTAAGAATGAAAAGAAAGGAAGCCAAGAGATGTTGCAACATCAAGCAAAGTGCCCTGAAATTCTGGTTCCTCTTTAAGGTAGCTCTGGAGACTGGGCAAGTCAAGCCTGAAACATCCTAACCAGTGGAGCATAGAACCTGCATTATTATTCCCTGTTACTTGCCAGCTACTTTTTTAGGGTTTCCACTGTGGTGATATAAAATTCCAGGCTTTGGGGGCTCCAGTGATCTAAAGAGTATTACAGAGCTGGATTTTGGCAGCAAAAACAAAGGAGTCTTTGTGCACTAAAATTACAAAGGGTTCCTAGGGGAAAGGAAGGCACTGATAGTTCTGATACGTGTGTCAATGGCAAGGCACAACACACCTAAGCTTTAGGATTCCAGGAAGCGTAATCCTACTGTACTAGCAGGAGGAGGTACTGACAATAGTCAGTGAGTAGCACTAATTGCAACCACAAGGAAATGGAAGATAAAATAGATAGACTTAGAATTGAAGCTTTTTAGAGAAACATTATTAGATAACTAGCTGTTTCCAAGTGGGGTAGAAAGGAAAAGGGATAGAAGGAAAGTAAAGAAAGAAAGATGAAAGAAACCACAGGTTGAAGGTTGAAGTAAGGTTTTTTTTAACATTAAAAGTCCTTGAGAATATGTAAATGCTGACATACATACATATGTACACATGTATGCATATATATATAAATGTATATATATATATTTATGTATATGCACACACACACACACACACACACACACATATATATATATACACACACACACACAGAGGCAGAGAGACAGAAAGAGAGTGTGTCATTATGGAAGGTGACTTTGAAGATGTAGTTAAGAAGAGATAATAGGTGAGACAAGGTTTTCCAGAAAACATAAAAAAATGAAATCCTCTGTATAGGTGAAATCTTTATTTTCAGAAAGGTACAGAGAAACCATCTAATTAAATGAAAGAAAAAATAATGGTAAGACTGACTGGAAATGCAAATAACCTGCAGGCATGGGGCTGGGGAAGTAAGGAGCTCAAGTGTTGCCTGACTTTCCTTTTCTCTCTGAGTTAAAATCACCAAGCCATCTCCTGAAGGGGAGAAGAAGAAGAGGGAACCTGGGAATAAAGGCAAGTTTGGAATAAACGTTGAGGGGAGTGAAGGAGGTGTCTCTAGGTTTATGATGAAGTGTGTATGGCAACAGTGAAGGCCAAATGAGGACACAGAGCATGAATTTGAAGTGGAATTGACACCTTTCCCCACATACTGAGCAGATATGGTGCTGTTCTGGAGAAGGGTTTTGGAAGATGGCAGCACAACACTGCGAGAGGGAAAGTTTATTTGTGATTTTGGCCATAGAGTGATTAAAGTCAGTTATTTTATGGCATCATTTTGTAAGGAAATAAAGAGAAGCTAAGAAAGGGCTGAAAGATAGGGAGAATGTAAAGTGTTAAGGGCTTGATCAGCCAGAGTAGAACTAATGGTTTAAGAGACCAATAAGGCAAGAAATGGTATATGCATAAAGTTCATTCATGGATTCTGCATTCAGAGTGATAGCAAGGTTAAGTGTATGGCATTAAGTTATAGTCAAGGAATTATGAGGTCAGGGTAGGATGTTGGGCACTTTATTCACATGTAGAAGTTTACTGAGATAGTGAAATGATCAGGAGATCAGACACAATGTTGTAATTTTGGAGCATAATATACTACAGTGCAAAATGCACAGTGTTAATTGTGGAGACGCTACTGTTGGAGTCCTGGATCTCTGGAATTCAGTGTCTAAAACTATAAATTGTGATTAATACTATCCGTCCTTTCCACTTAACTAGTTTTTTTACTAATGATATCATTTCTCTCGAGAATTAAATGAAATAATGAATGGGATGTCTTATCTAACACACAAAGTGTTAGGTGAATATTATGCTGCCCAACTAGATTGCATACTCAGAATCTCACGTAATAACAAGCATAGTACAACAAATCAGAGATATCCAATGTGTGCTAAATTGAATTGAGCCAATATTTGAAAATGCCAGATATCTTTGCTCTTGCTCAAATGCAGTGTGATTAGGGAAAAAAGAGTTATTTGGTCTCAGCTCATATGGTATTGATCAATGTTCTCCTTAGATAAACAAGAAAAATTTGATGTAAGTTACTATCTGTCTTTGTCTAGGATATACAATTGAATAGTCAGCAAGAAAACTAAATTGTAACTCCATTTAAGTAACAAGACACAGCAGGGTATGGCATTGTTACATTAAACACCCTGAAGTGAGTTAATGTGACTATAACATGGCTTATTTAAATTAAAAAAATATAGCATGCACAGGTAATAAATTATCAATATTAGTATATGAAACTTAATCTTCCATTTCCTGTTTATACATACATGAAAATTTAAAATGCATCACCATAATACGTAAATGATCTTATTTTACAGTTTTATAGTTCACCCAGATAGAAATGTTTTACTCTTCATTGAAGTTTTAATTTTTTCATTCAGATGTTTATTCTTTCATTCTCTTATATGAAATTCTTACTTATTAAGGCTATATGGGGATTCAAATATGATACATGCTGCTACTTATTTGGTTATGTGTGTGTTATGATTGTTTTGTTAAAAGTTAGACTGGTGGAGGAGGTGATTCTAATATAATAGCTTGGCCTACTGTGTCTTAATATTTAAAAGGAGATGTCTTCAAGGGGTCTATAATCTGATGTGGAAAAACATACAGAACAATAACTCAAATGTCAGGAAAACAAAGTTCTAAACACCACAGAGAGATAGAGCTGGAGGGTACACATGAAGATTTAGAGGAGGAAGAAATAGCATTTCTTTGGAAAAAGGAGAGAAAAATTCCTAGAGGAGAAACTAATTCAAATTAACCATGGAGGATTGGCAAAATTTCTATGTCCATAAATAAGAAATGATATTGAGAAGTGAAGAGTATACAGTTAAGGCAGTGCTAAGTTCATTAAGTAATGGGCATCCCCTCTTAAATTATTTTTCAACTAAAATAAAATGGAAGCATCTTCACATAAGCTTTCTATGAATATGTACATACATAATTTTCAATAAATTTTTCAAAAAAAATTCACTGAGCATTCACTATGTTCCATGCATAATGGAGTGAGATCAGAGTAACTTGACTTAGCATGTTAGTGGTGGAAAAGAAATAATCTGGTTTATAATCTGTTTAAAATTTAAACTGACCATCTCTACTGATGGACTAGAACACTTGTCTCCAACCTTTTTGGCACCAGGGACTGGTTTCATGGAAGACAATTTTTCCACGGACCTCGGGGTGCAGGGGATGGTTTCAGGATGATTCAAGCACATTACATTTATTGTGCACTTTATTTCTATTATTCTTACATTGTAATATATAATGAAATAATTATACAACTACTATAATGCAGAATCAATGTGAGCCCTGAGCTTGTTTTCACTTGCCACTCACTGATAGGGTTTTGATATGAGTCTGAAAGCAATTGATTTATTATTGTCTCTGTGCAGTCACACCTCTGTGCTAATGATAATCTGTATTTGCAGCCACTCCCCAGCGCTAGCATCACTGCCTTAGTTCCACCTCAGATCATCAGGCATTATATTCTCACAAGGAGCACACAACCTAGATCCCTTGCACACGCAGTTCACAGTAGGGTTCATGCTCCTATGAGAATCTAATGCCACCGCTGATCTAACAGGAGGCGGAGTTCAGGCGGTACTGTGAGTGATGGGGAATAACTGTAAATACAGATGAAGCTTCACTCACTCAATGGCCACTCACCTCCTGCTGTGCGGCCCAGTTCCTAACAGGCCGTGGACCAGTACCAGTCTGTGGCCCGGGGGTTGGGAACTCCTGCACTAGAAGAATGTAAGAGAAAAAGTCAAAACTAACTATACGCTATTGACTTTACCAACTGAATGAATGAATACAAGTGACCTCTTATTAAAAATGCTGTAATGAATTCTTTGCTCATAGAAATTTTTCCGTATTTAGGGAGCTGCAGTCTTGACTGGGTCTATCCTTTTACCTCTCGTGAACTGAGAACAGAAGTGGGCTACTTCTTAATATGTTTGCCTGACAATTCAAGCATCTCTCTCCAGTCTTGGTGTCATTCCTACATTAGCAATGAGACAGGTTAGCATGCCTCCTTTCTCCATATACATTACATCACATAAAAAGTTATTGGTCAAATTTCTAGGAAATCCTTCCCTTAGTTCTAAGTAGCGAGATCAGCCATGTGCTTCCCTTCCTTATACTTCTATAAGGAATGATAGCCTACTTTACAAAAGATTTCTTGACAAAATGTGACTTCCTTTCTCTCCACAATTATCAAACAAATTGGTCATTCTCACACCTGAGGGGAAGCTGCTGCTCTCATTTTGAGAAAGCAGCCTTGAGGATTTTAATATTTTTGTTTTCCACATGATACTTTCTATATTGTAAACACTGCACTATTCAGGAATCTGTAAAAACATTAAAATAGTGGTTATAGTGTATACTGGGTTTATTCCTTTGTTTTCAGAAAAAGCAAATACCTTTAAATAGATATCTATTCAAGTTTTTACAACATTACTTTTCATTTACTGGCTAAATTAATCACTCTAGTCTATAGAGTAAGCAAATTATTACTTATTTGTCCGTTAAGGGACACTCGGGTTCATTGCTGCAGACAGCTGTGGTTTTGGCCTCCAGTTCCATTTTCCTTTTTTACATTTAGAGTTGGGCAACGATTTTCTGATGTATTCAAAACCACCCCTCCAACACACACACACACACACACACACACACACACACCAAAACCAAAAACCAAAAACAAGCCCTATTACTGGTTTCATTGAAGAATTTCAACTTGATGAGATTTATTTTTTCCAGTAACTTCTATCAAGGGTGCTCTTTGGAAACACCCTTTCCCATGAGTTTTGTGATTTCCCTTTAACAATGTATCCATTAAGTTGCATACATTTTCAGTCATACTAAGAAGTCTGGGCTAACTTCTAATACTAGTAGAAAACTATTTATGATTGTTAAGCTAAAGAATGACGTGACATATTTAATGTATTGGAAAAATTACTCTCAGCCAATACAGAGAAAAAAGAGACTTGGAAATATAGAAAAATGTTAGTTAAGAGACATTTTCAGTTGTCAGAAAGAAAATATACTTTTATTTGAATTACAAATGTGACAGAGGAAATGAAGACAAGTAGAAGTTTTAAAAATATAATTTGGTTCCATGTCTTGGATATTGTAAACAGTGCTGCAATGAACGTTAGGGTGCATGTATCCTGTGGCACCATGTTTTTCTCCACATATATGCCCAGGAGTGGGATTGCAGGATCTTATGGTAGCTCTATTTTTAGATTTTTAGGGAACCTCCATACTGTTTTCCATAGTGGCTGTATCAATTTAATTCCCACCAACAGTGCAAGAGGGTTCCCTTTTCTCCACACCCTCTCCAGAATTTATTGTTTGTGGATTTTTTGATGATGGGCATTCTGACTGGTGTGAGGTGACATCTCGTTGTAGTTTTGTTTTGCATTTCTCTAATAATTAGCAATGTTGAACATCTTTTCATGTGCCTCTTGGCCATCTGTATGTCTTCTTTGGAGAAATAGACTTTTTCTTTGGAGAAGTCTATTTAGGTCTTCTGCCCATTTTTTGATTGGATTGTTTGTTTTGATGATATTAAGCCACATGAGCTGTTTCCATCAACAGAGGAATAGATAAAGATGATGTGGTACATATATACAATGGAATATCACTCAGCCATTAAAAAGAATGAAATAATGCCATTTGCAGCAACATGGATGAACCTAGAGATTGTCATACTGAATGAAGTAAGTCAGACAGAGAAAGAGAAATATCATATGATATCACTTATATGCAGAATCTAAAAAAAAATGATACAAAAGTACTTACAAAATAGAAACAGACTCACAGACTTAGAGAACAAACTTATGGTGTCCAGGGGTAAGGGTCGGGGGGAGGGATAGTTAGGGAGTTTGAGATTGACATGTACACACTGCTATATTTAACATGGATAACCAACTAAGACCTACTGTATAGCACAGAGAGTTCTGCTCAATATTATGTAACAACCTAAATGGGGAAAGAATTTGAAAAAAGCAATAGATACATGTATATGTATAACCGAAACACTTCACTGTACACCTGAAACTAACACAACATTGTTAATGAACTATACTCCAATATAAAATAAAAAGTTTATATATATATATATATATATATATATAAAATTTGGAAGTAGAATCAACTGAATTGCAGGAATTGAAGATCCACTGATTGTGTAAAGTGAGGGAAAGAGGTATGCAAAGATGATTCTGGGTTTTAGGCTTTGAGAGTGTGGTAGATGATCATGCTATTCTCTGAGACAAGATGTACATAAGGAGAGGCAAGAGACAAACTGTTGTCAGTTTTAATCAGGTTGGTCTTGAGTTAACTGTGATGTTTTTTGTTTAGTTCGACACATGAGCCTGACAGTCATTAAAGTGGTGTTTGGCTATCCAGATGAGGGAATCATCAGAATTAATGTGAACTGAATTATGAAAGGATGGGTAAAAACTCTGAATATAATATGAGATGAGAAAAGGAAGAGTATTCCACTAGAAATGCAATAAAAATGAACAAAAAGAAGGGAAACCCAGATGTGTGGTTACAAGGAAGTATTTCAAAAAAAAACAATACAACGTAAAATGCCCCAAGGATATGATAAAACTGAAGGTGTCCATTATATTTCTTAATAATAAAGATATCTGTGATATCACAATGCTAGTTTCAGGGGAAAAGAGTGAGAACTGAAGCCAGATAACAGTGATTTATGGCATGAATGAAAGTAAAGAAGTAGGGACACAACAGAATTAACATTTTGGAGTTTGCAGAGGGCTGAAATAAACACTGGAGAGGAAAATGAGACCAAAGAAAATGTGTAAGTGTCAGAGATATGAGCGTATTTAAATGCTTATAAGAAGAATATAGAGGAGAAAGAAGTTGAAGGTACAGAAGACAGATAGGTAATAGATAGTATGGTCCCTTAGGACCAGAAGGTAAAATATCTAAGTTATGTGGTGAAAGGATTACCTTCAGAGTAGGGAAATCTACTTCTATTCTATTTTAGAGGAGACAGAAAGAACAAAATGGATGATATTACAGGTAATTGTTCAGGTTTAAGAGCTGAATTTTAGAAGAGATCCCATCTGACAGTTCTGGTTGTAAACGAGTAAATGATGAAGTCATCTCCAGAGTCCAGCTAAGGGTCCTAGTGGAATTGGAGATTTAAGAGAAGCAAAGAAGAAATAAAACTGCCTTTCTGAAGAAAAGGAGAGGAAGCTGACAAGACAAACGTAGAGGAATTTCTAAGCTGCATTGCAGACTCAATCAAGGTTAGATAGCATGGATTTACAAAGGAACAAATCTACGCAGTTGATTAGTGTTTTTATTTTCTTTTTTTTTTTTACTGATACTTTGAAGTGACAACATGGTTACTGGCTTATTAGTGAGCTGGATTGATTTGATGTTGGAGATTCTCCAGGTGGTGTTTTAAAACGAAAACATGGATGAGGATTTTGGCCAGTGTTATGGAGATGGATATAGAAAATTAGAGATGTGTTTTATTTGATAAGATAATAAAAATGCCACATCATTGCACAAGATAGTGCTAGTTTTACAGATATAATAGCCAAATTTACTGTAAAATGTGATCTTTTATTCTCTTAATCTTCCTAAGTCATTTAAAACATCACAATGTACTTACATTTTGCCTAAAATCATGTAAAAGACAAATTAATGATTTGAATTAAAGATTACTTAAAGATAAGTTTTTGTAAGAGTGTAATTATTTTTCTTTAGCATAATACTAAGGGTTATGCCATTATATTTTCTATGCTGCAATTGAAATAAAAGAAATTTTGTAATATATAAACATGCACTTACATTTTTTGTGTGTCCAATTTCTAGCACATCAAATGTAGTCAAATCTGTATCTATGTTCAAGGATAAAATAATAACTATTTAAATGTCTCCTACTTCCCTGAAACTACTGCATTTCTTTTTTAGGCTGGGTTTGTTCAGCAAAGTTAAAAAGCCCATGTTACACATATTTGAAAGCTGATGATTCCTGATTTACATGTCAATTTAACACAAAGAAAACAAATTGCTATGTAAAATTGAATATTTCATTATAAGTATATATAATATTTTCATTACCCATTGATCAATTATTGGACATTTACATTGTTTCCATATCTGGACTATTACGAATAATGCTGCAATGAACATGAGATTACAGATATCTCTTCAAGATCATAATTTCAGTTATTTTGGATATATACCTAGAAGTGAGATTATCAGATCATATGGTAGTTTTACTTTTAAATTTTTGAGGAACATCCATACTGTTTCCATAGCAGCTGTATAATTTTACATTCCCACCAACAATATACAAGGGTTCTAATTTCTCCATATCTTCACCAACATTTGTTCTTTTTTTTTTTTTTTTGATAACATTCTAACAGGTATGAAGAGATAGCTCATTGTGGTTTCGATTTGCATTTCCTTGATGACCAGTTATGTGAGAACCTTTTCATATATCTGTTGGCTATTTGTATGTCTTGGCCAATGGACCAGAAAAGAGAGCCCAGAAATTAACCCACACATATACAGTCAACTGATCTTTGACAGAGTTCCAAGAATATACAATGGAGAAACAATAGGCTCTTTAATAAATGATGTTAGGAGAAATGGATATTCACATGCAAAAGAATGAAATTGGACCCTTATCTTATAAAATCACAAAAATTAACTCAAAATGGATTAAAGACTTAAATGTAAGAACTGAAATGGTAAAACTACAGGAAGAAAATAAAGGAGAAAACCTTCTTGACATTGGTCTTGGCAATGATTTCTTGGATGTGACACCAAAAGACAGGCAACACAAGAAAAAATAAGCAAGTAGGACTATATCACACTAAAAACCTTCTGCACAGCAAAGAAAGCAATCAACAGAATGAAAAGATAGCCTGTGCAATAGGAGAAAATATTTGCAAATTATTCACATGATAAGGAATTATCATTCAGAATATATAAAGAACTTCTACAACTCAATAACAAAAACACAAATAACCTGATTAAAAAATAGGCAAAGACTGCTGAGGCATTTTCCAAAGAAGATACATAAGTGGCACATTGTATTATTGATTCCAAGACTACACTCTATACTGTAAACATACCATCTTTCCATCCTTTCCTTTTCAGAGTATCAAAGAAGCTTCATTGGTAGGAATCTGAAATACCCCATAGACTGCTTTTGTCTCACTAAATTTCTGTCTCTCTGAAACTGATCAGTATAATTATCTGCCTAGTGCTTTCACTACAATGAGTCTGAGGGCCTATTTGGAAGACCTATTTGGAAAGGCCATTATGAAAAATGAACCAGATGATCTTTTTTGGAAATCTCAGAAGGAAATTAATCCCTGATTTTATGATAGCATAGTTTTATTCCTCACTCTGGTGCCTCTACTATCAATATCTCAGACCTTGGATCTACTCCCAGCAACCTCTTGGCTAAAGATACTTCATATCTAGAACATATCAATGAGGCTGAACACATAAATTTCTCAGTCAACCCATCTATTTGGTTACTGGCCTAATACCTATTACTAGAAGAGACTACTGAAAGCCAGTGGCCCATGATACCACATAACTCCAAAAAGGATTCAGAATTTCCTATATTAACACCTGCCATATACCTTTCGCTTATCAAAAGGGCAAGTGGATGTGATTATCATGTTCTACAAAATTTATGGGCCATTAGCAAGTTCATACTTCACTTCCCTGTAGTTGCCAACCATTATACTATCCTGTTCTCAATTACTGAGACAGCTAATTTTGTACTGGTAGATCTATGTTCAGCATTTTATTTTTTAAGTACACCTTTCCAACAAAACTCATAGTATCTCTTTTTGCATTTACTTAAGGAAATAAACAACACATATGATTGTTACCTTCCAGTGATAGAGAAGTGTCCTCTTACATTTTGCAAATGCTCAACTAGAACTCCACTCTTATATATATGGTTGATCGCCTGCTGTGTTCTCCAGACTGAAAGTCTTCCAGAATTGATTCTCTCTATTTACTGACAAAATTTTTAAAGAAAAACTCCATTTTTTTCAGATGTAAGTACATTTTCTAAGCCATGACAATATACAGAATGGTAATTTTCCCCCCCAAATAGGAAGCTATTTATCTTTTTCCCCGTTCAATTATTAGAAGAAAACTTGGAGGAGTTCTGTGTCCCACAGAATATTGTATATTAGATTTCTAAATTTCTAGAACTGAATACCTCCTTGTACACTTGAGGGAAGCTGACAAACATGAGCCTTTGGCTTAAACAGAATCACTATAGATTGTCTCCAGTAATTAAACATTTCCTTCAAAACCCCTTACCTTTAACTACCCAATAAACATAAAACTTCATTTCTATGTGTATGTGAAAATTTGGGACAAGCATTGATGATCCTAACTAAACAGGAAAATAGATATCAGAAATCATTGTTATTATAAGTTTTCACTTAAACTTATAGGAAGAGCTCACCCTTCTCTATGCATAATGGCAGCAGTTGTATAGCTAACTGATCCTGTAGAGAACTCTACTCAGGTCTTGGAACAACTTCAGTACCAAGCACTCCATTTTGGAAAGACAAACAGAACATAACAACAACAACAACAAACACACATATATATACATGCTAGAATGGATTAAATTGTTTATTCCACCCAGATGGTCTCTGTACACACTAAGATATTTACCTCTATGGACTCTCTTGAAACATTACGATGAAGTCTCTCAAAAATTTTAACCCATCATGTAAAAGAAACTAAAATCCATCTTAAATAGGGCTTAGTTAGAAAATTTCAACAAGATCTCAGAGGATGTTTCTGAGGATGTTTGTGATAGTGTACACACTATGTGTGAAGGCTACAATCCTGAGAAAACTATAAAGGTGAGCCATGAACATAAACCAACATCTTTAGGTTCTTTTGAACATCTACAAATGGACTTAATTAAGCCTCATATGGCTATAAATATATTCTTACTACTTTCTGCATGTTTTCTGGTTAGCTAGAGCCTTTTCTTGCCATAAAGCAGCTGCTCTGTTAGTAGCAAAGCAACTTTCATGCTTTGCATTTCTCATTTTGGAAAACTCTCCTGTTTGTCTGATATTAGGGGTCTTATTTCATCAGAAGAGTAATTAAGATACTTGGTAAGGCTCTGCCTATTGCTTAGAAGCTTCATTTTCACATTTCTCAGAGAAAATGGAATAAATAAATTGTACTCTAAAATTAAAACTTGCAAAACTATTGGAAAAATTTCAGTGCTGTGGTCAAAGTTTTGCCCTCAGGTCTCATAGCCATTGACTCCATCCAAAAAGAACTCATAGACTATCCACAGAGAAACTTCTTACTGAATGCCTATGCATCTTGTGATCTCACCCCAACATTAACTCTTCTCTTTTATAGTAGGCTGATATGGACAAATTTTGTAAAGGTTTAGTACAAGCTTATTATCAACAGATCCAAGGTTTGCCTTTTATCAAGAATAAACTGCAGGAAGCTCTGCATGATCTTTAATCCACTTTATTTACTAGAAATGATACCAATTTAAGACTACACACGTACCTCACTGGAAGGAACCTCATCAGGTATTGTTAATTATAAATACTTAAGTAAACTTTCAGGGAACTGACCCTTGGATTCATGCTTCCCAGTTGAAAATACATCATACATCTACCTCCTGGACATCTATGCATAGCAAAAATGTTTCTCGTTAAACTTGGATTTAAAGCAGACTACTAGGCCTAACCTGCACCCAGATCCTTCAGATTGAGACACTTGAATGCAGGGAACCAAAACTACGGCAACATTTTTCTTTCTCTTCCAAATTTTAATGGATTTGTTTGTTTGGTTTTTTTCTCTCCCTCTGTTGTTTTAGGATTCTTGATTGCTAATATGAGTTCCCTCCCCAGTCTTGTTATTCTGAGCACCAGAGATTAAACCTTGACATTAGACTACACTTGGCACCAATGAACTCACTTTCCAGCTAAAGAATTTAATTAATTTGATTGCTGGATTTGTATCATTTTCCCTGGGAAAATAAATCCTTGTACCAGAAAATTATGTCACTTTTCTTTCACTATATTCTGATAAACTAGCTTTTAGGATGATTAATATAAAAAAAATTAAAAGACAAATACCCTAGGCTGTCATTCCCCACAAATATATACATATTTAATTGTATCTAATAATTTAAGGTACCTGGGAAACAGCCTTTGCAAAGAGATAAAAAAAAAAAAAAAAAAAAACACTTCCTTCTCCTAACTTCTAGTACCAAATTGGAACATTAACTCTCTTCTAAGTCTTATAAAACTGCATTCCTATTTACCCTACTGTTAGTCTTATTGCTATCTCTCTACCATGTTACGACCATTGCAAGTTTTCATTTTTCAATTAATTTTTATTGGAGTAAAACTGATTTACAATGTTGGTTAATTTCTGCTGTACAGCAAAGTTAATCAGTTATACATATACATATTTCCACCTTTTTTTGATTCTTTTCCTATATAGATCATTACAGAGTGTTGAGTAGAGTTTCCTGTGCTATACAGCAGGTTCTTGTTAGTTATCCATTTTATATATAGTAGTGTGTATATGTCAATCCCAATCTCCCAGTTTATCCTTCTCCCCCTTCCCCCTTGGTAACCATAAGTTTGTTTTCTACATCTGTGACTCTAGTTCTGTTTTGTAAATAAGTTCATTTTTACCATTTTTTTTAGATTCCACATAAAAGCAATATCATATAGTATTTGTCTTCTTTGACTTATTTCACTCAGTATGACAGTCTCTAGTTCCCTCCATGTCTCTGCAAATGGTATTATAATTTAACACATGCCTACAGACTCAGTCCCACCAAAGTCCATGTACTTCATAGGAACTTCATGTTCCTGTGACAGTGTTATGGTTTTCATGCTTACCACCTTCTCAAATCTATGCAATGCATTTTAAAAAATAAAATTTATTTGGGAACTTTCATCCCTGGAAATCATTCAGGAATACAAACAAAACTATTTGGTTAATAATTTTTGATACCTAAATATGGACCCTGGATCATATTGTTTGAATGTTCCTGGATCTTGGGAACACAGATTGCTAGAAAATTCTACTACTTGAACAGGTACTGGTATCTATTTCCATTTCCACCAGTTCTCTGGTTTCTAATAATCTGCAAATTCCTTTTATCTATGCAAAATCTTTATTCTTTCTTTTGGCACAAAGATCTTAATAACTACAGTCTCAAGTAATATGGGACAAGACTATAAATTTCCAGAATATTCACTGGAATTAGAAGAAAAACTTCTACATTTTCTTAGCCTGAAGAAAGACATAACAAACTGTATTTACCAGTGAATCCTGAGTTGCTGTTTTCTCTCTTAGTTCAAAAACAATTTATTATGCCATTATTGAAACAACCATTTTAGTAACCTAGGAAACTTAAATAAGAATTGTAAGAATTGGTATAAATTCACCAAGCTGTAGTGCAATGTAGAAAAGCTTTATTTACTTTTTTTTCAAATTTAGCAAAAGTTTATTTTACAGTACATTTCTTCTTCTTCTTCTTCTTCTTTTTTTCTTTCCATGGGAAAGGCTTTAAATATACTCAGCACACAGGGCAATGCATGTGCTGACTTAGGGAAAGTAATATGCACTACCTACCAAGAGATGTGCTGTATAATTTTCACATAAACAAGAAAGGAAAGCTAATTGTTTTCTGCAGAATTTTTTCCCCTGTTCTCTCCATAGTCTTAATGTCTTCTGCATAGCAACTCATTGGCTAGATAATTTAAATTCAACTACAAAGACAAAAATCATAAGGAACCCTAATGGCAACCATCACCAATGAACCTCGGACCATGATCAATGAGTGGCATCAATCTAGTATTCTGAACAAATCTACATATGGTCAAATTATGAGATTCAATTTCCCTCTTGAACAAGAGAGGACTGTGAGGGACCTTGAAGGCCTGAAGTGTTTCCACTTTGAGCCTTGTGTAACATTAGGACCTATTTTTATTTGTCCTTATCCTTATTGGTAGCCCTCTCATGACTTAGCATCCACACTGCTGAAGACACTTTGCTCAAACAATGCTGTTAAACTACAAGAGTAAATTTTTCATCTTCCAAGAGGTGAATTTGACCAAATGTTCTTCAAGTTAGGTAAAATTTAGCTATTCTCTCTTGCTTGAGCTCTACAAATCTTCACCAATCTTTCCTATTCAGAACTTTCTTTTGGAATGACACTCAGATGACAGCATGTTAAAAGAAGTTTACAGGTTTTGGTTTATTTTCTTTTACAGAAATAATTAATATCTTTATGATATTGATCTTTCCAATCCATAATCATGGTGTATCTCTCCATTTAACTTCAGTCTGTAATTTATCTTGAAAAAGTTTCATAGTTTTTATTTAGGGTTCCTCCACATCTTCTGTTAGAATTTTTCCTAAGTATTTAATTGTTTACGCTATTGTAAATGTTATTTTATTTTTGATTTATTTTCAATTTCTTTCTCATTGTGGTATAGAAATATAATTTTTTTTAAACCTTGATTTTGCATTGAGACACTTTGCTCTCTATCTCAATGTGATTTTTCAACATGATCTCCTTAGCATGCTAGATTCAGGGTACTCAGAGTTTTAACATGTCAATGCAGACACTCAAGGCACTTCTCAAGGCACTTCTCCTAGCAGAGAGATCCAGGTAGAAAATCTCGTCTTTCTGTCCTACATCAATACACATATAGTGTCATTTCTGCTATAACTTTTTGGTCATTATACTAATTTCCTAGGTCTGCCATAAAGAAGTACCACAAACTGGTGGCTTAAAACAAGAGAAGTTTGTTGCCTCAGTGTTCTAGAGTCTAGAAGTCTAAAATCAGTATGTCAGCAGGGCCATTTTCCTTCTGAAAACAAAATCCTTCCTTGTTTCTTCCTAGTTTCTGGTGGTTTCCTCACAATTTTTAGTGTTTCTTGTCTTGTAGATGCATCTCTTCAATTCTGTATCTTTACATGGTGTTTTCCTCATGTGTCTCTGTCTTCATATGACCCTCTTCTTCTTCTTCTTCTTCTTTTTTTTAAGATGTTGGGGGTAGGAGTTTATTAATTAATTAATTAATCTTTGCTGTGTTGGGTCTTCGTTTCTGTGCAAGGGCTTTCTCTAAGTTGTGGCAAGCGGGCATCATGGTGCACGGACCTCTCACTATCACAGCCTCTCTTGTTGCGGAACACAGGCTCCAGACACGCAGGCTCCATAGTTGTGGCTCATGGGCCTACTTGCTCCCTGGCATGTGGGATCCTCCCAGACCAGGGCTCGAACCGGTGTCCCCTGCATTAGCAGGCAGATTCTCAACCACTGCACCACCAGGAAAGCCCGACCATCTTATAAGGACACCAGTCATACTAGATTAGGGACCCACTCTACCCCAGCATGACCTCATCTTAACCAATTACATCTGCAATGGCTCTATTTTTAAATAAAGTCACCTTCTAGGGTATTAGGGGTTAAGATTTTAACTTTTTTTTTTTTTTTTTGAGAGCCGGAGAAGGGAACACAGTTCAACTCAGAACAGTTGTGTTAGTTACAAAGTTCCACTCTAGTTCAAGGAGAAGAGAGATAGACTCTACCTCTCACTGGAGAGATGGCAAACATATTGAAAGAAGAGAATTTAAATTATTGACTTAGTTATTTATGAAGATACACTCTGCCACAATATTTATCTCCAGGCATTTGACCCTTGAATTCCTCAGTTTTGAATAATTTTAATCATGTCTTTAAGTAATATCATTTTAAGAAGTCACATGCATGCTTGTATGTTTTAAACTTTAAATAGATACTTATCTTTTCCATATACTCTTTAACATAAAATGATGTAATATAAACTTCTAGAAATCTAATATTTACTACCAAATATTTCTATATATATTACTCCATTAGTTTTCTGGTATTTAGGTTTCTGCTTTGTTTTGTTTTTTTTTAAATTCAGACACCTATATGATTTTTGTCTGTATAATTAAGCTTAATTTGTTTATGTCAGAAGTGTAGAGGATATTTTTTAATATTTAAAAATTTAAAATCCAACTTTTATAACATTAATTTTATCAGTTGTATCTGACATGTTGATCTTTGGATAAGATTTTTTTTTTCTGATATCAGGGATTTTTAAAATTGTTTTTCTTTTCACTTCAATTTGATTGTGGTGATTTGATTTTGATTTCACTTTGATAAGAAAATAATAATGCTTTAATTATTATTTTTCTTTCATTATGTGTCGTGTACATTCATGTGTATTGGAAACTGCCTCCTTTAAGAACTATATATTATTACTTGAATCTGGACTTCTGTATTTTGTCATTGTTAGCAATTATATTTCTTCTTGTCTGACTGAATCTCAGATTTCTTTCCTCTGATTGCTTTGCTTTGTTTTAGTGTCACATTTACTCCTTGTTGCTTCCAATGGTTTTTAAAACGTTTTCATATTTTTCATACTTTCAACAATTTCTTTTGCATCTTAGCCTCAGTGTTCTGTGAATATAAGGGTCTTTATCAAAGCACAAGTAAATTAAACTTTGGAAAGAGCAATACATTTTTGATATTTTATTTGTGATAACATATGATAGGGTATCCTCAGGACTACCTAGAAATGGAGGCAGAAATCTTATCAATGCTACTTATTTTTCTTTCAAATGAGAATAAAAAAATAATATTATAACATGCATTTTCAATTAAGGTAGATCAAATCCATGATGTGTAAAATCTTAATTTAAACAATAGAAGATATCTTAATTGTTTGCACTGAGGATGCATAACTTATTCCAATTATCATTTGATTATATGACTTCTTACTCTATTTAGAGAAATCTTTAGACTAGCCCCAATTAGCCCTTGCTACGGTCAGGGGTTAATATAATTGCATTATGAGTGGACATTATGCATTTTACCACACATGTTAGAAACTAGGAAAGTTTAGGTGGGAAAAAAATGATTAGAACACCATCTTCTCTGTGCAAGAGCTATAGCCCAGAAATTTCCTTTGGATATCCATCAACGTCCTAAAAGCAAACCTCTGTCATTTTTTCTTCAATGGCTGCAAACATGTCAACTTTGGTCTGAGGATGTCTTGGTATCTTTGAGTTGTTTGAGCTTTTAATTCATAAGGACTTAAAAGTGTAACTTTGAGTTTAATTCATAGGACCTCAGGATATCTTTGAGTCATTTGAGAATTTAATATATGGGGATTTAAAAGAAATGTGATACTCTGACCATTTTTTTTTCAATTCCTGAAATATGTATATCTCTACATAAAAAAAAAAAAAAGAAGTAAAAAAACTGTCAGCCCAGAAAGGGAAAACATTCTTAATTTGAGTAGATGATAAAATACCTTGAAAATCTGAAAACCATTAAGTTAAAATATTTAGGCCACCTCAAGGTAAAGAATATTACCTAAATCTTGTCTTGATTATTACCAGATATAAACTGATTTATTTAATTGTAATTTTTAAAAGTATAAATTATAGAAACACAGAGTGATCATTTTGGAAGTGACCTAAAAAACAAGTGTATCCCAGTTATTTTGTATCTAGCAAACAAAAGGAAACAAACAAAAAACTGAGGCCAAGTAAAGCTCTTGGTATTCTTGGCTAAGTTCACAGAGTCAAAACTGTAACAGTCCAGTGCTACATCCTGGGTTATTGACAGCAAGTTAAGCTCTTTTAAATACATCTATTTTATCACATACAATTATATGAATGGGTTATTTCAGAGTTTCTTTGAAATATGATTTTTTAAATTGAAGGAGTGTGAAGATTCCAATGCCTCAAGACAATCCTTCAGTGTGAATCATTATTTGTGTCATAGCAAGTCATACACAATCTCTTAGTTTGCTCCTTATAAACATACTCAAAATTATTTTCCTAAAGTGTTATTATAAGAAGCCAATCTCTGGAAAATCAAAAGAAACAAGGCATCACATGTGTTGGTGTTGAAAATACCTTAAAGCCCCCCTAAAACTAAAAAACAATAGCATCGAATGTCCTAAAATTTAACTAACAAGGCAAAACCTGCAACTATTATTTTTTTCAAGTTAAAAAAATAGAGAAAGGTACAAAAAAATAATAAAATTTTTCTATCATCCAGGACTGATAATTAGTTGTGAGTCATTGTGGGTCACTTTTATTTAAGATTAAAAAAAGAAAGAAAAGAGAATATACTAATTGTTACTTTTTTCTTTCTCTCTTCCCAGAACATCTAAATTCATGTTTTCAAAAAAAAATCATGTTTTCAAAAAAAAATTGATTAATTCAGTAAAGTTAAATATTTTTAAACATTTGTAATAATGGCCATTGAATGGCTCAATATATAAATGGAAATAAGTACAAAAAGAGATGGAGGTGAACATAGAAGGCTAAAATCTGAATTTCCTGACTTTGTTTTCATTCAGTTTAAAACAACCCCATGTAATTATATCAATAACAAGCAAACCAAATGCTTCCCATCAGACTGGTGCTCAATTATGTCAAAAGTATACTGAGTACTCATTTTAAAATAGGTGACTGATATAAGAGATGGTGACTACTATAAGAGATACAGGGACAACATGAGGAAATTGACACAGAAGAAAACAAAAGATTTTAAGTATTCTGATATACAGAAGGAAGAAGAAAACTCAGACTTTAGCTACACAGGATTATTTTCTTTACACTGATGAAAATCTTAGCTAAATGTTGTAGATACAGAAATTTAGCTGACAAGGGCTCTAAAGGGTTCTTTCTGTTCCGTATCCATAATAACTAGCTGATGTTTAAAAGTTAGTTTATGTCCAATGCACTCAGACTGCTATGAGACTGTCAGATGTAGGTGTTAAGCCCATTTGGGGGGGGGAGGGTTGGTGATGGAAGTACTGTGATTAAATAATTTACAAAATAATTGCTTTAGAAGTTTTGTATTAAAATACTTTAAAGGGAAGAATTATATATATAAAGGGGAGATTCTTTAACTTCACATATTGGGATATTAATTTCATAGTGCTGTATGTAATTGACAAATTAGCACACTCCTAAACCTTTGTTACCTTTCCTCAAGAAAGTGATTGTACACTAGCTGGAGACTGTGAGTCTCATGGAGACTAGAAATGAAAACGACTTGGTTCAGAAAAATTCCCCTTTGACATGGGGAGACAGAGTGCTCAAACAATATGGGAATGAAATATGTGGATTGAGATTATACTGATAATATTTTCACAGATGTAGGAAATACAATTTTATATTTTTGGTTAAATAACATCATGGAGATAAAAGATGCGGCATAATATTGAGCTGGATATGGGTCAGTTTTAATTCAACACAGATTTAATAAAATAGGAGTTTCTTTTATAGTCATTCTTAAAATTATAACTCCAAAAAACACCTCTAGGAAAATCTCAGAAGATGTAAAAAAATCTTTTTGCATATGAACAGTATGATATTTTGTTCCCTGTATATTGTTCATTTTATTCTTTTTATGACCCTTAAAAAATATAAATAATTAACCATTTTTGATAACATTCTGAACATATGGAGTTTCATAATAAACAGTTCCATATATGATTTTGTACCACAACCATATACTATTATTGTAAGGTTACCATCTTTGGATATATATTCTGTAGGTAACAGTCAAACTTTCAAGTTGGGTTTGTGATTTATAAATGCAATAGTATATGAATTAATGACACTCTCCAGATAATTTCATTTATCAGACAGGAAAACTAGCATTAATTGAGCATCTACTCTGTGTCTGTTCTGTGCTTACTGTTTTATAAACATTACCTAAATAAATTTTCCTTACAATTCTGGGAAGTATTACATAATTATATTCTCACTTTTTAGGCTGAGTAATTGAGCTTCAGGAAGATTAATTACCTAGCCCAAACAGGTAGAAAGTGATGATGACTTAGTTTTCATACATGAATTCCTAAAACTCCTAAAAAGATTCCAAAATTTTTCATTATTTTTTCAAAAGAGGAAACAAATCTCAGAATGTGTGGTCTTCAGAATAAATTTGTGTCACCTCTCTCCTAGCAAAGACAATGAATCAATAGAATTTTATCTATGTGTAAAACAAACTTGGAAGAAATCATTTATTTGAGCTGAGAAACAATAATTTTTCTTAATTTGCTTCAGCAGAAAAATGCTATTATGAGTTCTTGGTTTATAAAAAGTTTCCATATGACTTGCCTTTCAGTTTATTACTCTCTGTCAATTTCCAATGTCTCTCATAGGCCTTTCCCCAAATAGTTGAATTTGGAAAGGCAAATGATGAGGTAAGCTAAAAGAAAAAGTAGAACAAATTGCTTTAGAACATTATATATATTCTCTTTACAGTGACTGACAGATTGAAGACTTTTCTGAAACAAAGAGTAAAGTTTCTGAAAAGCCTGAATGCTGAGGGAAAAAAAAAAGATATAAAGCTCAGTGTTTTAGTTTCCTCTGCTGTTATTTTTCTGATCTGACACAGGCTAGGGCCCCTTTCTACTCCTTCAGTATTTGCTGAAAAGAATGCTGTCCCATGGGGTAAATATTCTGTTATTAGAAAGAACCCTGTGATTATAGTGATCTATATACAATGTGGAAATATTTTTGATTATGCTTTGTAGCACGTGTTGGGCATGCTCACCACACAGTCATGACCATGTAGAAGAGGTGAGTGGGGAGGATGGAGGGACAATGAATTAAATGCTTCAGCGATACCAAGCAGAAGTTAATTGTTTAAAAATCAGTATACTCTGTAACATGTTAATCAATAGCTGTAATGTCAAATTTGATTTCCAAAAATCTGATATAGTATTAATTATTATTCCTTCATTATTTAGTGAATTAATTTGAAAGGAGACCAGCATGGTCTTTGCCCTCAAGGAGAATACATCTAGTGAAGGGAGATGGAAATGTATTAATTAAATACAATAGAATATTGTAGGTAACATAACATAATGGCAGGACAAGGTCCATTTTATACTAGGAGACAAGGATATAAGAATCGACTCTGTGAAGTAGAAAACTCCACATATTTTGTATCTATTTTACAAAATATATATTCCCTCCTTTCATAATCAGTTGTCTGAAATGCTGTCCACTTACTCCATTCAGCATTATAGTACACTCTACTTGAATATATGCATCTTCTATATTGCATGTGACTTTCTATAGACAATAGAGTCGAGATTCTTTAATATATGGTTTAATCTCCTAGTTGAATATTAGTTTATTAGATATTGTTGAAAGAGGGAACAACCACAGATAAAATATTTTAACAAAGCAAAAAATATTTTGTTAAGATTAGCTGGCTTATTAATTACTTAATTACCAAAGTTTAACAATCTTTATTGTATATTTCCTAAGTGACTTACCTTGAAGATTTCAAAAGGGAGTAGATTTGCTCAAAGCTACTGTTCATTTATAATTTTTTTGCTTATCAATTGTTCTTGTTAGTGACTATGGTTTTGTTATTGAGAGGTATTGCTAAGTTAAGTCAGAGCTGTGGTGCCATTAAAAGTTTCCAAAATTCACTATGATAGCCAGTGTTCACAATAGTTATTTTTTTCCTATAATAAGCAATTAAAAAATTCTGATTGAATATCTATCTGACTAATGCCTAACTTATATAGAGTATTATACTTGAAGGCAGAGATTATATTGTCTTTTTATCTTTTGTAGCATCTCACTTGTAGATACCCAAGAAAAATTTGTTAAAGTATATTTCATTTTTTTAATATTTCATATTTTTTCACAGTTAGCTTTCCCTGTGTCTTGAATCAATATATTAAATAAGTGTAAGAAAATGCATAGGATGTGTAATAATTTATGATAAACAACAGAATGACAATTTTTATTGATTTAATCTTAATCAATACACATTCTATGCCATATATAATTCTTTCAGCTCTGCAACCACCTACACTTATTCACATTTTTTAATTCAAGTTCAGTGTCCTCAGAAAGGTTCCTGCTCAATTTAGTCATTTTATCCTATTTTTACTTGCACTATTTATTTTATGATTCCATTATCCTTTGGCCTCTATGCCCTTATTTTACATTTATGAGTTCCTTTCTTCCAGAATAAGTTTTAAAAATTCCAGTACCATGAATAGTTTGTTGTACCTTTTGGTTCTAAACCATTGCTGCGTTATTTAACAACTTTTCCATTACCCTTTAGGGATACCCTCATTGTTTCACAAGCTAAATGGTACTTTAGTTTCCATTACATTTTTTTTCTTTTTATCTAAGCACCTATCCTGAACAGAAGTTCTCCAATTTGCTGCTGTTTTGTTTTTCATTCTTCAGACTGAATTGAATTTTATATTAAATGAGATAAAAGATAAAGGAAAAGTAAAAATTAATACTTACAGAAAACCATGCAAGTACAATTATAGGGTAGGAGAAAATATTTTTCTTTAAATATTGGCCACTTGCTTTGTTTGTATTATTAAAATATTTTTAACCAGTTAATAAGTATTTGTGTGGCAAGTTCTCTGTTACACATTGTTGGGGAAATATAATTAAAAACAAAATTTCCTCCCAAAACAGAAAAATATTCCACGAAGTTTGAAGAGAAAGGAAATAGTTTTACAAGTGAAGTAGCATTGAAGCAATGCTATTCACATCACAGGCAATATGCTAAGATATTGTTAAAATGGGAAGAATTCTCAACCTTTTATATAGCCAGGTAGATACAAGGCATTGCACATATTTTCTCATGATAAATAATCACTAGTTCTCAAGTAGGGGGAATTGACAACACCACTTGTCACATATAGTTCATCCTAAATTCATCTGGAAATAAGATGACTCTTTGTGTTAGGTAACTGATTTTATCAAAAAAGAAAAAAGAAATAAAGAAAGAAGGAAAGATATCTTTATGGCAGGTAGGAATTTTGGAGCAAAAAGCTCACTGTAGTTAGTCTCCTATACTCCCGCAGCACTAAGTGATAAGGGATGATTACTTTTCAGAGAGATAGCTTCCAGGTCCTTGAGAAAGACATTTCTGGTTTGTAACGCTGACATAAGGCTTATTTAGGTTTCAAAAAGGTTTCATACATCTCCAAGAGACAGAGAAATAATTTACAATTATATATTTTTTGTTTTATTTTTAATGCAATGCTCTGAAAGAAAATAGACAGGGAAAGGAGTCTCTTTTCCTTTCTGTACCAGGGATTCTTTTTTTCTGATTTATATTTACCCTTACAACAACCTGGGGCTATGTATGGTTTTTGCCAGGGAATAAATGGTTAAATTATGAAGATGCCTTTAACAAGATTTTCACACACACACACCACACACACACACACACACACACCAGTAGCTGTATTTGGTGCTAACAGGCTGTGATCTCTATTTCTGACCTCTTTAGATGTGTTCATTCTAAGGAAAGCCATTTATATACTTTACTTAGTGATATTTTATTGATATAATGCCTTTTTAAATGTATTGTTCTTAACTTTTGTAATTTACGTTCAACAAATAATAATTGGAGTGCTTCTTTGTACAAAAATTGTTCTAGATGGCATGATCATGATACACTTCTTGCTGTTATTATTTAAAGTATCATACATTCTTCTATATTTCAAAATAGATTTTTTGCAAAAAGTTCAAATATATGCAAAAAGCCTATTTTAAGGTTAGGACCTTAACAAATGATCTTTTGAAGAGTTTTTGAATAACAGTAACATCATCTTATTAAGGCATTTATCATACAAGAGTTAATTTGTCCTCTCTGAGAATAGTTCAATATTTGTCCTTTTCCTTTAGTGAAATTATACTTTTCAGTGACAACTAACAGTCAATGTCATTGCTACTTCCAGATAAATTTGGAACATCTGATGTAAAGTCATTCTCTACAAAGGACATTCTGATTCTGACAATGCTTGTATTGTAAGCCCTTAATTTCCTCTCTCAAATCTTGCAGGATATAAGCAATCCACATGACATAGGTATATATATTAAGACACTCTTTTACTTTAGCTTGGGATATTTTTATTGATAAGTGGATTGATTTCTATAATTATTTAGATTCTCCATTTGATAATTATATTCAAGTATCCTAATTGTAAATTTAATTCTGCTCTACAGTTTCCCTCTTTCTTTTTCTCATCTCGCCTCTTTTCCTCTCTTCTCTCCCTATCTCACTCTTCCATTCTACTTGTTAAACATTTAAAGATAGTCTTTAGGGACTTCCCTGGTGGTCCAGTGGTTAAAACTTCACCTTCCAGTGAAGGGGGTGTGGGTTGGATACCTTGTTGGGGAGCTAAGATCCCACATGCTTAGGGGCCAAAAAACTAAAACATGAAATGAAGCAATATTGTAACATATTCAATAAAGACTTTAAAAATGGTCCACATCGAAAAAAATCTTATAAAAATAAATAAAATAAAGATAACTTTTAATGCACCTATGGAAAACAAATGTTTTCCATGAGCTATTTTTTGATAGTCTTAAGAGTGTTTGAAATGCTCTCTGTTTTGTACTCTATGCCATAGTTTAGGCTTTCATCATTCCTTAATTCTGAGATTTAATTGGATTTCATATTCTTCATGTAATCATCAAATATTTGTTGTTTATTACTTAACAGTAATTTTATTTGCTTATTTAATTAGTGGGAAAATTATTACCTAAAGTTATTTATCTTACTAAAAGGACTTCTGTAGGGTGGAATTGCCATTACTATGACAATATTGGAATCGGTTGCAATAATCATTCTTTTCATTAGGAAATAGAGAATAACATCCAAAACATTTAAAAGTGCATCAGAAACCCTAATATTTAAAGACAGTAAATCCTAGAATTCTCAAGTAATTTATAAAAGGATTCAGTTAATTATGTAAACATTAGGCCAAAAGATAATTTAAAAATAGTGAGTGTCAAATCAATTTAGACTTTTCCAACTACTGATAATTTTACAAATCCTTAGCTAGAGTAAGTTGTTTTATTTTTCTGAAAGAAAGTAGTAGCATACTACAAAGCAAAGCAAATTATAAATATATCTAAAATCAACCTTTCTGAAGCAATATTTCCAAGGAGATTATAGATTTTTTTTTATAGTTAAGTGCAGCAATCAATTACCAGAGGGCATTAGCCATTATTAACATGGGCTCCTATGCAGTGTTCTTTTCTCGTACATTCAGAGGCAAGTTGGGAAGAAAAGGGTAAACACTGAATAATAAGATTAAAAATTCATGATGAAAAACTCTCTTATCATCCAAGACCCTTAACCTGATACCTCTTAGTAAAAAGTTATACATTTTATCAGCAATCAAAATGTCTCCTTCTCTAGGATTTATTATCACAGCAGTTCTTTTTTAAACATGTTTCCTTTGTCACCAGATATTGAAGTTCCTACTTTAGTTCACTTCAGACTTACAAGACTAAGCTCAAATTTCACTGTGGTTAAGATATTTGATCCTATAAAATAAAAATAAATAATTCTATATGACAAAACCATGTTATTTCCCTATGTGATGTTATCAATACTAGGGAAATTATCAAAATTTCTACATATGCAGCATTAGAGGTAATGCTTTTCAAATTTTAACTTGCATTGGAATCATCTGCAGGGCTTATTAAAACACAGAATCCTGGGCCCCCACTTGGAATCCCAGAAATTCTAAGTCAGTTGGTTTGGGAGAGGCAATACAAGAATTTGCATTTTGGATAAGTTTTTAAGTGATGATATGCTGCTGGTCTAGAAATCGTTCTTTGAAAATCACTATATTAGAAAACTAGGTGACTTATCTTGAAGTGTCATTTGAATAATAACCTCACTGTTATTAATTAGATGATAAAGTTTTTATAGACTATTTCACTCATATTTTACATGAGAAAATGTCAAACACCTATGTTAAGAATTTTTTTTTAATTTGAAGTGACTTTGGGAGAATTGTAGAAATAATGTGGAAATGAAGACCACTTTGAGGCTTCATTTGGGATCTACACATTTTTAGGTTGCTATATGGTATTAAGGTTTGTAAAAAAAATCATGTTGGATGAAGTTGATGGGGATAGTGCTAAAGGAAGGGAAGACTATAAAGAGTTTAGTAAACAAAACAGTCCCTGATATTATAGAGCTCTTAAATCCTGAGAGACGAGTGTCAACACATTCCTTTGTCTCTATTCTGATTTATTTTTCCTTTTTGTCCTGGAAAAAATGGACTCTGCATTTGATGGGACCTATAGGATATATAAACAAAACTCAGTGAGAAATCTAAAAGAGATTTTTGTTTTTGTTGTTCCAAGAAAATTGTTTTTAATAGAAAATCACAATTTCATATTTAATCTGCAATGGACAATAAGGTTGCACAACCAGAAAAATATCAAGCAATTCAAAGGAATAACTTACCTTAATGAAACAAGTTTCTTCTTATTATTAAGGTAATATTTCTATAGTTATCCAAAGATGTCTTGGGCTTAGAAAGTAGAGTCATAGTTAGCAATAATTTTCATGGATCTTAACAACCTTAGAAAAGACCCTTTAGTGGTCTCATTTCCCCCCACTCTTCATTATAGCTTCTGTATTTTTTAACTATAATTCTAATTTTGTCTTTTGTGAATAACCATTGTATAATAATTACATATCTCTTTCCATTTATAAAATCTTTACTCTTCCTTTGTTTATGTCTGATGTATGCTATGTTAAGGACAAAAAGAGATCCCTTATGAAATAGTAGTTTGCAGTAATATTAATAGGTTGTTTTCTTAATAAAGAAAGGACAAGTGCTCTATACATGTTATTAGTATCTATTGTTCCAAAGAATACAAATGATAGGCACCCTTTGTTACTTGTTTGCAAAGACGCAATACCAAATAGGCAATCATTTAAGTGATAGCCTGATTAGAAAATTCAATACTTTAAAAATCCCCTAAAGTTCGCTCATTGTTTATAAACATTTGCCTTATGTTCTTTTGGATTAGAAGTTAAAAACATCAAAATTAGTGAAAATAATACTTTTATCAGACTTCTATTTATAATCTTGAAAGGAAAATAATCTTACTAAAGCTTTTAAAATTAGAAATGAAAAAAAACTTAGATATCACCTGTTTGAACACCTACTTGTTGTATGAATTATTTCTTTAACATTAATGCATTTGTTAATTTAAAAATATTTATTGAGCCTCTGCTGTTCTGTGTACTAGGGTCATAAAAATAATTAATATATAGTTTCTGTTTCAACAAATTTGCAAACATCTAGGGAAAAGAGTCAACCAGCTAAATCACTATATATATATTTGTATATATACAAATATATGCTTCTCTCTATATTTGTAAATAGTTCATATTGTTATATCTTTATTTTTGCCCATATTATAGGTGTAGAATTGTATCTTGCTGTTTTAATTTTTATCTCCCTTATTACTAGTTGAGTTAAACAGTTCTTCATATGTTTATTAGACATTTGTATTTTATCTTCTTTGAAATACCTATACATATTCTTGCTTATTTCCTTACTGAGAATTTTTTATAATTGATTTGTAAATATTCTGTAAATCTTATTGACACTAATATTAGATCTGTGGAAAATAGCTTATTCTATTCTTTCTTTTTATTCACATTTGCATATGTGATACTTTGTTGTAACATGTTTAATATTTTATGTAATCAAATACGTTAATCTTTTCCTTATGGTTTTTGTTTGTATCTTGCCTAGATATCATTCCTTATCCCAAATTTCCTAAGATATATATGTTATTTCAATTCTAACAAGTATCTGTATATCATATTATATGTTTATCCCAATTGAAATTTATTTTATGTCTAATATGACATAGGAATCTATTTTTTTCCTCCAAAAGTTAATTGCTTCAATGCAGTTTGTTGAATGTAGTCATTTCCTCAATGATTATTTTTAACCAAGTTCCCACATATTTATTTGGAAAACAACTGGCAATGTTAACCAAGGGGAAAAATAATCATACACACTGATTTATTGTGAGAACATCCCACTGCCCTTAAATTCTTTTTTTTTCTGAATTGTCTTAGGCAATTTTGATCTGAACTTTCATAATTTTTTCAGAATTTTAGAATCAATTTATCAAGATTCCTCCCCTCCCTCTATTCTTCCTTGTATGATTTGAGAAGAGTACTTCTCTCTTCTACTTCTTCTTCTGTAGGTAAGGTGATCTTTTTTTCCTCTAACTTCTTCCAAACTTTTCTCTATGTCTTTGGATCTCTTCAGTTTAAATAATATGCCTATTTTTGATATTTGTCCTGCTTGGTTAATATAGGCTTCCAGGGTCTGTGCTTTACCATCTATTATTAATTTTGGAAAATTTCCACCATCACAGCTCCAAATATTTCTTATGCTCATTTATCTTTTCCTTCTCCTTCTTGTTTCCCATTATACATGCTGTATCTTTTGTATTTGTTCAACAATTTTTAGATAGTCTCTTTCATTTTTTAAATAATTTTTATCTTTGAGTTTTGGTTTGGAAATATGCTATCAACAACTTCAAAGTTTCTACTTTCCTTGGCTCTGTCCAGTGTGCTAATGTGCATTCTTCATTTCTGTAATAATGTTTTTTTTTTAATTTCTAGAATTTCTTCATAATTCTTTTATAGAGTTTTTATCTCTGCTTATTTTGCTCATCTATTCTTACATTTTCTACTTTTTTTCATTAGAGACCTTAGCATATTAATCACAGTTATTTTAAATTCCAGATCTAATAATTCCAAAGTTTATTCCACATATGCATCATATATGAGTCTGAAGGTTTCTCTAACTCTTCAAACTGTGGGTTTCGTTGGTTTGTTTTTGTTTTTGATTTTAGTATGCCCTGTAAATTTTTATTTAAAGCTTAGCATGATGTTCCAGGTAAAAGAACTGCGGTAAATAGGCCTTTAATGTGAGATTTTATGTTTATCTGGCTAGAAGTTTAACTGTGTTTACTATTTGCTGTAGCTGTGAGTGTCAGAGACTAAAATATATTATGATATATTTGTTTTTATTTCCCCACTGTCTTTGGGTTTCCCTAGTGACTTCTTCTTAAATAAGGTCTAAGATTTGCAGTTCTTTCTGTTGTAATCATCTGCTATTTTATAGATGCCCTATTGATGTGGAGATAAGTGTTAAGAGAGGCAACCATTCTCTAAATCTATGATTAGATCTCAACCTTTTAGTGTGCCTGTACCCCTTAGCTATGACTTTCATAAATGCTTCTCAGCCTTCTTATCTCCCTTAGATAAAACAGGAAGACTAGAGGGAGCTGTCCTTCCCAAGTCAGATAATACTTTCGTAAAGTAGTTCCACTTGAGGCCTAGTCTTTGTTACAAGAACATAATGAAGGAAAGGATATTCTGGGCATATTTCAAATGGTTTCCTTCCCTCCCCTTGTATGCTTAAGTGGAGTTTCCTGCATTCTTCAGAATGAAAATCTGGTGGAGCTTCCAGAGCTAAAGCATATAAAAGTATGGGACCTCTGGAGTTTTTAATTCTAGAGCTAGCTTACACTGAGCCTCCTGCAATTCCTCAATTACAGTTAAGTCAATTACAGTTAAGTGTCCCAATGGTATTGGCTCAGGAGTAAGAATGGGCATGCTTACTACCAGGTGTCTGGGTATGCAGGACTGCCCCCATCACATGGCTGAGCAGGCTTAGAGCTGGGTCACAGGGTTATGTCAGGATACACAGTTGGACTGAGGTTGGTGAGCTTGCCAGAGGCAAAATCTTAAAAGAGAGAAGATACATTACCTTAAAACAAGGAGTGACACTTATTTTTCAATAAAAATGCTAAAAAAAACTGAACAAAAATATACAATATCTTTAAAGAATTTAAGGTAACTGACTCCCAATACAGAATTCTATACCCAACAAAGATATCCTTTAAAAATTAAGGTGAAGACTTCTTTTTTATTTTTAATTAATTAATTAACTAATTTTTGGCTGCATTGGGTCTTCGTTGCTTTGTGCAGGCTTTCTCTAATTGCAGCAAGTGGGAGCTATTCTTGGTTGCAGTGTGCAGGCTTCTCATTGCAGTGGCTTCTCTTGTCAGTGAGCACGGACTCTAGGCACATGGGCTTCAGTAGTTGTGGCATACAGTCTCAGTAGTTGTGGTTTGCAGGCTCTAGAGAACAGGCTCTGTAGTTGTGGCATGCGGGCTTAGTTGCTCTGTGGCATGTGGGATCTTCCCAGACCAGGGCTCGAACCTGTGTCCCCTGCATTGACAGATGGATTTTTAACCACTGCACCACCAGGGAAGTCCAAGGTGAAGACTTCTAATATTCACTTTGACCTGTAAAGAACTGGGAAGTCCACATTCCTATCCTCACAACATGAAAAAAGCCAAAGGAATGAAAAAAAAAAAAAACACAGCAAATATTCTTAGATCCCTCAGAAAATTGAGGTCACAGAACAAACTGTTGCCCCCCAAACTGGTGAAAGAAGCATACAGAAAAAGACATCTTGCTGGGAACAGAAGCCTACCACTGGAGCCAATACTATCATTAATCAACATCACTAATCATCAGGGAAATACAAATCAAAACCACAATGAGATATCACCACATCTGTAGGATGGGTATTATAAAAAAGATAAGAGTTAACAAGTGTATGAAATGGTGTAGAGAAAAGGAAACCCTTTTACACTGTTGGTGGGAATGTAAATTGGTACAGCCATTATGGACAACAGTATGGAGTTTTCTCAAAAATTTAAAAGTAGAACTACCATATGATCCAGCAACCCTACTTCTGGATATATATGCAAAGGAAATGAAATTTGTACCTCAAAGAGATATGTGTACATCCATGTTTATCGTAGCATTATTCACCATAGCCAAGATACACAAACAACCTGTGTTCATTGATACATTATGGGCAAAGAAAATTTGGAGTGTATACAATGGAATATTATTCAGCTGTAAAAGAAAGTAATTTTGTCATGTTTGTGACAACATAAAGAAACCTGAAGAACACTATGCTAAATGAAATAAGCCATATACAGAAAGACAAACACTATATTATCTCATTCATATGTGGAATCTAAAAAATTTGAACACATGGGAACTAAGAGTAGAATGATAATTGTTGCCTGGGTCTGGGGACGGGGGTAGGAGAAATGAGAAATTATTGAGCAAAGGGTACAAACTTTTAGTTATAAGATGAATAAATTCTGGTTATATAATGTACAGCACAAAGACTATAATTAATAATACTGTATTGTATACTTGAAATTTACTTAGAGAGTGGATCTTACGTTTTCCCACTACATGCACAAAAAAGTGGTAGCTATGTAAGGTGATGACCGTGATAATTAGCTTGATTGTGGTAACATTTCACAATGTATACCTATATCAAATTATCATACTGTACCCCTAGATATAAACTTTTATTCATCAGTTATACCTCAGTAAAGCTGAGAAGGAAAGGTTTGTCTCTAATTTGATTTTCAGCAATCTTATGAGTGTTTCTAGATTTATTAATTTTTTACATTTATCTTGCTAAGGGTTTTATAGATTCTTAAATCTGTGGATTTATTAAATTTCTAATAATTCACGCTCATTAGCTTTTATTTCTGTCCTGTTCTCTTGCTTTTTTCTTTCTGATTTTTCAATTAAACTTCTGTAAAACATTTTTACTTTATCCCATCTATCACTAATGTTTTTAGTTCTTTTAGTTTACTTCAGTTTGCATATTTTCTATTAACTTGTCTGCCAGTTCTTTAATTTTGTTTTTTGGTTTTTGTAATTACTTTTTAAACTAAACTAAAAACACAGTTTCTAATTTTACATATTTAGTATCTCAAATCTCAATTTTTTTTACTGATTTTAATTGTTTATAGTTTTCTAATAAAATTCTACACTTCTCATCTTTTTATTATATTATATGTTTATCTATTTTCTTAAACATGATAAATATAATTATTTTAAAGCTTTTTAAGAATATATAATTTATATTTGCATAACCTATGGGTGTATCTACTGTAATTTTTCTTTTGCTTCTTGGTCTTGTACTATCTTTTGATGTTCCTACTACTTTCTGATTGACTGATTAATATGTCATTTAAAAAAGCAGATGCTCTAGTTAATGATATTTTCTTCCAAAGGGAGATTGAATAATACAATGTACTTTCACAGACTGAGTTTGGGATTTAATTTTAGGAGAGAAATGGACATGATAGAAATTGGGATTTATACTCCAGAACTAAAAATTTTAACAGCTGACATGAAAGTTTTCTTTCATGGGCTTAGCAATAAATTAAGAAAAAATCAGTTAACTTGAAAACGGACACTGGAAGTTATCCAAACTGAAGCAAAAATGAAAAATACATAGGGTATAATCAAGAAAGTCTCAGAAACATGTGGTATAATTTTAACCTGTATAACATTTGTACATTAGTTTCCTAGAGGAGAAGGGAGATAAGGGAATAAAAATATTTCAATATACAATATCCATTAGAGATTATCATATTAAGTGAAGTAAGCCAGACAAAGACAAATATTATATGCTTTTACTTATATGTGGAATCTAAAAAAAAAATACAAATGAACTTATATACAAATCAGAAATAGACCTACAGACATAGAAATAAAACTTATGTTTACCAAAGGGGAAAGACAGGGAGAGGGATAAATTAGGAGTTTTGAGATTAACATATACACAGTACTATATATAAAATAGATAACCAAAAGGACCTATTGCACAACACAGGAAAATGTACTCAATATTTTGTAATAACCTGTAAGGGAAAAATAAAAGATATATATAACTGAATAACTGAATTACTTTTCTGTACACATGAAACTATCACAACAGGGTTTCCCTGGTGGCACATTAGTTAAGAATCTGCCTGTTAATGCAGGGGACATGGATTTGAGCCCAGGTCTGGGAAGATCCCACATGCCATGGAGCAACTAAGCCCGCGTTCCACAACTACTGACCTTGCACTCTAGAGCCCGTGAGACACAACTACTGAGGCCATGTGTCACAACTACTGAAGCCCACGTGCCTAGAGCCCGTGCTCCACAACAAGAGGAGCCACCACAATGAGAAGCCTGTGCACTGCAACAAAGAATAGCCCCCACTAGCCGCAACTAAATAAAGTCCACATGCAGCAATGAAGTCCCAACACAGCCAAAAATAAATGAATAAAAATAAATTAATTAATTAAAAAAGAAACTAACACAACATTGTAAATCAGCTATACTTCAATTAAAAAAATGAATTAAAAAATTCCCAAAATAAACAAAAAGATATAATGTCCAAATACTTTCTAAGTTTGATGAAAAATTCAATTTATAGGTCTAAAAAACATCACACCTCGGTACATCATTGTCACTTTCTTCAATCAAAGATAAATTAAACTAGATTAGATTAAACTAAATTAAACTAAATTAGATTGTTTTAAAAACAATCAGGAACAAAATACATATTACATACAAGGGCATAATGATAAACACACCTCAGATCTTTTATAGGTAATAATAAAGCATAAAAAGTGGAACTACATCTCTAAACTGACAAAATGAAAGCAAACCTCTTGATGTAGAATTCTATATCCAATGAAAATATACCTCAAAATATTATTTTTAGATCAATAAAAACTGGGTGAATTAGTCATTAGCAGACTTCAAATACAAGAAATGTTAAAGAATATGATTGTATTGTGGGTGGTTTATAAATGTGTAGAAATAAATTGTTTGACTATAACACAAAGTGTAGGAGAAACAAATAATTATACTGTATTTTTATATTAATATGAAACATAGTGACATATTAATGTAAAATAGACTGATAATTTAAGAATGAATATTTTAATCTCTCTAAAATGTAAAAAAGAAAAAGCATAGCTATAAACCAATAAGAGAGTTAGTCAGTTAGAAAAAAACTATTCAAAAGAAAGCAGGAAGGAGAGAAAAAGGAAACAAGAACAAATGGGACAAACAGAAATCATTGGAAGATGGTGCATTCAAAGCCAACTACACTACTTATTACATTAAATGTAAGTGAACTAAAACATTCTACATTGCCAAGTACTTAGGTCAGGGTAGTGAAGGCATATGAAGCAAATTCAGTCTGGGAGTTCTGTTTCTACTAAAGCTACTGGAATAAAATCTAAAAACTGCTCATCCAAAGTGCAAATACAAGGAATACGTTCACTTATTTTGTAAAATGTCCATTGTTTCCTTCAATAATTTTATGATGTTCCCAGAATATTGCATAGTAAACAAATGACAATATTCAATATAATGAACAAAAATGTATCTTAAAAACATACACATAGAAGACTACTATACCTCAGTAAAATAATGGTTCTGTAACTGGCTTATAATCATATAAATAAACTTTAAATAACAAACTGTTGAGTTCTAAGATTTGTACAAAGTTCTAAGAAAAGTACAAATGAAAAATATGAGTCTTTCAGTGCCATATGTTTTTAATTCATATTTTGAATTTTCTACTTAAATGCAATTTAAAAAATGAATGTAATATGTTTTGTTCACTGGAAAACAGTCTGCCAGAATGTTAAGCCTTTAAAAAAGTTCTGAATCCAGAAGATGCCAGAAAAGAAAAATGTCAAGTAAAAGAAATATCGTTTTATGAAAATAAATCCTAAAATATCTTAGCAATTGAGCAAACATCTTATGGATAATTCTTCTAATTTATGTAATTTAGCATTTATTCACACCAAGTAAAACCATTTATACATGCTTATATTTATTAATATGTAGTTTATTTATACTCCTGATTGATAGTAAAGAGGGCAGAGGAACAAGTTAAACTACACTGTGTAGATAGTGTAGTTTTAAAAAGTGGAACCATATCTTTAAAGTATTAAAAGTAAAGCAAATCTCTTCATGTAGAATTCTATATCCAATGAAAATATACTCCCCAATATAAATTCCAATTGTGGGAAACTACAATAGAAAAAAACCTAGTTTCTTCTATTTTAATCTTAAGGAATAAATTGATACATAGAAAACTATTTTTAAAAACTTTTAAATGTGGGCTTCCCTGGTGGCGCAGTGGTTGAGAGTCCACCTGCCGATGCAGGGGACATGGGTTCGTGCCCCGGTCCCGGAAGATCTCACATGCCGCGGAGCGGCTAGGCCCGTGAGCTGTGGCCACTGAGCCTGTGCGTCCAGAGCCTGTGCTCTGCAACGGGAGAGGCCACAACAGTGAGAGGCCTGCATACCGCAAAAAAAATAATAATAATAATATAATAATAATAATAATAAAAATTTTTAATGTGAGAATATGTCAACTCATTGAAACTAAAAATTATGAGGCAAATGGAATTTTGAATGTTGATGAAATATTTTATACTATAAACTTAATATTTTATTAAAATATTCAATATTTAGGTACAAGTTTTTAGTGAAAGGAAACCTATCTTTTAAAAATATATACTTGGGCCTCCCTGGTGGCGCAGTGGTTGAGAGTCCGCCTGCCGATGCAGGGGATACGGGTTCGTGCCCCGGTCTGGGAGGATCCCATATGCCGTGGAGCGGCTGGGCCCGTGAGCCATGGCCACTGGGCCTGCGCATCCGGAGCCTGTGCTCCGCAACGGGAGAGGCCACAAGAGTGAGAGGCCCGCATACCACAAAAAGAAAAAAAAAAAAAATATATATATATATATATATATATACTAAAACATTTTGGGATTAAATTATATAATACCTGGGATTAATTCTGAGCAATATGGAAGAATAGGAAATGGACTGATTATGAATGGTGTATCTTTGGGGCAGAATCAGCCAGATATTCATGGTTTGTGGATGGTAATATGTTTACGAGGTTTCATTATACTATTTCCATGACTTTTGCATATGTTCAAAATTTTCTCCATAAAAGAAAAGAAAAGAAAAAAGCCAATGTGGTTTAAGAGATGCCCTTGTGACATTCATATGAGAAGAATGAATATTGTATTTAATAGTCTGTGTGTTACTGACTGAAAAGCTGCTGCACAGAAAATTTTGAACACTAGACCATGTCTATAAAAGGGTAATATTTTAAAGCAAAAGAAAGAAAATGTATGATAATTTATGGGTGTCAGAAGAGACTGGAATGAAAATTAATATCAAAAGAGAATTGTCTGAGAGAAATGTTCAGTTTTATCACAGTATCACATATGATTAGAAATGTAACAGATGCAATGAGAACTACACATTTTTCACAGGAATAAGAAAATCATTTAGAAAGGAATAGTCTTTTTGGATGAGGGAAGTGCAAAAATCTTGTTCAATATTCAAGTCTAATATCAAGTATTGTTTCTTTTTAGAAACCATTCCTTTTGTTCCAGAATAATATAAATAATTAAACCTCCCATCCACAGCCTTTCATAATCACATAGCTCAGTACATATATTCACCAAACACTTACATTATTAAACTGTACTCATGGTTTTAGTTGTTTACTTTCTAATCTAGAAATTTATTTTTAAAGGAATAATGTTTTATCTGCTTTGTGTCAGCAATACTCAATTTGGTATCAAGCACAAATGGAACGAATAATTGTTGAAGAGATCAACGCTGGTACCTCTAGAATGTCAGTAAACATGTTTGGAAACATTAGCAACATTTTATTTATCTCATGCTGAAGTTAGTTTGGGTTTTTTTTATGTTTTTTTTACCGTCAACTTTCCTATAGTAACTTATTGATTCAGTTCTCAGACAAAAATATACTCCTGAACATACATGCTATTTCAGATTTCAAGACAAAGTTATGCCAAAGATATCTGTAATGTTACTTCCATGTAAATTTTTTTCTAAAAGAAAATAGAAATAGAAACTTGGTTAAAAGTTTGTCCCATACCATATTAATCACAAAAGTATCATTTTCCCCTGAGAATGAAGAATTTATAAGTTCAAAGAAATCAAATAACCTTCATTCAAATATAAATTCATATATAGAGAGAAGTATGGATATAAACTAAGGAATTCTAATTAATTTGTTAATGAAAAAGAAATGTACAGAATATTTTAAATGGAACAGGCAATATGAAAAATGTTGATAGCAACTTTGAAGATAATTTTTGAAAACAACAAAATAACTTTGATGATGGCTTCTTTCATCTTTGTTTCACTAAATTATTGTTGCAGAAATACTGACAACTTTTATATTATAAGAGAATTCCCTTAAATCAATTTTACTTCCATTGTATTTAAATTAACCAAATTACGAAAGTCAAGTCTCTGAAAAAAAAAAAAAAACAACTACATTCACATAATTAAAAATTTGAAAAGCATAAAAAATGAGGTATGTTAAGAAATTCTCCCTTGTACTCCTAAGTCCCATGCATCAGGTTTTCCTTCATAATGGCAATACAGTTTAATAGTATTTTGCATATGATTTTAGATGTATATTCTTCCCTCAGGGTCTGTTTCTGGAAGGAAATATTCCAAGATAGAAGTTTTCGTATCAGATACTGGAATTTTTTTTCAAAAAATTTTAATGCTATTATAAATTATCAATTTTTTTAATGATGTATTCTAATTTTTTTGGCTAATGTATTAGTCTGGCTGCCATAACAAAATATCACAGACTGGGTGACTTAAATAACAAAGTCCCAGATGTTGGCAGTTTTGGTTTCCCCTGAGGCATCTCTCCTTAATTTGCAAATGGCTACCTTCTCTCTGTGCCCTCACATGTTCTTTCCTCTGTGTGTGTGCATCCCTGGTGTCTCTTCTCCTTCTTATATGGACACCAGTCTTATTGGATTAGGTCCCCATCCTTAGGCCCATATTTAACCTTAGTTACTTTTTTTTTTTTTTTTTTTTTGTGGTAAGCGGGCCTCTCACTGCTGTGGCCTCTCCCATTGCGGAGCACGGGCTCCAGACGTGCAGGCCCAGCGGCCACGGCCCACGGGCCCAGCCGCTCTATGGCACGTGGGATCCTCCCGGACCGGGACATGAACCTGCGCCCCCTGCATCGGCAGGCGGGCTCCCAACCACTGCACCACCAGGGAAGCCCAACCTTAGTTACCTCTTTAAAGGGCCATTTTCCAACTGTAGTCACATTAGGGTTTGAGGCTTCAGCATATGAATTTACGGGAAACATAATTCAGTCCATATAAGCTGATATATAAATTCTCTCTCTCTTTTTTTTTTTTTTTTGGTATGTTGACTTTGTATTAAAGAAACTTAACAAATTAATTTATTTCTAATACTTTTCCGTGCTTTTATTCCCCACATAAGGATTTGTCATCACAAATAGTGACATTCCTTATTTCCACTTCCTTTAGCTATTATCTATTTTCTTTGCCTTACTACACAGGTGACTATTCTTAGCAAAATGACAAATAGAAGGAGGATAGGAGGTAGCCTTGCCTTACTATCACAAAGAAAGCTTTCAATGTTTCACAGTTAAGATTACTATAAATATATTTTATCAGAATAATAAAGTTACTATACCTTCCTTATTTTTGTGCTAAGCTTTTTTTTTATATTGGATGAATACTGTATTTTGTTAGAGAATTTTCCTGAATGAATGAAGAATAGATGATTTTCTTCCAATATTTGTTAAAGTCATGAGTAACACAGTTGGTATTTAAATATTAAATATTAAATATTAAAACATATCTCTTTATATATGGATATTTTATATTTATCTGAATTTTATTTACTAGGGTTTTCCTTAGGAGTTTACTATAATATCATAGGTAGGAATTTATTTGTATTTGTTCTACTTGGAATTTGTCAGTCATCTATTTTTGGTTTGGTATAAATATTTCAATTCTCAACTAAATAACTTCAATTATCCCTTTGGCACATTCTCTTTCTCTTCTTTTATAATTCTCACTATATTCTTCCTATATTTTATTCTCTCTCTTCTTCTATATGTTTTTGCCATTGTTTATTTGTAATGTATTCTAGATATTTTCTCTTATTTTTCAGCTTACTACTTTTTTCCTTAGCTGTGTCTAATCTTTTAAACTTATCCATTGAATTCTTAATTTCCTTTATTATAATTTTCAACTCTTGAATTTTAGTTATGATTTTTTATAATTCCCAGTTCTCTGCTAGAATTATTAATCTTGCTTTTTAATGTCTGCCACTGATAAATCCATTGTTAGTAGGTCTACTATTTTCTGTTGTTTCTGCTGGTCTTTGTTCATGTTTTAACTCCTTCTTTATCTAATTTTTTTATTGTGTACTCAATGTCGTACTTGCAAACATGTTTGAATGAATAATATGAGAATTATGATGAAGTAAAATTTCTCTAGAGATATATTTTCTGCCAAGTGCCTGGGTCACTATCAATTTAGGATTATTATAATAACATTTCTGGGATTGAGGTGATTTAAAATGGGAACATAATCCTAGTTGACTTGACTTTATCTTTACTGATAAAGTAGTGTGCTTGGAGGTTTATGCATAAAGTAAGGATTGTTCGCCTGGCATCCCTTTTGATATGTCCTAGACTCCTTGTCCTGTTCTTGTAGCCACAAAATGCTGTTAAAGTTTGCTCTTAAACATCTTAGCTACTATATCTGGAATCAACAAGTGTCTTTGGAGGAAAGGGGCTCTCAATAGAGTGCACACATCCCTGGAACACCAACCTTCCCCAGAAGAATGGCCCAGTTGTTCTTTACTCTCATGTTATTGCTGCAGTATTTTCAGGTAGATCTTTATTTGTTTGATATTTTTTTTGTCCAAATGTATTTATGTTCAGTAAGGAAATTCCTCAGAAGGTAGGATCACTGTTAATGGGTGGGAATAATTCTTCTTTAATTATTAAAATCCAAGCAGAAATATTTAGGTATAGTATGTTTTGCTTGTCCAGTGGTGGTGACACTATCTTATAATAAATATTGTTATATCTTTTGTTTGTTTAATTCTTATCACCACCCACATCTATTTTTCTAGACTCCTTTTTTTCAGGACGTTCATACCTCATTGGTGTAGGAACGTGTTTCAGGCTAAATGGAGATTTTCCTATGATGCAGGATTTTGCATTTGAATTTTCTGAGCTTTCATTCTTTGTCAAAGATAAAAGGCAACAGTATATAGTTCTTTCTCCCACTCCTCTAGGCAGGGATTTTTTTTTCTTTTTTTTATATTCTCACATACCAAATTGTTTCCAATGATTATAGTTATAAATGTAATACCTCATTTAGTCCTAACTCCACTGCTTCTAGCCAATTCCTTCTTGGTAACATTATTGCAGTGAAAATATTTCGTTTTTTCACTTCACCTTAAATATTTTGCTTTATCTTCAAAGTAATTTTTGCTGGACCCCCTGGGATGCAGGGATGCCATTATCTGTTAGAGATATCTTTTATTTACTTCCACCTGTATGCCTTCCCTGATGAATATCCACTGCTGTGAATATTCTTTCCATCCATTTTGGGTTTTGAGTGTTAGCTCTTCCTGCTTTCTCTTGATACAGAGTTTATGCATTTGCTTCTTATAAATGTTGTGGCTGTTGGATTATTTCATGAAAAATAATGGAGGAAACAATTTCTAAAATACAGAAGTTTTTTCACTATAGACAATATACACTTTTAAGAGGTGATGCCATCTTGAATAAGTAATTTATAGAAAAAATATAATAAGCTAATAAATAAAGCAATCAACATATAATATAATCAACAAATAATATACCTGAAACAATAAAAAAATTTATATTTGTAATTACATACTTGGATAAATCATTACTATTAAATAGTTTTTTGAACTGTAAAATGCTTTAGAGAGACTTGACAATTTCTAAGGTCACTTTCTGTTCTATATATTTAGGACTCCATTACATGCTTCATCTAAGTCTAACTTGCTAGTTTAGTTAGAGTAGGGCCAATTTTTCTAATAAACTCTTCCTTTGGATGAATGAATTCTGATTGTATAAACATTTTGTAAGGGATATATTTATGTTTAAAAAGTTAAACTTTCATCACATTTCTTAAAACCTCTTAACTGGAAAATTATTTATAACTTCCAAAAATTATGACCTATAATTGTGCCTCAATGTTTCAAACTGTTTTAATATGAAAATCAACTATGTTTTTTCCCTTGCTGGGTTAAAAGGATGGAACACAAAATTTCATCTCACTTCTACAGAATTTTAAATATTAAGATTTCCCTTTCCTCAGTAAAATAAGAACTGATTTTAGGATTGTTGATGTTTCCAAATCTGGATTTAATAAACCATACATGTCTCTTACCAAATTAGAAGAAGAACAAATATTTTTAGAAGAGGTAATGTAATAGAGAAAAACAAACCTAACTCCATATTGGATCTATTCCTTTAGCTGTAGCTTTTGTGCTCTGTTGCTCAGTTATGCTGGCTCTGTACCTTTGTAAAGGAATGCTGAGCAGAAGCAAGAAGAACTACAATCTTGCAGCCTACAGAACAAAAACCACATTCACAGAAAGACATACAAGATGAAAAGGCAGAGGGCTATGTACCAGAAGAAGGAACAAGATAAAACCCCAGAAAAACAACTAACTGAAGTGGAGATAGGCAACCTTCCAGAAAATGAATTCAGAAGAATGATAGTGAAGATGATCCAGGACCTCGGAAAAAGAACAGAGGCAAAGATCGAGAAGATGCAAGAAATGTGTAACAAAGACCTACAAGAATTAAAGAACAAACAAAAAGAGATGAACAATACAATAACTGAAATGAAAACTACACTGGAAGGAATCGATAGCAGAATAACTGAGGCAGAAGAACAGAAAAGTGACCTGGAAGACAGAATGGTGGAATTCACTGCTGTGGAACAGAATAAAGAAAAAAGAATGAAAAGAAATGAAGACGGCCTAAGAGACCTCTGGGACAACATTAAACGCAACAACATTTGCATTATAGGGGTCCCAGAAGGAGAAGAGAGAGAGAAAGGACCAAAGAAAATATTTGAAGAGATTACAGTCGAAAACTTCCTTAACATGGGATAGGAAATAGCCACCCAAGTCCAGCAAGCACAGCGAGTCCTATATAGGATAAACCCAAGGAGAAACACGCCGAGACACATCGTAATCAAATTGGCAAAAATTAAAGACAAAGAAAAATTACTGAAAGCAGCAAGGGAAAAATGACAAATAACATACAAGGGAACTCCCATAAGGTTAACAGCTGATTTCTCAGCAGAAACTCTACAAGCCAGAAGGGAGTGGCATGATATACTTAAAGTGATGAAAGGGAAGAACCTACAACAAAGATTACTCTACCCGGAAAGAATCTCATTCAGATTTGATGCAAAAATCAAAAGCTTTACAGACAGGTAAAAGCTAAGAGAATTCAGCCCCACCAAACCAGCTTTACAATGAATGCTAAAGGAACTTCTCTAAGTGGGAAACACAAGAGAAGAAAAGGACCTACAAAAACAAACCCAAAACAATTAAGAAAATGGTCATGGGAACATACATATCGATAATTACCTTAAACGTGAATGGATTAAATGCTCCAACCAAAAGACACAGGGTCACGGAATGAAAACAAAAACAAGACCCACCTATATGCTGCCTACAAGAGACCCACTTCAGACCTAGGGACACATACAGACTTAAAGTGAGGGGATGAAAAAAGATATTCCAAACAAATAGAAATCAAAAGCTGGAGTAGCAATACTCAGATAAAATAGACTTGAAAATAAAGAATGTTACAAGAGACAAGGAAGAACACTACATAATGATCAAGGGATCAATCCAAGTAGAAGATATAACAATTATAAATATATATGCATCCAACATAGGAGCACCTCAATACATAAGGCAACTGCTAACAGCTATAAAAGAGGAAATCGACAGTAACACAATAATAGTGGGGGACTTTAACACCTCCCTTACAGCAATGGACAGATAATCCAAAATGAATAATAAATAAGGAAACAGAAGCTTTAAATGACACAACAGACCAAATAGATTTAATTGATATTTACAGGACATTCCATTCAAAAACAGCAGATTACACTTTCTTCTCAAGTATGCATGGAACATTCTCCAGGATAGATCCCATCTTGGGTCACAAATCAAGCCTCAGTAAATTTAAGAAAACTGAAATCATATCAAGCATCTTTTCTGACCACAACACTATGAGATTAGAAATGAAATACAGCAAAAAAAAGTAAAAAACACAAACACATGGAGGCTAAACAATACATTACTAAATAACCAAGAGATCACTGAAGAAGGCAAAGAGGAAATCAATAAATATCTAGAGACAAATAACAATGAAAACATGACAATCCAAAACCTATGGGATGCAGCAAAAGCAGTTCTAAGAGGGAAGTTTATAGCTATATAAGCCTACCTCAAGAAACAAGAAAAATCTCAAATAAACAATCTAACCTTACACCTAAAGGAACTAGAGAAAGAAAAACAAACAAAACCCAAACTTAGCAGAAGGAAAGAAATCATAAAGACCAGAGCAGTAATAAATGATATAGAAACAAAGAAAACAATAGCAAAGATCAATAAAACTAAAAGCAAAAAAAAAAAAAAAAAAAAGGAATGCTGCCTATAACCTGAAATATACATAATAGCTCTTTCTCGGGCTTCCCTGACAGCGCAGTGGTTGAGAGTCTGCCTGCCGATGCAGGGGACACAGGTTCATGCCCCAGTCCAGGAAGATCCCACATGCCGCAGAGCGGCTAGGCCCGTGAGCCATGGCGGCTGAGCCTACGCATCCAGAGCCTGTGCTCCACAACAGGAGAGGCCACAACAGTGAGAGGCCTGCGTACCGCAAAAAGAAAAAGAAAATAGCTCTTTCTCAAGGATCTGCTTGACCTTTAAAAGTATTACACTTTTCATTCATATAGAGATAAAAAAATTGCAGAACAGAGAATAACATTTGTCTTATTGGAGGGTTACAGGAACATTGTGACCAGACCTACATGGACAACTGCAAGAACAAAGGATTATCACATCACTCCAGATCTGTCCAGCACCAAGAAGTTTGCAACAACCAGCCACACCTCCTCCCCTTTTAGTATAAAAGGAGTCTCAATTCTAACTCTGGTAAAGATGGTTCTTTGGGACACCAGTCTGCCATCTTCTCAGTCTTCTGGCTTTCCAAATAAAGTTGCTATTCCTTACCTTAGCACCTTGTCTCTTGATTTATTCACCTGTTGTGAAGGGAGCAGTATGAGCTTGGACTTGGTAACAGTAGGAGATATGGTTCTTCTGGGAATCAGAAAAGAAATAATAATTTCACCTAGGAGAGAATTCATAGGAGTGGGAAAAGATCTATCAAGCCAGCTAGTTGATCCTGCTGAAGTCTGATAGTACTCATAGCCTGGAAAGAGCTGAGTGAGTGGACCAAGTAGAGCCACTAGGAAGAGACTTATGGGCAAGCTCTGGAGTCCTACTGGAAAGGAAACATGGCCCAAATGTTTCTCAGTCTCATTGCCTCAGAACAAAATATTATTATCATCTCTAACTGGTCATTATCAAGACCCAATTAATAAAAAATCCACTTATTCTAGCATATTTCCAAATGACTTTAATGATATATTCACTCAGATTGAGTAAATTTTAAATGTACAAATTAAATCAGGACACTGTTACTTTCAAGATTATTGCCTAGGGATCATGCATAATAGTCATTTATTCAGCACATTATTACTTTTTCAAAGAACATTTAAGCTCATGATCTTATTTACTCTCCATAATAAAAACTGACAGTGAAGTACAACTGAAAAATTCTGGCCTAAGATGTAGGAATCTAAGACGCAATTTGGCTTTGGTTCCAAAGTTACTTAACTTCACTGTGAAAAGCCACTTAATTTCAGTATGCATCAAGAGTTGGAACATAGTTCTATTGTTTTTTTTTTATGTCCAATGTTAAATCCCACTTATTTGTTGAGAAAACACCATTTTCCTTAATCTGTTAAGAGTTTATATTGTTTAGATGAGACAAATCACTACAGTAGCTAAAGAGATGTGGTCATTGCCTGAATGTCAGTGATTTATTCATGAATGGACATACAAACCAATTATGACCAGTAACAAGTAATACCTGGGACTTTTGTTAGAGGTATAGAAAAGAGATTTTCTTTCCCCTGGGATTAATAAACTGGTAGAATATAAGCCTGGTAGTCTGAAAGCCTTCATATAAACAGCCTACCAGTAAACAAGGACAAAGTGAGGAAAATAGAATAAATACTGGTAAAGACAAGGACCTCTTGATTCAACATGAGTTCCTGTATTCAACCATGTTTGCCCAATAAATTCATCTTTTTAAGCCAGTTTGACTTGCAATTTTCTTTTTTGCAAGGGGACAGGTCATGACTCATATACTATCTTCAACTATAAAACCATAGAAGTACCTTGATGATGATTTCCAATGTTAAATCACTGTAATGCAAAACCTGAGGAAGTAATTAAAAACAGAATCTAGTCTTTCTAAGTGCCGGATTTTTTTGTTTGTTTTTCACTGCGAATTCATCAACACCAAGAACAGTACTCAATACATATTTGTTGAATAAATAAATGGATTTTCATCTTAGAATGGGGAAGTAATTTTCTAATTCTGCCCCCCTTATCAGTGTACTAGAAGAAAAAAATTCAATATCATTTATTTGAGGTTGAGTGTGGTACTCAATTAAGCCTTATCTTTACTTGGTTATCAAACAATTTGGGGACCATGGGGTTCATTCTTATTGTCTTGAAATTGAAAAACACTCTCTATATATAGAGGTGACTCTCATTTTTCTTACTGGTGTGGCTGACCACAAATAGAGTTATGTCTATGAAGATATAAAACATCTATTTCATCATAATTAGATCTTTATTTTAACATATTTTTCATAGGTTTATATTATGCATGAATAATTCTACAGTTATCAGATATTTGTTGGGCACTTACTATGTGCTAGGAATTATGCTATTGCAACATGTTATAGTAGAAAGAGCAAAATAATTCCTCAGTCTCCTTCTCCATTAGATATGAACAATATAATGTTTACCTAATAGGGATCGTGAAGATAAAAAGATAGAAATATAATTATATTCAATACATGTGAAAATGCACTATAAACTTCAAAAATTCATATATACATCTAAGGTGTTTCTTAAGGGAAACTCAAACTAAGACTTAAAATTGGGTTGTATTTCATGAACATGTGTGGTTGCACTGTTCCAGGCAGAACCATTTCTGTAAAATTCGGTATGCATGTAGAATATGGTAGAATGTAGAATTCTGTAGAATTGTCCCCCTAGAACACAACTCTAGGAAGCATTATTCACAGGAATGATACAAAGTTGTCCTGGGTCACATCAGTAAAATGGTGCATTTATCTCAATGTTCCCTCATCTTACCATCACTGTAACTTTAGCCCCTGTTAAAGTATCCTACAACATATGTATATTCCAAAAGGCTACATATATATATGGATAGGTCATGTAACCACATGGATTCTGCTTTTTCATCTCCAGATTCAGCTTCCCACAGGGATGTCTGCTGTCAAGACTACTTTGTTTGAAAACTGGAGAAAGGTTCTCTGTCCCCCATGGCTGAACTGTCTCTCTCAGGCATAGGCATCACTTTATTGCTGCCACTAGCACTGTCACTTTTGCTGGGTGTTACTGCTGCCTCTTCCTCTACCAGGAACTTCCATCCCTGTTGTTATGGATACCTCAGAGCCAATGTGGCTCTTGCAGAAGAAGAAGAAAAAAAGCTATTAGTTTGAGCCTTTCATTAAAATATGGAACCATGGGAAAAGCTCATGACTGCTTTAAAAAGAGCAAGAAGCATAAAAACTTTATAAGAAATATGGAGGATGGCAAGGCAAAGTCGTTTTTTCAGAGAATTTTCACTGTTCAAATTCTTGAAAGCTGTGAAGAAATTGAGGTTGTGTTAATCATGGGACAAGATGCAGGGATAACAGGACTGAATCTGTGATCAACTGGGTTTAGAAATAGGTATGGGGAGGAACAGTTGGGAGCTAAGTTCTTGCTAGTGTAGGTAGAAATTTTTTATTTCTTCAGCATCTTTAACACTGAACCCAGTGGTTTCTCCATGGACATATGTTCAATGCAGAAGTGAAGAATGCTTTTCTCACTTTTGCTCTGTTTTTTTTTTTTTTTTTTTTTTTTTTTTTTTTTTTCTTTTTGCGGTATGCGGGCCTCTCACTCTTGTGGCCTCTCCCGTTGCGGAGCACAGGCTCCGGACGCGCAGGCCCAGCGGCCATGGCTCACGGGCCCAGCCGCTCCGTGGCATATGGGATCCTCCCAGACCGGGGCATGAACCCGTATCCCCTGCATCGGCAGGCGGACTCTCAACCACTGCGCCACCAGGGAGGCCCACTTTTGCTCTGTTTTATCACAGGGTTATTATAGTGTCTCAGTTTACATCTCTTAAACCCTCCAGAGGAATTAGACACAATATGGGCATCTAGGTCAGAAACTAATTTTTGGACAAGTATAACACTGTACTTAGAATCAGCCTTCCTATTTTGAACTGAAATGTATCTTCCCAAAATTTGTATGTTGAAATTCTAAACACCCAGTACCTCAGATGTGACTGTATTTGGAGATGGGGCCTTTAAAGAGGTATTTTAGTTAAAATGAGGTCACTACGGTGAACCCTATTCCAACATGATGGAAGTCCTTATAAGAAAAGAAAATTTGGAGACAGACATGTACCGAGGGAAGATCACATGAAGACACAAGGAGATAGTCATCTACAAGCCAAGGAGGGAGGCCTTAGAAGGCATCAACTTTGCAGGTACCTTGATCTCAAATTTCCAGCCTCCAGAACTGAAAGAAAATAAATTTCTGTTGTGTAAGCCATTCAGACCGTGTCACTTTGTTATGGCAACCTTAGCAAACTAATACATCTCCCTTCTGTGAGTTAAAATTTTGTTAATAGAGGAGGTCTGTTTTCATGTCCCCTTCATTCCTTAAAATAAATTCTCCCTCAAAAGCCTCTACAGTTCTCTGCCACATGAATATACCTACATATCCAGCAAGTCTGAAACCAAGTGTTGGAAGCAGCTTAAGCTTGAGAAGAGCCACACACTCTCTTTTCAACTCAAACACACTTATTATACTTTTAATGAATGGCCAGAGCACTATTGTTGGGCCCATCATTATAATAGATTCTCTTTTTTAGATGCCCAAAGAATTATTTTGCTATAAATCAGTCTATCATTTATGTTCACAGACATGAACTAATAGAGAGTAAAGGGCAAACTCCACTTAAAGAGAGAGTAATGTAATTGTTCAACCACCTCCACTTTGTGATAACAGCTTTAGGAGAACCTCCCTATTGCTCATCTGTGTGCAAGTTTTGGTCAATACCTGAAGTAATGGTCTTGTCTTTAGGCTCATTTAAACATAAAAGCTTTGTGGTGTCAGAGAGAACTCTCACAGAAAAAGGAATTGACTACATAGCACACTTGAATATGCTTGTACTTCTAAATGAATTTGTAAGCTCATCCTGACTGAAGACACATCGGGCAACATCTTGCAGAGTTGGAGAAGAAAATTAAATGCACACAGATTGCACACTAATAAAGTGTGAATACTCTTTTCTTTGCTCAGTGTGATTTAAAATCTCATTTTATGTTAGAATAATTCATTTTTCTCTCATTACAAATTAATAGGTAGACTATAAACACTGAAGTTAAACAGGAATGAATTTAAACAGTGACTCTCCTATTCAATAATGTAAGACACCCCCCCACCATACAGATTAGAATCTCCTAATCTGTAAACTAGGAATAATAATGATGTCTATTCCACAGTCGTTGTGAAAATTATTAATGCACAGTGCCTGGAAATTCAGAAATGATAAATACATGTTAGTCAGCAAGGGCAAAAATTTTGGCATTACAATAAAGTTAAACTGAATATAAAATGTGCTTATATTGCATATTTTCATTGAGCAGGTATAAGAGTTTCCTAGGGCTGCCATAACAATGTAACACCACACTGGATGTCCTAAGACAACAGAAATTTATTCTCTCCTAGTTATGGATGCTAGAAGTCTGAATCAAGGTGTTGGTAAGGTTGCTACCTTCTAGAAGCTCTGATGGAGAAACTTTCTCATGCTTCTCTCCTAGCTTCTGGTGGTTACCAGCAATCCTTGGTGTTTCTTGGTTTCTAAACACACCACTCACATCTTTGTCTCTATCTTCATAGGGTCTTCTTCTCTGTTTATCTTCACATGGCCTTCTTATTACTCCAGTCATTGGATTAAGACCCACTCTAATCCTATATGACCTCATTTTATGTTAACTATTGATAATTACATCTTCAAAGACCCTATTTTCAAATAAGGTCACATTCTGAGGTTCCGGGTGGACATGAATTTGGGTGGATGGCACTACTCAGACACATACAGTCTGCACTCTGTCTGCCCACCCCCCCAAATTTATATCTATCCCACCTGCAAGACATTTATCCCATCCCAGCATCCCTGAAAATGTTAATTAATTCCTGCATTAACTCTATCATCTCAAAAATTTCCAAATCCATCATTTAAATCATGTAAGCAAAGAATAGTTGATTCTAGGTATGATGATCCATCCTGGGGCAAAATTTCTCTCTACCTGTGGAGTGTGTTAAACTAGAAAACAGGTTGTTTGCTTCCAAAATACAATGGTGGGGCAAACATACAATAGACGTTCTCATTCTGAAAGAGAGGACATAGAGAGAATAAAGAAGTCACTGGTTTAAAGCAAGTTCACATCTCAGCAGGGTAAGTTGCATTAGGTTTTAAGGCCAGAAAACAAGCCTCTGAGGCTGGATGCTTTGCCCTCTGGGCCTGTGAAGGCTCCCCACTGGCTACAGTCTTTGGACCACCCTCAGAGTCATTTTTCCTTTATTTCATTCTATCTCTTTCCCTTTTCGTATAGGCTGTCAGTGTTTCTGTTGGTAAGAAATTCTCAAATATCTTGTCTGCCTTCCATGTATGTAAAGGGGATCCACATCATTAGACAGGATAATTTTCCACAGTTCTTTCTGGATATTCCTGTCTCTATTCCAGGCTTTTGCTGAACTGGTTCATGGGATCCATTGGTCACACACCTAATCTCTTCATGCAAAGGTTGTTCAGCTACAGTCTTGGAATTCTCCAGTGAATGCATTAGCATCTTTTGCAATATGGATAGTCTGAAAATTTTCTAAATCATCACTTTCTGGTGCCATTTTGTTTCATAGTTTGTTCCTCAATTTACCTCTCTCCTCTTGCATTTTACAGCAAGAAGAAATTAATATAGCAATAAATAGCAAGAAGAAATCAAGTCATGCTTTCCATATTTTGCTTAGAAATCTTCTCAGCCAAGTATACAAGGTCATTGTTTACAAGTTCTACTTTCTATCCAACACTAGAACACAATTCAACTAAGTTTTCTGCCATGCTATAACAAGAATCAAGAGTCACCTTTCCTCCAGGGTCAATAGGTTTCTCCTTATTATTATTTTTTTTTCTGTGAACTCACTAGAAACATCTATAACATTCATATTTCTACCAACATTCTATTTGTGATGAACATTCTGTTCAGGTATTCTCTAAGATTTTAGAAGCTTTCTCTAGCATCCTCTTCAACTTGTGTCCGAGCCTTCACCAGAATCACATTAAAAAAAAATTTATTGGAGTATAGTTGTTTTACACTGCTGTGTCAGTTTCTGCAGTACAGCAAAGTGAATCAGCCATACGTATACATATATCTTCTATTTTTTGGATTTCTTTCCCATTTAGGTCACCACAGAGCATTGAGTAGAGTTCCCTGTGTTATACAGTAGGTTCTCATTAGTTATCTACTTTATACATAGTAGTGTGTATATGTCAATCCCAAACTCCCAATTCATCCTACCACCACCCCCCACCCACTTTGGTATCCATATATTTGTTCTCTATGTCTGTGTCTCTATTTCTGCTTTGCAAATAAGATCATCTATACCATTTTTCTAGATTGCACATATATGCATTAATATAAAATATTTGTTTTTCTCTTTCTGACTTATTTCGCTCTGTATGACAGTTTCTAGGTCCATCCATGTTTCTGAAAATGGCAAAATTTCATTCCTTTTTATGGCTGAGCACCAGAATCACCTTTGACATCCAAATTTCTACCGTCTTCTCTTTAAGGCAATATAGCCTTTTTCTATGAAGTTCCTCTACGCTTTACTTAATTCTAAAGCCACTTCCAAAGTTTTAAGTATTTGTTACAGCAGGACCTCACTTCCTATACCAAAATCTGTATGTTTCCTAGGGCTGTTGTAACAATATATGAAAAATTGGGTGGCTTAAATCAACAAATTTATCCTCTCACAGTTCTGGATACTAGAAGTCTGAATTCAAGGGTTGCCAGAGTTGGTTTCTTCTGGAGACTATGGGACAGAAAACTGTTTCATGGCTCTCTCCTTGAATCTGGTGGTTGCTTGCATTCCTTGGTGTTCCTTGTCTTATAGATGTATTACTCTAATGTCTACCTCCATCCTCACATGGCTTTCTTCCCAGTATGTCTTCACATCATATTATTTCCAAATAAAGTCAAATTCTGAGGTTCCATATGGGCATGAATTAGCTATTCAACCCAGTACAGGGGAAATGTAATTAGGACATGGAGCCACAGTTAATGTAAATGAATGGAGACCACTTAATAAAACATTGCTTAGGACAGAAGTTACCAATAAGAGGCATCACTCTCCTCCTTCTACTTCCTGGAAAAGTATATTTTTCAATATGATATGCTTGGATAGAAACATTTAATCTTGTTAGTTTAAAAGGTTTTTAGGTTTTCTCAGAAAACTGGCACTTAAAATGCAGTCACAAATATACAGAACAAATACAAAACAACAAAAACTTAAAAGCATTTTCCCGTCTTTAATTCCAAGAGTAGTAAAGACAATAAAGGCTAAGGGAATTCAAAAACACCCCAAATTAACTATAAGCTGAAATCCTCACTTTATCTAATTCTTTATGTTATGCTTCAACCTTAATATAAGGTTTACATGAAAGGGAATTAATTTCACATTGCTTATTGTTTGATTTGCCAAACTAGTAATAATCGTCCTAGGGTACTGGTTGTTTTAATCCTTGACATTATGCAGATTTAAAGTTTGAAGGCATGGTGAATGCTGTGGAGATATGTGCTGCTTCCTGCCGTGCTGGGCTGCTTTGAAAAGAAACATCCAGCTTCTTGGCCAGGGCCTCCAGTGAGCAGCGTGACTCGGAAGAAGGGCTCCAGTGGCTCCTGCCAGCCACTCTCCCTGCAACTCATGAGGGTGAAATGACTTTGAACAAGGACTCAGAAGAATAGTATGACCGAAGTAAGGAGTATTGTGATGGAGAGAACAGTGAAGATGAAAGTAAAATGAAGCTGAATAAGCAGACAGGAATGGGGGAAGTGATAAAATAGTCAAATGCCATCTGTTTCCTATTATTCCCACTGCTAGCCATTCCTTGCTCAGAGACATAGAGTTATGTAGAAACACTTGTTCAGTATTCACTCCTGTGCATTTGGTCTAGAAGCAAGAATATCCTTAAGTTTACCTTGTGCTTCTTTTGCTTGGAGGTGCTTCTTTTGCTCCGTTTCTGTGCGAGGACTTTCTCTAGTTGTGGCAAGCGGGGGCCACTCTTCATAGAAAGGTCATTTTCTATTGTACGATTATTTGTATTAAACTTCATTAACATATGAGGACTTGGCCCCAAGCATGAGCTCTTAGGTAATTCTGTTATGCATCTTTTATTGTAATTAAAAACTGCTAGAATAGAATTATAATTTGTTACTATATATACCCTTCCATGATCCTCTATCCCCTGGCTACAGTAACTAGAGTAGCACAAGCAAGACTACTACATGTTAACTTGCTTTTGCAAAACCTCCAGTTTCCTACCAAGTCTTCCCTAGTTTCAGAGATTACACAGGGAGTAGGGTTGCAGAGGGGTTTCACATATTCTCATAAGCAGTCTTGACAGCATCAAGGTGAATTCGTTTCTTATTATGTTCCTGCTGGGACTTGTCTTTTGTTGTATCCACCAATAAGATTTTTGCCACCTGTATGCTTCTAGCAGTCCATCAGCCTACATTTGGACACCATTGCTATTGCCACAGATAACTGCCACTCTGCTGCAAACGTGCTGGACAGAAGGAAACTCCCTTGTCTCCAAACTCAATTTCCCTGTGCCCACTGTCCACCAAACAGAAGTGAAAAAAAAACCCTCTTATTCCCGTTTGAGTTTATTTATTACATTGATTCTAAAGAAGTACTACACGGTGACTTCCAGGGAAGATGGCGAAAGAGTAAGACGCGGAGATCACCTTCCTCCCCATAGATACACCAGAAATACAGCTACACGTGGAACAACTCCTACAGAACACCTACTGAATGCTGGCAGAAGACCTCAGACCTCCCCAAAGGCAAGAAACTCCCCACGTACCTGGGTAGGGCAAAGCGGAGAGATTCCCGCACAGAGGATCGGTGCCAACCGGCACTCACCAGCCTGAGAGGCTTGTCTGCTCGCCTGCCAGGGCGGGCGGCGCTGAAAGCTGAGGCTCGGGCTTCGGTCAGAGCGCAGGGAGAGGACTGGGGCTGGCGGCGAGAACTCAGCCTGAAGGGGGCTAATGTGCCACAACTAGCCAGGAGGGAGTCCGGGAAAACACTGGAGCTGCCGAAGAGGCAAGAGACTTTTTCTTCACTCTTGGTTTCCTGGTGCGCGAGGAGAGGGGATTAAGAGCGCTGCTTAAAGGAGCTCCACAGACGGGCGCGGGACGCGGGGGCTGCTGCTGCCGCAGGCGCCAAGAGGCCTGTGTGCGAGCGCAGGTCACTGTCCATGCCGCCATTCCGGGAGCCTGTGAAGCCCGTCACTGCCGGGGTCCCGGGACCCAGAGACGGCTTCCCTGGGAGAACGCACGCCACGCCTCGGGCTGGTGCAACGTCACGCCGGCCTCTGCCGCTGCAGGCTCGCCCCGCACTCTGTGCCCCTCCCTTCCCCCCGGGCCTGAGTGAGCCAGTCCCCAAAGCGGCTGCTCCTTTAACCCTGTCCTGTCTGAGCGAAGAGCAGACACCCTCCGGCGACCTACACGCAGAGGTGGGGACAAATCCAAAGCTGAGACCGTGGAGCTGTGAGAACAAAGAAGAGAAAGGGAAATCTCTCCCAGCAGCCTCAGAAGCAGCGGATTAAAGCTCCACTATCAACTAGATGTACCCTGCATCTGTGGAATACATGAACAGACAACAAATCATCCCAAATTGAGGAGCCAGGAGTCAGTGCTGAGCCTCTGAGGTGGGAGAGCCAACTTCAGGATACTGGTCCACAAGAGACCTCCTAGCTCCACATACTATCAAACGGCCAAAATCTTCCAGAGATCTCCATCTCAACACCAGCACCCAGCTTCACTCAACGACCAGCAAGCTACAGTGCTGGACACCCTGTGCCAAACAACTAGCAATACAGGAACACAACGCCACCCATTAGCAGAGAGACTGCCTAAAATCATAAAAAGTCCACAGACACCCCAAAACACACCACCAGACATGGACCTGCCCACCAGAAAGACAAGATCCAGCCTCATCCACCAGAACACAGGCACTAGTCCCCTCCACCAGGAAGCCTACACAACCCACTAAACAAACCTTAGCCACTGGGGACAGACACCAAAAACAACGGGAACTATAAACCTGCAGCCTGCAAAAAGGAGACCCCAAACACAGTAACATAAGCAAAATGAGAAGACAGAAAAACACACAGCAGGAGAAGGAGCAAGATAAAAACCCACCAGACCTAACAAATGAAGAGGTAATAGGCAGTCTACCTGAAAAAGAATTCAGAATAATGATAGTAAAGATGATCCAAGATTCTATTTCCAAGATGCAAAATCTTGGAAATAGAATAGACAAAATGCAAGAGACAGTTAACAATGACCTAGGAGAACTAAAGATGAATCAACCATCGATTAAAAACACAATAAATGAAATGAAAAATACTCTAGATGGGATCAATAGCAGAATAACTGAGGCAGAAGAACGGATAAATGAGATGGAAGATAAAATAGTGGAAATAACTGCTGCAGAGCAAAATAAAGAAAAAAGAATGAAAAGAACAGAGGACAGTCTCAGAGACCTCTGGGACAACATTAAACACACTAACATTCGAATTATAGGGGTTCCAGAAGAAGAAGAGAAAAAGAAAGGGACTGAGAAAATATTTGAAGAGATTATAGTTGAAAACTTCCCTAATATGGGAAAGGAAATAGTTAATCAAGTCCAGGAGGCACAGAGAGTCCCATACAGAATAAATCCAAGGAGAAATACACCAAGACACATACTAATCAAACTGTCAAAAATTAAACACAAAGAAATCATATTAAAAGCAGCAAGGCAAAAACAACAAATAACACACAAGGGAATCCCCATCAGGATAACAGCTGATCTCTCAGCAGAAACTCTACAAGCCAGAAGGGAGTGGCAGGACATAATTAAAGTGATGAAGGAGAAAAACCTGCGACTAAGATTACTCTACCCAGCAAGGATCTCATTCAGATTTCATGGAGAAATTAAAAAGTTTAAAGACAAGCAAAAGCTGAGAGAGTTCAAAACCACCAAACCAGCTTTACAACAAATGCTAAAGGAACTTCTCTAGGCAAGAAACACAACGAAGGAAAAGACCTACAATAACGAACCCAAAACAATTAAGGAAATGGGAATAGGAACATACATATCGATAATTACCTTAAATGTAAATGGACTAAATGCTCCCACCAAAAGACACAGATTGGCTAAATGGATACAAAAACAAGACCCATATATATGCTGTCTACAAGAGACCCACTTCAGACCTAGAGACACATACAGACTGAAAGTAAGGGGATGGAAAAAGATATTCCATGCAAATGGAAACCAAAAGAAAGCTGGAGTAGCAATTCTCATATCAGACAAAATAGACTTTAAAATAAAGACTATTAGAAGAGACAAAGAAGGACACTACATAATGATCAAGGCATTGATCCAAGAAGAAGATATAACAATTGTAAATATTTATGCACCCAACATAGGAGCACCACAATACATAAGACAAATACTAACAGCCATAAAAGGAGAAATCGACAGTAACACAATCATAGTAGGGGACTTTAACACCCCACTTTCACCAATGGACAGATCATCCAAAATGAAAATAAATAAGGAAACACAAGCTTTAAATGATACATTAAACAAGATGGACTTAATTGATATTTATAGGACATTCCATCCAAAAACAACAGAATACACATTTTTCTCAAGTGTTCATGGAACATTCTCCAGGATAGATCATATCTTGGGTCACAAATCAAGCCTTGATAAATTTAAGAAAATTGAAATTGTATCAAGTATCTTTTCTGACCACAAGGCTATGAGACTAGATATCAATTACAGGAAAAGAGCTGTAAAAAAATACAAACACATGGAGGATAAACAATACACTACTTAATAGCGAAGTGATCACTGAAAAAATCAAAAAGGGAATTAAAAAATACCTAGAAACAAATGACAATGGAGACACGATGACCCAAAACCTATGGGATGCAGCAAAAGCAGTTCTAAGAGGGAAGCTTATAGCAATACAATCCTACCTTAAGAAACTGGAAACATCTCGAATAAATAACCTAACCTTGCACTTAAAGCAATTAGAGAAAGAAGAACAAAAACATCCCAAAATTAGCAGATGGAAAGATATCATAAAAATCAGATCAGAAATAAATGAAAAAGAAATGAAGGAAACGATAGCAAAGATCAATAAAACTAAAAGCTGGTTCTTTGAGAAGATAAACAAAATTGATAAACCATTAGCCAGACTCATCAAGAAAAAAAGGGAGAAGACTCAAATCAATAGAATTAGAAAGGAAAAAGGAGAAGTAACAACTGACACTGCAGAAATTCAAAAGATCATGAGAGATTATTACAAGCAACTCTATGCCAATAAAATGGACAATGTGGAAGAAATGGACAAATTCTTAGAAATGAACAACCTGTCAAGACTGAATCAGGAAGAAATAGAAAATATGAACAGACCAATCACAAGCAATGAAATTGAAACTGTGATAAAAAATCTTCCAACAAACAAAAGTCCAGGACCAGATGGCTTCACAGGCGAATTCTATCAAGCATTTAGAGAAGAGTTAACACCTATCCTTCTCAAACTCTTCCAAAATATAGCAGAGGGAGGAGCACTCCCAAACTCATTCTACGAGGCCACCATCACCTTGACACCAAAACCAGACAAGGATGTCACAAAGAAAGAAAACAACAGGCCAATATCACTGATGAACATAGATGCAAAAATCCTCAACAAAATACTAGCAAACAGAATCCAACAGCACATTAAAAGGATCATACACCATGATCAAGTGGGTTTTAATCCAGGAATGCAAGGATTCTTCAATATACACAAATCAATCATTGTGATACACCATATGAACAAACTGAAGGAGAAAAACCATATGATCATCTCCATAGATGCAGAGAAAGCTTTTGACAAAATTCAACACCCGTTTATGATAAAAACCCTGCAGAAAGTAGGCATAGAGGGAACTTTCCTCAACATAATAAAGGCCATATATGACAAAGCCACAGCCAGCATCATCCTCAATGGTGAAAAACTGAAACCATTTCCACTAAGATCAGGAACACGACAAGGTTGCCCACTCTCACCACTCTTATTCAACCTAGTTTTGGAAGTTTTAGCCACAGCAATCAGAGAAGAAAAGGAAATAAAAGGAATCCAAATCGGAAAAGAAGACGTAAAGCTGTCACTGTTTGCAGATGACATGATACTATACATAGAGAATCCTAAGGATGCTACCAGAAAACTACTAGAGCTAATCAATGAATTTGGTAAAGTAGCAGGATACAAAATTAATGCACAGAAATCTCTGGCATTCCTATATACTAATGATGAAAAATCTGAAAGTGAAATCAAGGAAACACTGCCATTTACCATTGCAACAAAAAGAATAAAATATCTAGGAATAAATCTAACTAAGGAGACAAAAGACCTGTATGCAGAAAATTATTAGACACTGATGAAAGATATTAAAGATGATACAAATAGATGGAGAGATGTACCATGTTCTTGGATTGGAAGAATCAACATTGTGAAAATGACTCTACTACCCAAAGCAATCTACAGATTCAATGCAATCCCTATCAAACTACCACTGGCATTTTTCACAGAACTAGAACAAAAAATTTCACAATTTTATGGAAACACAAAAGACCCCGAATAGCCAAAGCAATCTGGAGAAAGAAAAACGGAGCTGGAGGCATCAGGCTCCCTGACTTCAGACTATACTACAAAGCTACAGTAATCAAGACAGTGTGGTACTGGCACAAAAACAGAAAGATAGATCAATGGAACAGGATAGAAAGCCCAGAGATAAACCCATGCACATATGGTCACCTTATCTTTGATAAAGGAGGCAGGATTGTACAGTGGAGAAAGGACAGTCTCTTCAATAAGTGGTGCTGGGAAAACTGGACAGGGACATGTAAAAGTATGAGATTAGATCACTCCCTAACACCATACACAAAAATAAGCTCAAAATGGATTAAAGCCCTAAATGTAAGGCCAGAAACTATCAAACTCTTAGAGGAAAACATAGGCAGAACACTCTATGACATACATCATAGCAAGATCCTTTTTGACCCACCTCCTAGAGTAATGGAAATAAAGACAAAAATAAACACATGGGACCTAATGAAACTTAAAAGCTTTTGCACAGCAAAGGAAACCATAAACAAGACCAAAAGACAACCCTCAGAATGGGAGAAAATATTTACAAATGAAGCAACTGACAAAGGATTAATCTCCAAAATTTATAAGCAGCTCATGCAGCTCAATAACAAAAAAACAAACAACCCAATCCAAAAATGGGCAGAAGACTTAAATCGACATTTCTCCACAGAAGATATACGGACTGCCCACAAACACATGAAAGGATGCTCAACATCTTTACTCATTAGAGAAATGCAAATCAAAACTACAATGAGATATCATCTCACACCAGTCAGAATGGCCATCATCAAAAAATCTAGAAACAATAAGTGCTGGAGAGGGTGTGGAAAAAAGGGAACACTCTTGCACTGCTGGTTGGAATGTGAATTGGTACAGCCACTATGGAGAACAGTATGGGGTTTCCTTAAAAAACTACAAATAGAACTACCATATGACCCAGCAATCCCACTACTGGGCATATACCCTGAGAAAACCATAATTCAAAAAGAATCATGTACCAAAATGTTCATAGCAGCCCTATTTACAATAGCCCAGAGATGGAAACAACCTAAGTGTCCATCATCGGATGAATGGATAAAGAAGATGTGGCACATATATACAATGGAATATTACTCAGCCATAAATATATATGAAATTGAGCTATTTGTAATGAGGTGGATGGACCTAGAGTCTGTCATACAGAGTGAAGTAAGTCAGAAAGTGAAAGACCAATACTGTATGATGACACATATATATGGAATTTAAGAAAAAAAATGTCGTCAAGAACATTGGGGTATGATAGGAATAAAGATACAGATCTACTAGAGAATGGACTTGAGGATATGGGGAGCGGGTGGGGTAAGCTGTGACAAAGCAAAAGAGCGGCATGAACATATATACACTACCAAATGTAAGGTAGATAGCTAGTGGGAAGCAGCCGCATAGCACAGGGAGATCAGCTCGGTTCTTTGTGACCACCTGGAGGAGTGGGATAAGGAGGGTGGGAGGGAGACGCAAAAGGGAGGGGATATGGGAACATATGTATATGTATAACTGATTAAATTTGTTAAATAAAAAATAATAATAATAATAAAGAAGTACTACCCAATATTCCAATGTCTTACAGAGTATTTAATCAAACAAGTTCCCTTTTTTCAATTTCATTGGGTTGAAGGGAGAATTATTAGCTAATAAAAGCACATTTCTAGACAAAATTCAAAAGAGTTTGAAGTGCAAAGTAATTCTTCCCCTAAACCATTTTGTTAACTTTGGTGGCAATGGTTTTTACATGATATTTTGAATGGTGTATCTATATGTTTTCCCACTAAAATCACAACATAAAAATCATACTCCTATGCAGTACTTTTTTTAAATTTAACATAACTTGGACATTAGCACATACCTAATTGTTTATGATAGCTGCCTTCAAAAGGTCATTTTCTATTGTATGATAATAATGGATTTTTAAATATTTTAATTCTTTGCTATTTCCAGAAATAGCTAAAATTAATATCCTCATACAATATATTTTTCCACTTGTGGGAATCTATCTGGAGTATACATTCCTGGAAATAGAACTCCTTGGTCAAAGCCCATGTGCATTTAAAATTATAATAAATATTGCCATGTTGTACACCATAGGAAGCTATACCCGAATAAACTCTGAAAAAATGTTTCCCCACATCTATACTACTTTTTGACCTTTGACAATCTGAAAGGTGAAAAATAGAATTTCTTTAGTTTTTTTTGTTTGTTTGTTTTGTTTTTTTTTTTTTGTTTTTTTAGAAGATGTTGGGGGGTAGGAGTTTATTAATGAATTAATTTATTTTTGCTGTGTCGCATCTTCGTTTCTGTGTGAGGGCTTTCTCTAGTTGTGGCAAGCGGGGGCCACTCTTCATCGTGGTGCATGGGCCTCTCGCTATCGCAGCCTCTCTTTCTGCGGAGCACAGGCTCCAGACGTGCAGGCTCCGTAATTGTGGCTCATGGGTCTACTTGCTCCCTGGCATTTGGGATCCTCCAAGACCAGGGCTTGAACCAGTGTCCCCTCCATTGGCAGCAGATTCTCAACCACTGCGCCACCAGGGAAGCCCTCTTTATAGTTTTAATATGAATTTGTGGTAATATAATTTATACTGAGCTTATTTTCAGTTTTTTTTTTTTTTTTTTTTTTTTTTTTTCAGTACGCGGGCCTCTCACTGTTGTGGCCTCTCCCATTGTGGAGCACAGGCTCCGGACTCGCAGGTTCAGCAGCCATGGCTCATGGGCCTAGCCGCTCCATGTCATGTGGGATCTTCCTGGACTGGGTCACGAACGCATGTCCCCAGCATCGGCAGGTGGATTCTCAACCACTGCACCACCAGGGAAGCCCTATACTCTTGACTTTTGATAATAGTGATGATTTTTTCTGTCTTGACATGGTTTGTGATTTATAGTCTATTTGTAACTATAATTTCCACTCTTCAATTAACTTTAGTCATGCAATTAAATAAACACAAGGATCATTGCCAATCTTTTACCCTAATGTCTATGTTTATATTGGTCAATTGATCCTCTATAAATTTCTTTTTCAGAACTCATGAAGAATATATGCCCTTTGTTCTTGTGTATTTGTGTATCAGAAATGAAATATTGACTGAGTATAAAATACTCAGGTTCCTTTTTGCTTGAGAAATTAAAAATTGCTGGCAATATGTGAGACCTTCTGTTCTCCACCCACTATAGGCATTTTATCCTTTTTCCTCAAAGCCTGAAGGATTAGTCTTTAACTTTGAACTCTCTGTTTTACCTTAGACAGAGTAAGATCATTCAATCTATACATTAATGTTTTTCATATTAATCTACACATTAAAATATTTTACAGTCCTAGAAAATCTTTGAATTATATCTGAAGTTTTTATCTACTTCTGGTTCTTTTATTCAAGGATACCAATTATATCTATTTTGGATCTGCCTTGGGTATCTTCTTTATCAGTCAGTTCTCCCTAATTTCTTTAATTCTATTTGTTGTCTTTTTACTTTAATTCCACTTTAGTCTATTTTGCCAATCTGACTTTCCACTTGCCTTTGAGTAGAGTCTATTTCCCTTTCATGTTTTCTGTGTGGCCTCATTTTCTGAAGGCTTTATTTTCTTTTCTTCTTGTCTCTTGAGCTCTGGAGGTTCTTGTATGTATTTATGTGTCCAATGTCTTCCTCGTTCTCTTATATCTCTGCTTTTAGCTCTTACTTTAAATTGGTATTTTCCATATAGTTTGGCCAAAATCTTGTATCTTGTCCAAGGTTGTATTTTTCTGCTATGTCTTCCTTATTTTCCATTTCATTTTTTCTGTTCCTTATTTATTTATTTATTTATTTATTTATTTATTTATTTATTTATTTATTTATTTTTGCGGTACACTGGTCTCTCACCGTTGTGGCCTCTCCCGCTGTGGAGCACAGGTTCCGGATGCACAGGCTCAGCTGCCATGGCTCACGGGCCCAGCTGCTCTGCGACATGTGGGATCCTCCCAGACGAGGGCACGAATCCACGTCCCCTGCATCGGCAGGCAGACTCTCAACCACTGCGCCACCAGGGAAACACTGTTCCTTATTTTTAACTTGCAGAATATTTGCAGATGCTGAGTTGAATAGTTTAAAGTATTAATTATCTTTCTGTGAGGTAAATTCTGACTTTACTACTATCTCTCAGCAGGAGGTTTCTGTTGTTTAAGAGTGAGAACAGTTTACAAGCTACCTGGATACTTCCCTGGTTCATGGAGAAAATTCCTGTAACACAAAGTTTCAAGTTTGTGTGTGTGTATGTGCATGCCTATATGATTTACACAAACACAATTGCACACATAGAAATAGAGACAGAGATGGATTATTTAGCCTTTACTTCTCCCAGCTGAAAGGAATCAGCAGTTGCAGGGCTGATTACAATTCAAAGGCTTTCCTTTATCTGGATTCCCTGGCAGATTACTTTCATACATTCAGAATGCTTGTGTGTTTTCTTCTTCAGCTTCATCTCCTTACTTCTCTGTGATGATAAATAAGGTCTAGAGAAACCCCTAAGACCCAACCCACTATTCTGATATGCAATTGTTAGTGGTATTTTATCCCTCAGGGTGATCAGCTATATTGGAGAGTTATCTATGTCTGCATTATCCAATGGTGCAGCTGTAGATTTCTTTTCTCAGCATTTTCTCGCATCATATTATTACCATCACTGGATTTAGCAGGCATTCTTCATGTATTTTGTAGAGTTACAGATAGTTTCCAGTTTTACCAAAGATGAAGCTATATTTCTCATCTCTTATAATGCTCATTGTTTTGCAATGATTTCAGAGAAGAGAAGAGGCAAAAGCAATAGAGATGTCATTATTATGCCACTGTAAACCACAAGTCAGTTTTTAAACTTTTATTTGTTGTAAGCTTCTATGTCCATTGTCAACTGTGACTTACTCATTAGTCCATTGATGGTTAATGTGGGGAGATATCTGAGCAAAAGTAACACTGATGTAACATCCTGACAAAAACCTGAGGCATTACTGTTGAGTTAATCAAATATCTTCAGTATATTTGGGATATGTCTTTATCAGGAGACTCCTGATAACCTGGTTCCATTATGACATTGGTCTTGCCATGACAGGGGTCATAGCTTCAGTTCAAAATGAGGATACTACCATTCTAATATAACAGACATATGAAAGGGCAAATGTTAGAACAATAAAAACTATTGGGAGAATGAAGCATGTTGAAACAAGCAAGCTAAGATTGAGAGAAAGGTGTTTCACAGAGGAAGTATTCCTAAAGGAAGTAATGAATGAGTTGGGTCTTGAAGGATGGGTAAGTACCTACTAAGCAGACATGAACTGAAATTAGAGGGAACAATGAGTGAAAAGCAAGGAGAACTGAGGAAGCATGATGTATGTGTTCTATTACTGAAAGACAAATTACCCAGAAACTTAGCAGCTCAAAAATCACCCATATATTATCTCATAATTGTGTAGGTTGGAATCTGAGTTTATCTCATCTGAGTGTTTCACAAAGCTGCAATGAAAATGCCATCTTGGCAAGGGTTCTTCTCTGGAGTTTGGGGTCTGCTTCTAAGCTCATTCAGGTTGTTGGCTGAATTCAATTCCTTGTGGTCCATCCACAGTCAAAGGGAGCTATTATACAAAGTGTATATACGAGAAGGTAGTAATTTTGTGATCCATCTCAGAATTCTGCCTACTACACGTGATTTGTTGGAAAAGATTTGAAATCTTAAGTATGACTGTAGTACAAACCCGATTCAGACAAGCTGAATAAGAAGGTAAAGGCCTGATGTCTATCAAGTAATGGAGTTTGACATTACCTTGGTTGGTAATAAGGCACTGTAGACAGTTTTTAAGCAGGTAAGATCTTTTCTGCTCTAGCAGCAGTGTGGAAGATGAATTGGTAGAGTAAACTGTAGAAAGGAATATTTTAATAAAGACTTTTAAGTATTCCTGGAAAGAGCTAATAAACTAACACTGTAATAATGAACAAACATAGAGAAGTTTATCTTTAGATATTGAAGAGATAAATGTAGTAGATTGAATATATTAGTCATATATTTTTACACATTCATTATCTACTATGTGCCAAACAACATTCTAGGCATTGGGTCAAAAATGAATATAAAAAAGACAACATTCTTTTTCTTAAAATGCAGGGAAAGACCAATAACAGGACATGCATAAACAAGCAAGACAGTTTCAGAGTTTATTGCCTGCATTAAGACAACTGGTTAGGGTAATGAACTAGAAAAGATATCAGTTAAGCTACTTTGGTCTACAATTAACATGAGACCCAACTTTAAATAGCTTAAGTAAGAGTGAGATTTATTATCTCACATTAATTAAAAAAAAATAAAACCTGACTAGAGTTAGTGTTGTATGAGTGTTACCTGACTCAACAATGTCATTTAAATTCTGGTTTTCTCAGCCATCCTGATGTCGGCTTTTATACTTAGTATTTCACCTTCTGGGGCATAAGACAGCTGCTTCACGTTCTTACACAGGAATGCCCAGCTGGTTGTTGAGAAGTTATTCTTTGATCCCCCTTGTAAGACAGAGAATATTTTTAAGAATCCCATACGTAATCTTTCTTTCACATTTATTTTACCAAATTGCAACCCATGCCCATACCTGTACTAAATCACTCAAAGCATACTCAAATACCATAACCAATTCAGAAAAATGGTTTTTAACCTTAGACCAAAAGATATCAAAATCTCTGTGTGTGGGATCCTGCCATTGTTTGAAAACTACTAGGTTAGACTTATAAAGATTTAAACTCATCATACCTGAAGGGTATTAGGCTTAGTGAAATAAGTCAGACAGAGAAAGACAAATACTGTATGTTATTGTTCACTTGTGGAATGCAAAAAATAAAATGAATGAATATAACAAACAGAAATAGACTCACAGAACTAGTGATTACCAGTGGGGAGAGGAAAGGAGGGAGGGGCAAGATAGAGGTAGGGAATTAAGAGGTACAAACTACTATGTATAAAATAAATAAGATACAAGGATATATTGTACAGCACATACAGCACAGAGAATATAACCAATATTTTATAATAACTTTAAATAGTGTATAACCTATAAAAACTTTGAATCATTAAGTTGTACTCCTGAAATTAATATAAAATTGTAAATAAAAAGATTTAAACCCATCAGATTTAGACTAATGGGGCTGAAGCCCACATCCTGTAAAATATGTGGTTATGCAAAGAGGTAAACAAACTCAGTGTGTTAGAAATGAATAAGGATAAAGAGCTGTCTTTTACAGAGAATGACAGTGCAGGATAATAATTTAGATAGGAAGTTAACGACTGGTATTTCTCAAGAGGTGTTATTTGAGCTGAAGCCTAATCCTAAGAAGGCAGTCAGCCAGATCTGGACGAAGCAGGGGGAATAGAAAGGCCCTGAGTTAAGTATGATCTTGGCATGTGAGAAAACAGAAAGCAAACCAATGTTGGAGAAGTTGGTGAGATCAGTTCCTGTGGTCTCTGAGGGTCCTAGTAAAGAATCTGAACTAAGCACGGTAACATTTACTTCAGAGTATGAAGCATGGTAGTAGCAAGAATGGATTTACTTTTTTTTTTCTATTCACTCAGTGTGAGGAAATGAATCACAAAGAGAACTAAAGAGAGAAGAAGGGAGTCCATCAGCAGTTTATTCAGTTGTCCCAGTGATCTCTTTGGAGAGGAGGGAAAACAAATAGATTTAGAAATAAGACTAGTAGGTTTTGCTGGTGAATCGAATATGGGAAGTGAGAAAAAGAAAGAAAAAAAGAGAACAAATATTCTTCTGTGTTTAAGGGGCTGAACAACTGGGCAAACATGGGGTTGGTGATTAACTAAAAGAGTAACAAGTTGAACAGGAAGTTAAAAATATATATTTTAAAGGATAAAACTAATATTGGCGGACGATCTCCAGGTATCAGTTGAAAGAAACATACTCAACTATTGCATATAAATCAAACTAAACAACATGAGAAAAAAAAAACATGCAAGTCTCTAGGTTACTGCAAATCTGAACTTATAATTTTTAAAAAACAATCCAAAAACAAGCACTGATAAATGTCAAAGGTAACAACAACTTGCAATGGGAGTTTCAAGACTAAAAAGTATCTAAAAATACAGAACTTTTAGGGAGGTTGTTAATACCATACTCTATAAAACTTTAGGCAGGAATTTCATCAAAGTTATCAAATAGAGGAGGTCATTTGTGTTGGAAATATTTATGAAATACACTACCTGGACAGGAAATTAGAAAAGTTCTCAGTTCCATCTAACACATCATCTTCCTTCACAAACACACTATTACATATGCATGCATTATGCCTAACTACATTAAGATTATCAGGAAAGAGCAAATCAGATTGTATTTTATATTCTTGACAAGTTAACTGAAAACTGCAGAATATATTTAGAAATATGTTGGCTGAAAGAAGGAAAATTTGCTAAAAGCTGATTTTCCTGCCAGTAGATAACTTGGAAAAATTAAGAGTAACCACACAGTGGAAAATGTACTTTTCAGATACTGATACTGTGGCAATATCTGCTAGTTATTCAGATGTAAAAGAATATTTATAAAATAATTTTTGCAAGCCCAACTTTACTAAAATTGAAAAATAAATGTCATCTTATAGAAATGTACAGTAGCTCTTTATAAAATTGAAACAACTAATATATTTTAGGACCTTGTCCTATGACATTATAATAGTCTGTTCCAAGGGGTAAAAAAAAAATTATGACTTCATTTATTCTTTCACTAGATACTTATTGAATGCCTACATGTACCAGATTCTATTCTAGGTAGTGAAAAAACACATAAAATTCTTGTTCTCAAGAATTTTAGAGGAACAACATATAAATAAACTCACAAAGAAAAAAAGAGAGAGAGAAAAAAAGAAAAATATCCAATCATTTCTACTTAGGAATTAAATTAGGGTGACATAGTAGAGTGGAAATGACTGGCTACTTTAATTTAGGTACTAAGGGAAGATCTCTGGGCTGTGTAAGTCCTTAATGAACAACAAAAGTCAGGCATGGAGGGATCTGGGGAAGAGTATTCCAGGCAGAGTGAACAGCCTGTGCAAAGGACTCCAGACAGGAAAATACATCATGTGTTTGAGGATCTAAAAAGAAGGCCATTGAGGTTGGAGTGTCATGGATAATGCAAATTGTATTGGTTTCCTAGGGCTGCCATAACAAATCACTACAAACTGGTGGCTTAAAGGTAAAGAGACTTATTCTCTCACCATTCTGAAGGCTGGAAATCTGAAATCCTGATGTCAGCTGGGTCATGCTCTATCTGAAGGCTGTTTCTAACTTCTGATGGTTGCAGACCACCCTTGGCTGTAGCTGTATCCTTCCAATTTCTGCCTCCCTCTTCACATGACTATCTATTGTCTGTGTGTGTCTGTGTCTCTGTGTCCAAATCTGCCTTTGCTTATAAGAACACTAGTCATTGGATTTAAGGGCCACCCTAGTCTACTATGCCCATATCTTAACTTGATTATATCTACGAAGGCTCTATTTTCAAATAAGGTCACATTCACAAGTACCAGGGGGTAGAACTTCAACTTACCTTTTTGGGGAACACAGTTCAACCAGCAACAGAAACCAATAAAAACTGTTAGGAACTAAATATGACAATATGACATTGGATAGGTGAGTGTAAACATATTCATAGTTTTCTTTTGTGATATGTAAAAAATACTTTTTTCTGCAATTAAAAAAGTAGCCACAAAGTAAGACTGTAACTGCCATCTCATGGGTGCTTACTCCTATTACAAGAGATTATGCTCCCTCCAGCTGTTTAGCTAACTTAAGTCTCTGATCTATCATATTTTAAAATATATATATTCACTGTTTGTGTATATCATTAAAGGCAAGTCAAAGCCAAGGAGAGAATCAGTTATATGAAGCTCTCGCCAATGAAGAGAGAATATTCTTGTTCCTCAAAAGGAGGTATATTATTTTCCAGGAACTCTGCTATGTAAGCAGCTTCTCACTTGTAGATTCATGCTGAAGGCACTTGGAGTGGACATTACACTCACTGTTGAGGATTATATCCCACAGCAAGTTTCAAAGCTTGTTTCATAAAGCATGTCAAAAACCTGAGTGAAGAAAGCTATTATTCAGGCAGTTAAGATCATGTGATCCAATCCTACTTAAATCAATGCTTTTTTTTTTTTACCATCTTTATTGGAGTATAATTGCTTTACAATGGTGTGTTAGTTTCTGCTTTATAACAAAGTGAATCAGCTATACATATACATATATCCCCATATCTCTTCCCTTTTGCATCTCCCTGCCTCCCACCCTCCCCATCCCACCCCTTTAGGTGGACACAAAGCACCGAGCTGTTCTCCCTGTGCTATGCGGCTGCTTCCTTCTAGCTATCGGTTTTACATTTGGTAGTGTATGTATGTACATTTGAATGGATAAAGAAAAAACAAATACCATATGCTAACACATATATAGGGAATCTAAAAAAAAAAAAAAAAAAAGGTCATGAAGAACCTAGGGGCAAGATGGGAATAAAGACGCAGACCTACTAGAGAATCGACTTGAAGACATGGGGAGGGGGAAGGGTAAGCTGGGGCAAGGTGAGAGAGTGGCATGTAAATCAATGCTTTTAATCTTTTCTGCCTCCACACAATTCCTGTTTTCAAGATAGTCCTGTAAGTAAGATCTCTGTTAGAACTTAAGTTTCTCATCTGGAAGCATGATAAAGATGTTGGTATGGGGCAAGATAGGGGTTGGGAGAGAAAGGACTTAACAGAATTTCCAGAGAAGTTTAGATAGAGAAAAACCTTTTTCCATCCTCCCTTTGATATTTCACCCATTCGCAGTTAAAATCAGTGACTTAAAATAACCAGTGTATCCATCTATTTCACTTAAGAGTATGTACATAAAACCCATAGTAAAAGTGACTGACAATATTTAGTGCTTACAAAGTGTCAGGCACTAAGTGTTTAAGTACTTAACTCATTTCTTCCTCAATCCAACCCTTGGTGATAAAACTGAGACACAGGTGTTAAGTGGCTTATCCTAGGTTACTAGAAAGAGACAGATTTGGGATTCAAAATCAGGCACTAATACCAGAGGTTGTGATGTTAACTACTATTATATTCTGCTGTGATTACGTGGAAATCCACAATGATTAGAAATATAAATACATTACCATGGCTAAAGCATATCATTATTCAATTGTTCATTCATGAATACTTTCATATTTAATCCACATCTTTTTAACAAGATCAGAAGAATTCAATACTATGTTCTTGTGAGTATTCAGCAAGCCCTTGAAGCTTTAATAGCTCTGATTCGGATGTTGTGGGCTACGTCCACACTTCTGGGTTTACTCATCACTTCTAAGAAGTCTTGCCTCAAACTGGTTTCTCATTCTTCCAGGGGCAACACTTACTTGTTGTTCACTCTAACAATACTGATTGTACTTTGCTGAACAGTATCCTGATTTGGAAGCCTGCTAGATCTGGAAAATGTCAACCATAACAATAAAAACAACACTAGGGGGCTTCCCTGGTGGCGCAGTGGTTGAGAGTCTGCCTGCCGATGCAGGGGACATGGGTTCGTGTCCCGGTCTGGGAGGATCCCACGTGCCGCGGAGCGGCTGGGCCCGTGAACCATGACCGCTGAGCCTGCGCGTCCGGGCTCCACAACGGGAGAAGCCACGACAGTGAGAGGCCCGCGTACTGCAAAAAAAAAAAAAAAAAAAAAAAAAAAAAAACAACACTAGGAGTCACCTACCTCCTCCTGTTTCTAGACTTGCATCAATATACATTTGGGATGCAGAGTGATTAAGTTCATGGGCCCTGTTCTCTGGCATTGCAGAGGCTCTTGTGTGACAGTTTCCTCATTTATAAAACAACATAGGAGTATGGTGAGAAATAAGTTATAAAATATAAATATATAAACACTTGGCACAGTACCTGGCATACATAAATAACCAATAAATGGCATATGTCAGTTTTACTAACCTAAATGTCTGTCAGAAACAGGTGTTTTGGCTAAGTAATTTTATTGAGTACCTACTCTTAAGGTACTCCTTAATAGGAAATAAAAGATGTTTATATTGAGATTTAATATAACCATCATTTATTGAAAATAATAATTATTATAAATTTATTATTTCATTTATTATTCTTGTACTTTTCTAGCTCATTTATAGGTGACAGATCTTTTATATAACAAATCCCAACGTGTATGTATATACACACATGCACACACACACACACACACACACACCATATTCAGGTAGACATGTTTTGACACACTTTGCCTTTCCTTATGCGTAATTATTTACAGAGTTCCTTCCCAAGTCTTAGAAATTGATCATTTTTCCCCTGCCTAATGAAATTTAACTGTACTTCATTTTCTTTCAGAACAAAACTCTCCTCTCTGCTTTCAAAGTTGCTACTTACCAAATCTGGTGAAAATGTCCCTGTGTGATGGCAAAGTATTCCAGCACCTATTTCTAGATCCAGATAATACATAACAGTTCCAAAAATATGTAGTGTGTTCTTGGTAGCCTCCTGAAGACAATGATTTCACATCTGTTATACTTTCCAAAAGAGTGATTTCAATGGTGGAAATTTAAAGCCAGCAAAAAGAAGAAATTATAATGAGGATGGATGAAAAAGCCAATTTGAGGAAGTGGTCAGGGATCCTACAATTTTATCTTTATAATTTCATTCATTTTAGAAATAATCATATCTTTACATTTATTCAATAAAGGCACTTCATATTCACTTCAGGCATTGTCAATATAAAAAGTTTTGGATTTTCAGCAGAAATTGACAGAGGTGTCTTTAATCACTCATAAAACCACATGACCAGAATTTTTTACATACACATTCAAATATTCATTCTTTGAAAAAATATCATGTGTCACAATGTTCAAGGCATCATAAGTTACTATGTGCTTCATAATGTAATATATGCTTTGTGGGCAAGGAACTGACAGCCCAATTGAGAAAAGAAAAGTAAAAAATGAGAGTATTGATTTGTGGGGGCAAATATTAAATTGCTTGATTCACATTTCAAAGACTCCGGACAGCTATCAATATCTAAGTTTGACATATCCAAGTCCAAATCCCATTCTGTGCTACATAAAAGACCATTTTACTTGTGTCCTACATTTCTGTTCTTCCATTCATGTTTCCTCCAAGTGTCTTGCCTTTTGACCTTCTATTCTTCTAACACCAGCTTGACCATAAAAACAATTCTAAATTCTTCCTCTTCCATTCTGATATGCCCTTTTCTGATCTTTATGATATTTTCAATTGAATCTCAGAAATCCACAGGCACACTTTCATGACTATGCACTTATTTTATTAGTCTTGCTTCTTCAAACAGATGCAAACTCCTTGAAGGCAGGAAGCATGTCTCTGGTTTTTGAAATATAACTGAGAACATCTTAACAAGTGTGTGCATACAATCAAATTTTGATAAACACATTAATTGAAAAGATCAAAGGGCAGCATTTCTTTTACCATCCACTTTTTTCCTTATGACTGTTAAACTTTAATTAACTTTAAACTTCACATGCTTCAATATTTTATTTTCCCTGCTGGTAGTACCCAAAATTCACTCAAAATATTAAAAGTAGATTTTTGGGTTCCTATGAATTATTTCTAGAGTAGAATTATATTATTATTGGTATTGGACTAAATAATATAATATATATATAGCCTGAAGAATATAAGTATAAATAAAAATGACTCACATCCGCAGGAATAAAGATGATTCAGTAGCTAACCAAGTAGTACCTTAGTATCTAATAACATTGATGGTCATGAAGTAACCTTCATGATATGTCACAGCTCAATGAATATGATTGCAATCAGAATAACATGAAATTTAGTTGGCTCTGATCAGAGGATGACTATGACTAACAAAATTTCAACAGATTTCACTGGATGGCCTTAGACAAAGGTTGCCACCAACCACATTTTCACATGTAACTATAACATTTCATGTTGTGTAATATTTTCATTCTATAGCTTTTATTCTGCAAATGATATTTTAATAGAGGACTATTCCATTAGTAAACAGACTGATCTTGCTGACACATCTTTCCTTTCAAAATATACTTTGGCTGAATTCTAACAAAACTGTTTTGAATGCAAAAGGGATGCTTTTCAAGCCAGATGGTTTATCTAATAGGAATGTTTTCTGATTAGAGAAACAGCAGTAGACTCATGATCACAGCAGGTGTCAAACTGGTCCTGTAGTTTACATGAATTTGCAACTGAACAAGTCATGAACAAAAGGGAATCTATTTTATAATGTGCCACAGTCTATTCTAAGGGAAAGGGGAACGTAAAAGAAGCTACCATATCAGATGCAATTCATATATCATTTCTTGATATGAATGTGGCCACTACTGCATTTGTGATAACAAAATTTAATTGTATACTAAACTTCCTGAATATATTGTGGAGACTATTAATAAAATTTCAAAATCATAAAATTTTCAGAGTATTATATGATGGCATAATAACCCAAAGTCTATTTTTAATCTAAATAATTAGGAGTCTTTTTATTTTAAAAAGTATCATTATTCTTTCTCATTGTCCTTATTCCTTGCACTTGTATTTTCCCTTTGTTTTAAAAAACAATTTTTCCATGTACTGGTATCACAGAAGCAGCATATTATTGGCATGGTAGGCCCAGCTATGCCTAAGTGCATGTAAGAGAGAACCTCCTAGGCCCTGCAGAGATGGCACGAGAATGTAGGTTCCTGAATAATGGAATTATTGCCTGTTAAGATAGTGTAAGTTGCTTCTGAGTGCTAACATGACTACTGCAGACACAGAATGCAGTGAGCACACTGATCCACACTGCTCAGATGCTGACTGAGCAGCATCTCATTCCCAGGGGTTTGCTGAGACCACAAAACACTGAATCATCTCAGTAAGGTGTGAGGGGCAAAGTGTTTCATCATATCCACCCACCTACTTTCTTACTTCATTTACATTAGTGATTCTGTTTATTTGCTGCTTTGGAAGAAAATCAAAGTAAAAGTAACCTAGAAGTGAGTCCAAGTCATCATTCTCAGTCATCCTCACCCCAGGCAAATTCCATGGTCTCTTCTAGAACAGCTGGTTAAACAGTAGAAACTGTTGGTACTTGGAACTTGTTCAAGTCAGAGATATGTTACCCAGAAGAATCATAATTTCCTAATTGTTTTAGTAATTCCATAATATCTTCAATATAATTATCTAAATTAATCCTCTCTGAAGGTGTTAAGTAAGCATCAAAATAAGTCTAAGTGTGTTAAAATTTGAAACCCCATTTTTTGATGAAATTATAATGATTTGGCAAGTTTTTTTTTGCCCATGGATCTGACATTATAAGAAGTTACTACAGAAAATTCCTGTACTTTATATCATTTCCTCTAATCAAACATCTTCAGAATTTTAAATGCATTAGTTTTACTTGTTTTAGCAGTTATTCATACACAGACTTGAAACCTTATACTGAATAACTATTTGATATAGAAACTTTTGTTTTTTTCAGGTTGGCTATAAGCATTAACAGTACAGGAAACATATCTTCCATATTCTGTTCAATTCCTTCATAATTATATATTATGCAGAATTGACTATTAATATGCTTATTTTATTAAATTCTTTGATTGCTTATAGGAGGATGAATTCTGTTGAAATAGAGGGACCTGTTTTTGACTCTGCTGAAGTTCTAGAAATCTGTAATAAAAACTGCTCCAGCACTAAGTAACATTAGCATCTTTTATCCTTGCCTTACTGAATGAAGTAAGTGACCAATAACCTGCACTTCCTTTAAAGCACTTTCACCTTTGCTGTGGGTCAGTGTTTCTTAGACATAATAAAGGTGTGCAAATGTATTGTGGTAATCTACCAGTTCTCAGTGAGAATAGTTTAATTTTCCTCTTCTTTTTAGTAATATTATATGTATAATATTCTATTATATATGATACTATATATATATAAAACCACATATCAGGTCACCTGAGTGATCATTTTAAAAAAGGACTGCCATGGGATTCCAGTGCCTGCACTGAATATAAGTTTGGAAATGAGTTGGTATAAGGAAGGAATACTTTAATGGTCCTGAGAAAATGAGAAAAAGAACAGAAGTAGTTTTAGAATACACCAACTGTATGATCTTTCTCCATTTATGATATGCTTACATAAGAAGTCAAGCCCAAATGATGCCAACTTTTTCTGTTCCAACAGAAGTTTCATAGTAATGTGAATAGAGAAAAACAGAGGGAGGGCTGAGTCATCACATGGTGTAGAGTAGGGCCCGTGTGCCAAACTCAGAAGACCCTATGTCACATCAGGCAATGCCATTTGTGTGCTTCAAACACTGAGTTAGTTTGTGCAAAATAGCACCATCATTAAATCCATTTAATGTTAATTCTATTTTTTACTACTTTAAATATGTCTTGGAATAAGTTAAAGCTATACATAAAAAGAGTGTATACCTAGTTACAGGTTTATTCAGATATATAATAAAAGTAATTTAAGTCATTAATCACAGTCTAGGAAAATACTTTTCATCCTTCAAAGAGATTGTTTGCATTTCTCAAGCATAAGAAATGCTGCTATAGTCTATGTGTACTCTCTATGATTTCTGAATATTACTTTATTACAGTGATGGGGCAGGACATGAGGGTTAATTAGTTCAGTTCAGGAGTGAGCAAATGTTTTCTGAAAAAGGTCAGATGGTAAATATTTTAGGCTTTACAGTCCATATAGTCACTGTTGCAACTACTCAACTCTATTGTTACAGCAAAAAAAGCAGCCATAGATAATATGTAAATGAGTGAGCCAAGGTGTCCCAACAAAACTTTATTTGCAAACATAGGCAGTGGGCCAGATTGATTCATGACTGTAATTTGTTCACCTCCGAATTAGTTTAGTGGCCTCAGGATATGGCATTAATAAAATATTTCGAGAGTAAATTATTATCCCAGCTTCTAAAAAAAGGAACCTAGTACCACTAACATAGTTCTCCAAAAGAAAACCATATAAAACTTTCCATTTGTTTCTTACTTTAACGTAGAAATGGTTTATTATTTAGAGAGGTTGAATAAAATCCACCTAAAGTAAAAAAGATAAACTTTGTACAGCTCAAAAAACAATTGACAGTGGCATAAATTAGCTATTCATGCTTGTTAAAGAACTATAATTGTTAATCATTAAATAGCTATTTATGTCTATTAAATATTTTAAAAGAAATTATCACCATTACTAAAGCCAACATTTCACTTGCCTCCTGTAAACATAATTTTTAATAAAGTTTCAGGGTTATATTTTTATGAATGTGCCTACTTCTTGTAAGAAGCAATGTGGCAAGGTAACACATTTTAGTAATAGGAGCAAACCAGCTATCCAATGTCATCATAGATGTATCTAATGAATTCTAAGTACCCTGGGTTCTTGACCATGCATTTCACATCTTCTGAACAATGATTACCTGTAGAAAGAATAAATGTTAACACATCAGGTAGTTTCCTTTCTTGCCAACTGAAAGCTAGTAATTAAAAGTAATACACAACCAAAGAAAGTGAATAAGTTAAAAAAATAGATTTTCAAATTAAATAACTTAGTCCAGATATGTTATGAAAAACTGATAATTAAATCTTTCAGCAAAATAACAATGTTTCTACTCATGATACACCTATGTAATTATAAGAAAATCTTAATGCTTTGAAGAAATCCAATGAATGAATGTATTATTACAATTTGAGCAATTTTATAGCAAAATTAATATGTTGTATTTAATCATGTACATGATCATATTCTGTTTATAAAATAGACAAAAATAGTACATAATTTCCGTCAATGTCTAGTAGTTATTCCTTCCAGTCAGTTAAATTCTGATATTTTGCTTATCTTTTTTTTTTTTTTTTTTTGCCGGGGGGTGGTACACAGGCCTCTCACTGTTGTGGCCTCTCCCATTGCAGAGCACAGGCTCCAGACGCGCAGGCTCAGCGGCCATGGTTCACGGGCCCAGCCGCTCCGCGGCATGTGGAATCCTCCCGGACCGGGGCATGAACCCATGTCCCCTGCATCGGCAGGCGGACTCTCAACCACTGCACCACCAGGGAAACGCTAGCTTATCTTTTTATTTTTCAATTCTTTGCAGGATATTGTAATTTTCCAATATGTCATAATCATTTTTCTTTATTTCCTTTACTTTTACCTTATTCTGTTTATTCTTTCATTCATTCTTTCTCCTCCTGTTAAGTCATTTATTTACTCATTCTTTTTTGATTCATTTCATTTTCCAACTTTTATTAATCATTTTACATTGAGTAAGCATTAAAGGTATTTTGTGGTGTTTATATAGCTGGTATGCTGCACCTGATGGCTTATATAGAAAGAAGTCATGTATAGATTGTTAAACAGTATGACAACAGCCGGAGCATATAAATTTATTGAAGCAGGATGTGGAAAGCACCAGACTTCCAGTAAGAGTGACCTACAACTTAAAATAAGTAACCTTAAAACAAGTGACTGCTCTTTGAAAATATTCAATACAGAAGTATCTAAAGTGAAAGCAATTTTTTCATACTATCCCTCCAAGCTCTTATACACTAGTTATAATCTGAACACAATGATGCATACAATTTAGAATTTGCACATGCAAATATTTATGTGTATGTATATGCATACATATATGTTACATAGGAAAAATACACAAGAATATATTTATTTTTACAAAATGAAACCTGACTATATATACTGCTCTACAATTAGCTTTTTTCTCCATCCCACAAACAAAATGGCATGGGCATCCTTACACATCAGTACATCTCATTGTTATAGCAGCTAGTTACTCCAAATTATAAATATTCCTCTCTTTATTAAACCATGTCTATATTAATAAAATATAAGATGATTTAATATCCTTTCTTTCCTAAAAATGATGCAATAATAAACAGTTAAGTGGAAGAATGTCTACAGGATTAAACTCTGGAAGTGGAATTTTTGAATCGAAGTATTTGTACATTTCAAATGTTGGTAAAAGAAGGTACTTTACCTTCCAGCTTACTTTTCCACAAATTGTGTATGTTTCCCCACACTGTCACATTCACTAATCATTAAAAAAAAAAGTAAACCTAATAAAGAAATTTTGAATTGTATTGTTTTCAAATACATTTCCTATCACCAATGATTTTTTGTTATTTTTGCTCTTATTTCTTCTCCTGTGAATTATTTTAACTTTCTTTGTTCATTGCTATTGTATGTTTAAATATTTTCTCACTGATTTGATAATTTATTAACATACAATTGCCATTAACCCATAGTTTGCTATGTTGATTGACAATAACACCTAATCATGGCTGTAGTTATCCATAAATAACTTTAAGAATAATCATTATAGTCATATTTGTCATTATTTTATGTTGTTTCTTGGCTATAGATCTTGAATAGAATAGTCTATTAATATTCGATTAATATTTTCCTTAATATTTTATATATAACCATTGTGACCTATTTAATGAGTTTGAAGTACATTTCTTTTTATTGCTTTTTATTTACTAGCCCAAACCACTACTGCCTTTAATAATTAGATGAATGGAATCCCCCTCTTCATCTTTTTGCATGTGAAAGACCCAAAACCCTAGTAGTTTACTCAGTCCAAAACTGCTAGAAGAATATCTACTGCTTCCTAACCTTGGTTCCACAGATAGAGTTGTGATAATTCATACTCATATGGACATCCATTAAAGCATAACATAATTGTGATGGTTTATTTTATGTGTCAACTTGGCTAGGCCATGGTATCTAAATATTTACTCAAAATTATTCTAGATGTTTCTGCAAAGGTATCTTTCAGATTAGATTAATATTTAACTAAGTAGATTTTAGTAGAGTAGATTACCCTCCAGAATTTGGGCAGGCTTCATCCAATCCGGATCAGTAGATCATGAATCAATACAAAAAACCTGACCTCCCAGAAGAGGGGATTATACCAGCAGAACACCTGTGGACTCAGACTGCAACTCTTCCCTGAGTCTCCAGCCTGCTAGCCTACCCAACAGATTTTAGGCTTGTCAAGTCTTCACTGTCACATAAGCCAATTCCTTCAAACAAATCAACCTCTCTCTCTCTCTCTTTCTCTGTTTCTCTCTCTCTCTCTCTCTCTCTCTCACACACACAGTTGACCCTTGAACCCTTGAACAATGAGAGGCTTAGGGGTGTAGTCAAAAATCCTAGTATAACTTATAGTCAGCCCTCTGTATCTGTGGTTCCACATCTCTAGATTCAACCAATTGCAGATCATGTAGTGCTATAGTATTTACCAACGAAAAAAATATCCATATATAAGTGGGCTTGCACAGTTCAAACTCATGTTGTTCAAGGGTCAACTGTGTATAAATCTATATCTGTGTCTGTATCTGTATCTCTATCTCTATGTATGTATTCTGTTGGTTCTCCGGAGAACCCTGACCAATACCACAGTGTCAACTTGAATAGAACCAGAGGGCTCTCATGTTTCATCCACACACATCATTGAAGCAGCCCTGATCAATAAACAACCCTGAGGCTCTTAAGATAATGCCACTTTCACTCCTGAGTTTACTTCTATGGCCTCTGGTAACCTTCCCTGCTAGCACACCTTGATCAAGGCCATATGAGCCTATCCTTTTAGAACTATAAATCTTCAAATTGGTCTCTGAGATTGGTCCTGGTCTCTGAGGGAACTAAAGTTCCCATAGTATCCCTAGAATCTTTATGCAAACTATATATCTCCACTGTATATACATGCACTACTCTTCCTATGTATTGCTCTAATTAATATAACTGTATACAGCATGTTTGCTAACTGCCAGACATCCCACCACTTTGAATAATTTCTTTCCAACATTTCAACACATTCATGGTTTTCTTTATACATTCACTCTCCCAGGTAAACTTTGGAAATAGCTAAACAATTTCTATGCTATGTTGTTTATGATTCTGATTAGCGTTTATTGGATGTGTAGATTCATTTGGCATATACCTGGTATCCTTACATTTTTGCATGTTTTATTTTAGTTCTTCAATAATGGTTTATATTTTTTCAGAGAAAGCTTAAGTATTTCATGTTTAGAATATTCCTACATGTTTTATGGTTTTTTTTCATTGATTGCACCTTTTTTCTCCTAACATTATTTTACTGATTGTCACTCACACACATGCACAAACAAAACCCAACATATGTGTTAGTTCCAACTAGTTCTAATAACAGTTTATTTGAATGTCTTATATTTCCTTGTAGAAATCATGTAATCTATGCTTTACTAATGGTAGCATTTTATTCCCTTTCATTTAAATCTAGTTACTGATTACATAGCCTTTCCAATATGCTTGATTAAGTTCTGATATTTTAAATTATTTTTAAGGAATTTTGTTCATTTCATTTACATTTTTAAATATGTAGAATAAAATTCCTGATAGACTCATTTTAAAATCAACTCTGGGACTTCCCTGGTGGTGCAGTGGTTAAGAATCCACCTGCCAATACAGGGGACACAGGTTCGAGCCCTGGCCCAGGAAGATCCCACATGCCGCAGAGCAATTAAGCCCACGTGCCACAACTGCTGAGCCTGCGCTCTAGAGCCCGTGAGCCAAAACTACTGAGCCCGTGTGCCACACTACTGAAGCCCCCGTGACTAGAGCCTGTGCTTCGCAAAAAGAGAAGCCACCGCAGTGAGAAGCTCGTGCACCACAATGAAGAGTAGCCCCGGCTCGCCACAACTAGAGAAAGCCTGTGCACAGCAACAAAGACCCAAGGCAGCCAAAAATAAATGAAGAAATAAATTTAATTTTAAAAAAATCTTTAAAAAATAAATAAAATCAACTCTGATCTTTGTTTACTTCCCTATTAAGTACTAATTACAATTTTTTTCTTTGTTTGCAATCAGAATTATCAGATGTGGGTCTTTTTTTTCTTTATTTATCAAATAACTTTTCTTCTGTTTTTAATTTCAATTCTTTTATTTGAACATTGCTATAACTAAACTCCAGACTTATTTTGGATTGCATCAGTTCTTCCTTTAGCATTCTCTTACTATTCCAGGATTCAATCCAAGAATGCATATATGTAGTTGTCCCCTTTCCACAGTATCTTCTGATCTGTGATAGTTTCTCACTCTTCTGATTTTCATGAGCTTGAAACTCTTGAGGTATACTGGGCAGGTGTCCTATTGAATGTCCCCAAATATGGATATGTCTGTCATTTTTCTCATGATTAGACTGGTGTTCTGGGTTTGGGAAAAGAATACCACAGAGGTAAGTACTCTTTTCATCATATCAGGGGTCAATGATATCCACATGGCATCACTGGTGATGTTAACCTTCATCCTTTGGTTAAGCTAATGTTTGCAGGTTCCTCCGCCATAAATTTACCATTTTCCCTGTCCTTATTCAATTCTTTGAAAGATATCATCTAGCCCATCCTCAATGGGAAGATGCAAAGAAGGGACAAAAATTAAGTTCCAGGGCTTCCCTTGTGGCACAGTGGTTGAGAGTCTGCCTGCCGATGCAGGGGACGCAGGTTCGCGCCCCGGTCCGGGAAGATTCTGCATGCTGCGGAGTGGCTGGGCCCGTGAGCCATGGCCGCTGAGCCTGCGCATCCAGAGCCTGTGCTCCGCAACGGGAGAGGCCACAACAGTGAGAGGCCTGCATACGGCAAAGAAAAAAAAAAAAAGAAAGAAAGAATTAAGTTCCACTTCCTGGGCAGGGGCGTTAGTATCTCCATATATTATTTGGAATTCTGTGAAAAGATATTTTCACTTCTCCCTCATTTAAATAATTTTTACATTTATTGATTTATTTCTTTTTCTTCCTTTGACTGTTAACTTCTTAAAATTCCTTCAGAAATATCATCAATCAAGCAAAGCTAAGTTTATTAGACCTTATGCTGTAAAGAAGAATATCACCTTGATAGAGTACTAGTGTAATGACTCAGAAAGGGAAAGTCAAGGGAGAAATAGATGTTTATTAGGTTTTAGTGTTTGGGTTGTATGATTTTAATGTGAGTCTTGCCAGGAGGGAAACTGGTTGGGATTTGGTAGGATTTAAGAAATAATAGTTTTGGATTGATGGACCCCATAAAGTGAGTGTCTTGAAATGAGTATTGTTGAATAAGCTATTAGTCTTGAATAAAAAGCTATTTCAGTTGGTTCACAGTCTTATCTTTGAAGAGCAAGAATTTCCTAGAGCAAGTAACTGACATATTTTTGCTATTCTCTGTATTGTTCCATAGAGAGACAGGAAAGTCTACTTACATCCAGTTCTTTTTTGTTTGTTTAAATATTTTTTTAGTTTTTAATTTTTGGCTGCATTGGGTCTTCATTGCTGTGTGCGGACTTTCTCTAGTTGAGGAGAGTGGGGGCTGATTTTCATTGCGGTGCATAGGTTTCTCATTTTGGTGGCTTCTCTTGTTGCAGATCATGGGCTCTAGGTGTGCGGGGTTCAGGAGTTGTGGCACTCGGCCTCAGTAGTTGTGGCTCGTAGGCTCTAGAGCACAGGCTCAGTAGTTGTGGTGCACGGGCTTAGTCACTCCACAGCATGTGGGATCTTCCTGGACCAGGGCTCAAACCTGAGTTTACTGCATTGGCAGGAGGATTCTTAACCACTGCGCCACCAGGGAAGTCCCAGATCCAGTTCTTTTGACATAATGATCACAAATTATGTTGGTTTTGGTTCCTTATTTTTGTATTTGACTCATTTTGTTGTTTTCCTAGATTCTTGAGGTGAATGCAAATTCCACTTTTTATCAGACATTTAAAAAAAAAGCATTTAATGCTGTAAAATTACTTTTGAGTATGATTTTAATATGCAACTTGATATAAGATTCATTTCTAAATAATCTATAATTTCAGTTTTGACTTCCTCTTTAACACAAATAATTGAAAAACATATTTTTATTTTCTAAACATTGATTCATTTTGGCTATGTTTGCTTTTAATTTCCAATTTTAGTCTATTGTCTTCCATTGTTATAGAACATATAAACTTTTTTGCATTTTATTTTTTTAGCTAACATATTCTATGAGTATTTTGAAAAAACATATATTGTTTACAGAAAATGTTTTAATTTATTATTTTGTGCAATTCTATTTCTAATAGTTTTGCTTCATATGATTTGTAGCTACGTTTTCCAGTGCATACTTGCTTATGATGGCTACATCTTCCTGGTGGATTGTACTTCTTGCCTTTTGGGTCCAGCTATTGTTCCTCCAGCTCCATACTTCATCTTTGCTGCCTAGCTCACCACTGCTTGTACTCAGGGTCCCAGAAAGTCCCTCAGGAAAACAGGTCTTTTGTGTTTTGGTATTCAGGCTCTAATTTTCCATCAGCATGTAGTCAGAATTCTCCACAGGACACGCCGTTGTTTCCTAGAACAGTCAAGTCTCATCCTACAAATATATCAGATGTCAGTCTGTAGAGATATACCAGAGTGACCATATTTTCCATTGTTAAACATAATATATTTACTGCTTATAATGAAGAGTCTGGAATAACTTTTCTGATATGGAGTCTGCTTTTTATTTACATGGTTATATGATTCACTAAAGTGTTTTTTCCAGAATAAAGGAGTCTTTCTTAAAGATATGTCTATTTTCCTCTGTTTCCTTTGAAACATCACAAGAGTTATCGCAGGTTCTACTCTCTCCTTCAAGATTTCAAATAATCTAGAGGCCACATCAGAGTTCAATCTCAAAGCAAACAGTCAGATACTCCCAGAAGTCTCTGCAAGAAAGCTTTCCCCAGGTTTACCTAAACCCAGGGAGCAATTTAATATAATAAGTGAGGTCAGGCATTAGAGGCAGGTGGCACCTTGTTGAGTCCTTATGGCTCTGCCATTTCCCATGAGATCTTGAGCAATTCAGTAAATTTCTTTACAACTAAATTTATTTCAATACAAAAGGAGAATAATACCAGAATACCTTATACCACTGTTGCCAGGATTAAATGAGATAAATTCTGAAGTGTGTTTTGCAAGAGCTTGTCACAGAGTGAGGACCCAATGAAAGATAGCTATTATTAGTAATGGAAGCTCAATACAAAAATGATAAATCTATGCCAGGCTTGCATATATTGTTCAGAGATCATTACCTTTTCCCTAGGCAGAGATCACTGTTACACCTAGAAGCAAGGGTCAATGACCCATCAGTATCTGGGAAAGTACATGGAGTAACAGAAGACAGGATACAGGAAGCAGGTGCTGAGTGATCCACTTAATTCTGATGGATGGCATGTGTCTGGCTTAGGGCTATTTTTAACAAGCCCATCAAAATTGTGGCAGATCTTACTCTGTAGACTCTTAAGAGCACTGCCAGCACCTGCCAGGCTCCAAGACCAATGGGAGCTTTGTGTAAAGGTATTTGTTATCCTTTCTGGCCAAGCACTGTTCTTTAATTATGACTCAAATCCCCTGTCATGTTATTTAATAATAGGTTTAATTCTCACTATCCATCTATCCATTATAATGCAAACAGTATAAAATGTATCTCCAGTGCTAAATACTCGTTTTCTTTTTTATACTCCTTAAGTCTCACCAGCAAGAGGAGTCAGCAGATAAGTGACCACATATGTGTACTGCAAAAGTACCTTATCCTCTGCATTATCTTTTTGAGAATAAAAAGAATATGGCTGCTGCTTCACTTCTGCCTTCCACACCTCATGCTAAATGTCTTTATTATCCATCTAGAACTATTCAGGGAAGGAGATGTGGGGAAACATAAAATTCCAGATTAGCTCAGTTGACCCAATACAAAACACAATAACCTCTAATTGGATGGCTTTAGCACCTCAACTCAACATCTTTAAACATAATCTCTTGATTCCTATTATTTTCTACCCTCAACTTTCTTGTCTTCTAAAGCAGTGGTCCCCAACCTTTTTGGCAGCAGGTACTGGTTTTGTGGAATAATTTTTCCATAGATGGGGTTGAGGGGTGGTTCAGGAGGTAATGCGAGTGATGGTTCAGGTGATAATGCAAGTGATGGGGAGCGATAGGGGGAGCAGCAGATGAAGCTTTGCTCACTCCCTAGCTGCTCACCTCCTGCTGTGTAGCCCAATTCCTAACAGGTCCGTGGGTTGGGGATCCCTGTTCTAAATTTCCTTATGGAAGAAAACGGCACAACCACCTACCTAGTTGCTCAGGATTAAAATGTTGTAATTGCATTTCATCCTTCTATTTCTCTTAAACTGCTTATCGAATCCCTCAGTAAATGGTAGTCAGAGCAAATGTAATCCGACCTACCTTGGGCATATGTGTATTTTTTTTTTGTCACACCACGTGGCTTGTGGGATTTTAGTTCCCAACAAGGGATCAAAGCCAGGCCTTCCACAGTGACAGCACAGAGGCCTAACCACCGGACCACCAGGGAATTCCCAGAAAATTCACAAGTCTTAACTGAAGAAATCAATTTTTTTTTTCTTTTTTTGGCCACACAACACAGCTTATGGGATTTTAGTTCCCTGACCAGGGATTGAACCTGTGCCCACTGCAGTGGAAGTGGAATCCTAACCACTGGATGGTCAGGAAACTCCTCATATGTCCTTATGTTCACTTTTGTCACCACCTCCACCACCAACCCAACTGATGTTATCATATCTAACATAGGCAACTTCTACAGCTGCCTAACTTGCCTCATTGATTTTTTTTAACCTCTAAAATGTGAAATATTGCCTTGCATACCCTAAGTCTATTCTCTACATAGAAGCAAGAATGGCACTTCTAATTGGCAAATCAGATAATGTTGGTCCTCTGCTCAAAACCTTTCAGGGATTTCCCATCACATTTTGAATAAATTTCTCAGTTCTTATTATTGCTTAGAAGTCACTATTTGACTTTGTCTCTAGCTTTTACTGTGTCTTCATTTCCTACCATTCTACTAGTTGCCTCTTTTACCCTAGCCACAGTGGTCCCTTTGCTATTCCTTAAGTACTCAGAGCACACTCTCATCTCAGGGAACTTGCACTTGCTATTCAGCCCCCTGCCGGAAATATTATGCCTCCACATACTTGCATGGCAGGCTCACTGGTTCACTTCATTCAGATTTCTGTTCATATATCCTTTTACAGAGTAGCTTTCCTACGTATATCTCCACTCATGAGAGAAGTGTTTGTTTGTTTTTTGGCCACACCACACAGCATGTGGGATCTTAGTTCCCCAACCAGGAATAGAACCTGTTCCCCCTGCAGTGGAAGAATCGAGTCTTAACCACTGGATCGCCAGGAAGGTCCCAAGTTGTTTTGTTTTGTTTTTTTCCTGAAATAAGTATCCATGTCTGTCTATCCTTTTATCCCACTTTATTTTCCTTCATAGTACTTACAAGCACTCCCCAATGTTTTGTTCTATTTTTATTTTATTATTATCCACTTCTCCCCACTAGAATGTAAACTCGGTGAGAGTGGGGCTGGGTCTGTACTATTCACTTTTGAGTTCCCAACATTTGTAACACAGCTTGCCTCATTGTGGAAACTCATCACACGAATCTTCTATTTATTAGTAGGTATAGGTTTGTTTTCTCTTTGTATTAATTAGAGCATGTTCTGCTAAGGGCCTTAATAGAAACTTTACTATATAAAACTGATCCAGAGTCATTAGATATATTTTGGGGGTTTGTGCATTTCAGAATGCCAGGGGTACCCCGTGGATTTGCATTACATACAAACTGTGCAGTTATTTACACTGGCCCTGGAAACAAGAAAGAAGAAAGGATTGGACAGAGACCTAACCTTGAGGCTAACAGAGAGGGCCAGGGTAAACTGATAAATTTTGAGCAAGTAGAGTAATAGTATCCTTAAGTCCACTGTTGTTGATATTACCACACAGGTGATAACACTAGGAACCATGATCTTTATTGAAGTCACTCTTTTCCCAGACAGGTAAAGTGTAATAAATGCATAAGTTTAGACCACTAAAATGTGTGTAATTAATATTTAATAAATAGAATGTGTCAGCTGAACAATATCATGGTATTGGTTTGGCCAAAATGTTCCTTTGGTTTTTAAGTAAAAAGAAGACACATTTTCATTTCCACCAAGAACTTCATTGAACAACATATTCACTGTTTTGTTCTACTACCTTCTGCCATTTTTAAGGCAACTTCATAATTGCATCTTCCCAAAACTTTTTATCTTTTTGACCGAAGAACTGTTCCATGTGCCTTTTATGTCTTCCAGGGAATTGAAATGTTTTCCATTAATAGAATTTTGTAAAGACTGAAATAACTGTAAATCCAAAGGTGTAATGTCTGGTGAATCGGATGGATGAATCAGAACTTCCCAGCCAAGTTGTAACAGTTTTTGCCTGGTCATAAAAGAAACATGTGGTCTTCTGTTATCCTAGTGGAAGATTATGCATTTTCTGTTGACTAATTCTAGAGGCTTTTCTTTGAGTGCCACTTTCGATTGGTCTAATTGGGAGCAGTACTTGTTGGAATTAATCATTTCGGTTTCTGGAAGCAGCTCATAATAGAGGACTCCCGGGCTTCCCTGGTGGCGCAGTGGTTGAGAGTCCGCCTGCTGATGCAGGGAACACAAGTTCGTTCCCCGGTCTGGGAAGATCCCACATGCTCTGGAGCAGCTGGACCCGTGAGCCATGGCTGCTGAGCCTGCGTGTCTGGAGCCTGTGCTCTGCAGTGGGAGAGGCCACAACAGTGAGAGGCCCACGTACCGCAAAAAAAAAAAAAAAAAAAAAAAAAGATAGAGGACTCTCTTCCAATCCTACCATATACACAACATCACCTTCTTTGGATAAAGACCGTCCTTTGGTGAGGTTGGTGGTGGTTCGGTTCACTTGCTCCATGATCTCTCCCATTCCACACTACTGTACAGTATCCACTTTTCACCAACCATTTGTTTTAAAAACGGGACATTTTCATTACATTTAAGTAGAGAATTTTATGTGGAAATACAGTCAAGAAGTTTTTTTTTTTTTTTTTTTTTTTGCTTATGTGGAGCCCAAACATCAAAGCGATGAATATAACCAAGCTGTTGCAAATGATTTTCAATGCTTGATTTGGATATTTTGAGTATGTGAGCTGTCTCCCACATGGTATAATGTTGATTGTCCTCAATTAATGTCTCGATTTGATCACTATCAACTTCAACTGGTCTACCCGACTGTGGAACATCATCAAGTGAGAAATCTCCAGCACGAAACTTCGCAAACCACTTTTGATCAGTCACGGCACCTTCTTCACACGCTGCACAAATCGTTTTTCTTTACATTTCAGTTGCATTTTTTATCTTTCTTGAAATAATAAAGCATAATATGCTGAAGATGTTGCTTTTTTCTTCCATCTTCAATATTAAAATGACTACACAAAAATTCACCAGTTTAGATAAGATTTTTCTTAAATGCACACTGATATGACATCTGTCACAATACAATCTAACAAAATTGTTTCAAATGAAGTTAAAGAAAACTAAATGCTGGGCTTCCCTGGTGGCGCAGTGGTTGAGAGTCCGCCTGCTGATGCAGGGGACGTGGGTTCGTGCCCCGCTCTGGGAAGATCCCACATGCCGCGGAGCGGCTGGGCCCGTGAGCCATGGCCGCTGAGCCTGTGCGTCTGGAGCTTGTGCTCCACAACGGGAGAGGCCACAACAGTGAGAGGCCCGTGTACCACAAAAAAATTTAAAAAAAAAGAAAGAAAAAGAAAACTGAATGCCACTAGAGCCATCTTACGGAAAAAACGAATGAACATTTTGGCCAATCCAATAGGTAGATAAGGTTAAATAATAAACGAAACAGAATTTATGAAATGTGTTTGGCTGGATAAAAAATGGCAATAGCTGATATAAGATTAAACATGTTCATAGTGTTTCTTCTCTCAATATCTTAGGAATTTTGTGAATTTTGGAAACTTCCAGAAGAGATAACTGTTCTGAGGAATTTTGTGAATTTGGGAAACTTCCAGAAGAGATAAGTGTTCTGAGGAATTTTGTGAATTTGGGAAACTTCCGGAAGAGATAACTGTTCTGTATGTGTTTTTTCACCTGCCCCCATGCAATGAGGTGATAGAAATCTCAAATTGAAATGCACTTTGAAGTTATCAAGACAGAGAAGTCATCAATTTTAAGGTCATTCCCTCTTTTTTATTTCTACTGTTCCTTAGGTCATCTTATGTCCTGGACCATTTAACTCCCTCTTTCTTAGTTCTCTATTACACACCTGCCTCCTCCCATTAAACCCACTACAAGGTCCACAAATCAGCACCTCTGGGGAGTCATTTATCTTCTATACTTCAGTTTCATCATCAATAAAATAAAAATATACCAATCTTTTATGTATTTTACAAATATAATAGGGCATAAAGCAAATAATATATGTGGAGATTGATGGAAGATGTTATGAGACTATCTGAAGGCAAGCAAAGTGGAGGAGGTCACATCACTAAAGGAGCTATCACTAATAGAGGAACAAGGCCAAGCAGGAGTCGAAAGGAAAAGATAAGGAGCCAACAGAGGGAAGCAAGTGATGAGGAAAATTACTAAACATAATAGCTTAAGGGAACAATAATGAAATTAATGGGACATCTTGTGAAACTGCAAGATGAGCACAAGAAAATACAATATTTTTGCCCCTCAGGGAGAGTTAGGCAATGTGATAATCTAAATATATGTTATTATTTATGTGCATTGGAAACTGGTTAGTAAAATCATGGTCTGGATTACTTACAGAGAGTTAGGAATTAGAATTAAGTAATGATTGCTGTTGCTCTGCTTGTGCTTAAGTGGAATTGCATTATGATTAGGCTAATAGAATAAGACATAAGTACAAAATCTATTGAAGGCTCAGCCTTTCACTTTTATCAAGGATAAAAATATGAGCAAGAAATAATAGGCAATTAGAGTCTACCAATTACTAATCTCAGGAGATTCTTGTGAAAGAGCCAACAGTGGAGGTTGTTTACAATAGGAATATGGATGATTAGAATAGACGATTGTCTGTTGGCCTAAGACTATGACTTGCTCTATAAGCTTCTCAAACAAAAAGGACTTAGTATACTTCTCTCAGCAGGATATGGCTAAAGAAATTCCAAGGAAAATTGAGGAAAGTTGCAAATGTCAGGTTATGACATAAACAGATCCTCTGATTCTTTCAGAATTAGATGTTAATGAGACCTCAGACTACTGCTCTTCCCCAGGGAGAAAATCACTAATGCAATTTCTCTAACTCATTTTGCCACTCTGAAGAGGTGGCTAATTCTTGATTAGAAGGACTATTCTAACTACATTTCTGCAGTCAGTTATCCAGGCTTTGAAGTACAGAGAAGTAAATTCCAAATAAGTAAATTAAAATCATTTTTTAACTTCTAATCTATGTGTAACATTGATTAGATGAAAAAACTGTATCACTATAATGCCAAGGATTCACATCCCAAATTCATCTCTTCTTTTATTGACTATTACCTATACATTTTTTTCCCTCTCTCTGGAATGGAAATTTTAAATAGCTTAACACTAAACCCCAAACATGGTATTAAGAAGGAAAATTTCAGAATTATATTTTTGTTTGTCTTGTAGGAAGTAAAAGATTCATATTAATAGAAAAAAAATCAAGTAACCAAATACATAAAGTTTTATCTGAAAATTTGATTTTATTATACACTATTGACATGGAGGAACTTACAGAGGTGATCCATCTGGTATAGAAATCAACTTATGTTCTATATTATCACAAGGTTGTGAACATTTTCTGAATGAATTTAATAGATATAATAAAAAAATAAAACATTGCTTTTTCTAGGAAATATGTGTTGCATTAAATCTTAGATTTCTATTTTGCTATGTAAAACTGAATTAATATTAATTTCCACTGATTCATTCAATCAACAAATATTTGTGGAGTACCCAGTAAGTACCAAGTGCTGTTCTAGGTAATGGAGATGGAGAAAATGATAAGAATAACAATGTCTCTCTTCTTACAGAGTTTGTTCTAGTAGTGGGAAGGATAAAATAGCTAAGATAGATAGGTTGATAAATAGAAGATAGATAGATAGATAGATGATAGATAGATAGATAGATAGATAGATAGATAGATAGATAGATAGATAGATATGTCATGATAAAAATAAATAGGGAGATGGGCTGGAGTTCCTGGTGGGTTACTTTAGACTGAATGATCAGAGAATCTATTTCTGAGCATGTCATCCCTAAACTCCAACCTGAATTACAAGATTTGGAGATAGAATATTCTTATCAGGGAAGTGACAATGGCAAAATCTGAAGACCAGAACTAGCTAGATTTTAGAAAACAGGAGAAAAATCGGTGTGATTAGAAAAAAGCAAGCACAGCGGAGCATAGTATGGAGTGAGAATGGGAAATAGGTAAATACTAGATCATACACAGCCTCATGGGACAGGGTAGGAGTTTGTTCTTATTTTATGTTCAATGTTGTATCAGTTGTGTAACAAACCACTCCAAAATTTAATGACTTAAACAATATTAATTTATGTTGCCTACAAATCTGCAATCTTCCATGCACCATCAGCTGAAAGTGGTTCAACTTGGGGCCAAAAGATTCAAGATGGCTTACTCACATCACGGCCATGTTGGTATATCGGAAGGGAGCTCATTCAGAACTGTAGACTGGGGGTTTGGTTCTTCTTCACATGGCCCTCTCCACACAGGTCTCTTGGGATTATATAAATATAGTAGCTAGTTTTTTTAAGAGCAAGCAGTCTAAGTGAACTAGAAAGATGTAACACACTTTACAACCTTCTCTCTCAAAGCCATATAGATTTGTCACAGTCCTGCCCAGATTTTAGGGAAGGGGATAGCACTTCATTGGAGGAGTTTCAAAGTCATATTGTAAAAAGAAAACCTGAGCTAGGAGGTCTTTTTACAGCCATATTTGAAGAATACAATCTGCCAGTTTGTCTTCAAGCTACAATTTATATCCCTCCCACATGCAAAATATATCCATTCCCTTCTTCAAGACTGAAAATTCTCACTCCATAATTACATCAGCTCAAAGTTACAAATCTTACTGTTTAAATCAGATCTAGGTTTAAGTGATACATTTTGTGTGCAGTTCCTCAAATACAGCTCTTTGAGCACTCTTTTTAATGATGTGATAATGACACACTTGACCTAAAGAGCCAATTTTTCTAGGTCTCCAAATACTCAAAATAAAATTTTAGGACAGGCGTTGCATAAGTGCTATGGACACTCCCATTAAAAGTGACAGGGAAGGGGAAGGAACACAGTAGTCACTGGTCCATACCAATTTTGAAATTTAGCTAGGCACATGTTGCCCATTCTTTGATTAGAGTCCAGTCCTACTCCCTATATCTCCATAGGTCTTGGCTCAACTCAGTCCTTCCCTCTGAGTCTACCTTTCTTTTCCCTAAGCCTTCTTAAGCCAATTCTCCACTTGTAAACGTTTGAGGGTTCAGAACCCTTTCTCCTCTTGTTTTGTTTCTCTTCCTTCCATTGCAAGCTGATATAATTATTTTAAAAATTTTGGTGGGCTTTCAGTGTATCAATTTATAATTTACTCCATCAGACAAAACTCAAATCTTTTCCAGGTAAGTCATTCTCTTCTTCAACTTCACCATGATACTACAATGGGATAACATCTTTAAGATTCTTATAAGTCTTGTATAATATAGAATTCTTCTAATTACACTATTATGATCCTTAAAAGGGCTTTGTCTTTTTGAAAAGTTATATGAGGAATCATTTCAGATTTCTTTGAAGGTCTTAATAATAGGTTTTACAGTAAAATTGATTTTTTTCCCTTAAGTCAGTCCTTAATCTGGGTAACATTTTTTACCTAGAGAGATTTGGGAAGAGAAAGAGATTTATTTTGAAACTAAGATAGTTCTAGGTCCTTTATATGTAAGAGTTCATTTTTAGCTCATTCATCTCTTCTCACATTATACTCTAGGCAGTGAAAGAATCCAAGTGACACTTTAATATTCTGCATGACAATTCCCTTAGCTTTATCATTGAGTTCATTGGAACATTTCCTATATTCCACATTACTTCAGGTAATAGTGTAGTCAAAATATCCACCACTACAAAACATACTCTAATCACATTTTCTTTATTTTTCGAGCTGTCAGAGACAGACTCTTCAAGATTCTTTAGGGTTTTGCTAACATTTTTCTAAGGCCCTCCCATCTTCCTCATATGGCTTGTCCCAAAGCCAATGCTACACGTTTTGGAGTTTTTACTCTAGCATTCCACCTGCAGGTACCAAAGTCAGTGTGAGTTTTTTATTACTGTATAAAAAAATACTATCCCAAAACTTAGTGACTTAAAACAGGAACAAAATTTTCCTTTGCTCATAATTCTTCAATCTAAGCAGGGCTTTGTGGATAGTCCATCTCTGTTCCAGATGTCAAGATGGTTCATTCCCATGGCTGGCAAATTAATACTGGTGATTGGCTGTGAACTTATCTGGGGCTTGGGGGTCTCAGTTCCTCTCCAAAGGCTGAATCAGTTTATTTAGGCATGGGGACTAGGTTCAAAAACAAGTGTCCCAAGAGAACCAGGCATGGTTTTATGTGATCTTACAGCTATAGTATCACTTCCACTGGAATCATAGGCCCATACAAATTTAAAGGAAGGGTACATAGTTTCCCACCTTTAAGTGGTAGAAATATCAAGTCACATTAGAAGAACAGAATATAGGAGCCATCTTTTGAAAATAAAATGTGCTCCCATGAGAAGATATTGAATGGTTTTGATCCAGATTAGTAATGTGATCTGTGTTTTGTTGAAAAAGATTGCTTTGCTACTATGTGGAAGACAGACTAATGTGTAGTAAGACTAGAAAAAAGAAGACTGCTAAATAAGTTATTTCCATAGTTTAGGAAAGATATGATGGCATCTTGAACTAGGGAGAAGTGGAGATAAAGAAAGGTTTGGAGATATTTTGTAGAGGTATAATCACTGGAAATAGATTAGATGCAGTCACTGAGAGAAAGAGAGGAATCTAAATTTTTGCTTGAGAAATTGTGCGAATTATTATTCTATTTACTGAGATGAGGAAAACTAAGGAACGAACAAGTTTTATGTTGTTTTATAGGGAGAAGAGATCAAGAGCTCAGATGTGTATGTATTGATTTCTTATTAAATATCCAAGTGACAATGTTAAGTTGGCCATTTCATATATATGCCTAGAATTCAGAGGATCCGGAGGAGATATCAGAGATAGAAATGTAATGTTATGGGGGAGAGGAGGTCATCCACATACAAATGCCATGGGCTATGATGAAATAAAGCAATTCAGATAATGTATAGAGAAAGGAATGTGCATCCCAGGATCCTGGAACACTCTAATATTAGGATACAGAAATAGGAGCCAATAAAAGAGAATTAGAAGTAGCAACTAGTGAGGGTGGGGGAAAACCAAAACGCCTATTACTGTAGAAGCCCAAACAAATATTTCAGTTACTATGGCTATGTAATAGAAGCACTCCAAAACTTAAGTCCTTTTTATTTTATTTTTATTTTTTTTTATTTTTTTGCTATGAATCAGCAGCTTGAGCAGAGCTCTACTCTGCTCCATTTTACTATATCAGCTAGGGCAGTTTGGGGCAACAAGCTAAAATCATGTGAAAACTTGCTTCCTTTTGTGTCTGGTGCCTGTGCTGTAAAGAATAAAAGAATCATAGCTGGGAGCTGGAACAGCTGGACTTTCTACAGCATCTTTCTCTATCATTATGCAGTACTCCACATAATTGCTCCAGAATGGTGTCTTCAGGGTAACCGGACTTCTTACATATCAACTCAGGGCTCCCAAACTATGTGTCACAAGAGAGAGCCAGGTGGAAACCACATCACCTTTTATTACATACTCTCACAAGAAACAATAGAAAATTAAATCCACCACATTTTATTGGTCAACACTCCTTTGAAGATCCACTAAGGTTTAGGAGGAGGAAACATATACGCTATTTCTCAGTGGAAAGAAGGAAACATAGTCTCCATTTCTCAATGCCACCTTGTTGAAAGAGAATGTGAGAAACATTGGTGCATCCATCTTTGGAAAATATAATCTGCCACACTAAGTAAAGTATATCAGGTAAAGTCAGCAACATTGGATTATTTAAGATATCTAGTCAATCGAGCCTGTAAGAGTGAACACTGGATGTGGCAACTGTTAGAAGCCACTGATAACCTTGGCATGAGCAATGACTGAGGAGGTAAAAAGATGAAAATCACATTGGGGAGGGGAAAAAAGGAGAAATAGAGAGAATGAGAATAATGACTATAAATGATCTTTTTGAGAAAGTTTGCTGTTGATGGGAGCTACAAAATACAGTAGAGGCTGGAGAGATACATAAGTTCAAGGGGAGTATTTTTAAAAGACAGGAAATGTTAGTATGCTTATAGAAATGATTTAGGAGAGAGAGATATCAATGATGCAAAGAAAACAATGTGGGAGGTAGGTGAACACAAAGTCTTTGAGAAGGAAAGAGTGCCAGAGATTCAGAACACAGTGAAAGGAATTGGATTTTTATGAGAGAATGAACTTTATTCATAGCCATAGGGAAGTTAGAGGGTGTATGTAAAGATGAATATTTACTAGATCAGTAAAAACATATTATGGTTTTGTGAATATAGTAGAAGACAATCCAGCCCAAGAAATTAGCAACATCATTTTTGATTCATGTATTTTTAAGTTTAAAATTAAGGTAATAACCATCGTAGGCAAGATCATACAATTATTCCTTCATTTTAATCATGTCTCTCCCTCTAATGATCTGAAATGAAACTCCACTTTTCTCCAATTTCACTCATCTTCACCCTATTTGCTCTTTAGTTCTTGCATTTCTCCAGATTTTAGCTGAAAGGATACTAATGGGGAATCAGCCAAATTAGATTTTGGTCTTTGGTCTACTACTGATTTAGTGTTGACAACTTAATTTTGTTTGCCTTCAGTTTTTTCTTCTTTTGGAATGTGATTTTTAGACTACATGATAATGGTAATAAAAATAATATATTGCATTTATATAACAAAGGAAAATTTTAACATCTTTGGATACATATCTTTTTGCTCTAAATTATTATGCTCTCAGAGAAGGTGTAAGTTTAAGATAAACCTAAATTTATATTTTTCAATACTTTACCTTTTAACTTCATATACAATATACTTTTGCATGACTTTGTAATTAATCTTGTGATTTATGTATGAATGTGTGAATGTTTAACTTTCACCATTAGGTTATGTCTCATAAAACTGGAAAAATTTGCCTCCTCTCTCTTTTTTTTCCCCTTTAAAGTCCTTAAAGTCCATAGCAGACACATATTATATACTTAGTGACAATGAAGGCAATGTGTCAATATACAGAGTTTTATTTTTGATAATGATGTCACTTTGTTTATATACAGTATTCTTCTAAGTTTTTGTCATTGTCATTAATGCTAACAACAATATAAGATAGGTACTATTTCTGCAGCAATTGAAACTAAGTACGGAGAAGTTAACTAAGGTCAAACTACTAGTAATTCTAAATGCCAAGTCCATGATCTTAACCACCGATCTAAACTGCCTCTGTGATGATGGCAAAGCTAATGATGATGATGATCAAAGAAAATGATGTTGAGAATTGTGTAGCTGAGGGTTAAGTAAATAAATGAGGTTTAATTCTAAGAATAAAATGTTTACAGAAAGGTGAAGAGAGTTATGCAGAGGAAATTAGCTTGCAAATGGGTTAGTACGTACAGAATGCAGAGAGAGAGTGGCAGGGAACAAGACTAGGTAACCAGTTGTCTGAAATGAAGGTGTGATGTATAATCTCTTTTATGGTATTAATGGCTTATGACCAGTCAAAATTTTATCATTAAACAAAATCAACCTCTTTGATTATAGATCCACAAGAAAACCACATTTAATCCTATTTCTAGGAAGACTCAAAGTTAAAGTGAATTAATAATTTAAAATATACGTGCATCATAATATAAATACTCTGTAATACAGAAATATTAGAATATAATATAAATATATAAAAGAGACTTATTATAAAAAATTGACTTACATAACTATGGAAACTGAGGAGTCTCAAGAGCTGCAGTCAGCAAGCTGGAGACTCAGGAGAACTGATGTGTATTTTCAGGCTCAAAGAGTCAAGTAAGAGAAGTTCCCTCTTACTCAGCCTTTTTGTTCTGTATAAATAGATATTCAGCTGATGGGATGAGGCTCACCCACATTAGGGAGAGCAATCTGTTGTATTCAGTCTACTGAGTTAAATGTTAATCCCATCCAGAAACACCCTCATGACAAACTCAGAACAATGTTGGCCCAAATATCTGGGAATAATTATATAAGGATTTTACTTAAAATATTTTCGCCAACTATCTTATAAATATAAGATATACAAATATGTGTGAATTTACTTAGGTAATTTTTATGTACACTTAAATGCATAAATCTGAAGTACACAATTCAATGAGTTTTGATAAATGTACACCTGTGAAACCGTCATCCCACCAAAGAAAAAAAAAATTTTCTATCACTCCAGAAAGTTCACTTGGACCTTCTAATCAATCTCCACACTGTTGGGTAATGACTTTTCTAATTTCTATCATTGCATCTTCTATCAAAGATGTCTTTTTCTTGTTCTTGAACTTCATGTAATGGAAAGATACAATATGTATCTTTTTGTGAATGACTTCCTTTATTTAACATAATGTTCTTGAGATTCATCAGGTTGTGGTGTAAATTCGTAGTCCATTCTTTTTTTTTTAATATTAAATAGTATTCCTCTGTAAGCATATGTGGCCTTTTATTTACACACTTACTAGTGAATGGGCATTTGGGTTTTTGCCTGTTTGGTGCCATTATGGAAAAGCTGCTTTGACCCTTTTTGTACAAGGCCCCTTATGGCCATATGTTTATAGATCTCTTAGGTAAATAACTAGAATTGCTAGTTCATAAGCTAGATATATGTAAGCTAGATATATATGTACATATATAGATATATTAATTATACATTAAAAGGAAACACAAAACAGCAAAGTCATTAATCCATTTAAAACACCCACCAGCAAAATATGAGAGCCATTCAACATCTTTACGAAATTTGATGCTGTCAGTATTTTTAACATTAGCCATTCCACTAGGGGTGAAATAGTATATCATTGTAGTTAAACAATTATTTTCTCAATAAACCAAATAAATGTGCTGATACATTGTGTCAAAAGCCAGAATTTGCAATACTTAATGGCAAATTTCCAATTATAAATGTGAGTCTTTGGGGTAAAGAATATAGATCTTGAATATTTAAATTGTGAATATGAAACTAAACAATGATGAATTCACCAATAACTAAGACTACCTTTCTGGGGGTTTCCAAATAAGCCATAACTTCTTTTTCCTTTCTATTTATATTTTTTTGTAGTTTGCCATAAATCTCATTTTTTGCTTACCTCCATGATTAGAGAAATAAAAGTCATAGAATTTGGTTGTCCTTATAGCAAGATTTTAATTGGTACACATTTTCTGACTCAAAATCACTTTGATGATTTTTTGTTGAAGGTATTTTCTAATTAAAAAAAAAAAACAAATGAAATAACTTATAAATAAGGATGACACATTATATTCTGAATTTTGTCAGACAGGAGTAAGAGAGTTATGTATGGGCTTTATATGAACTTTAGGTTAAGTTTTAGCCTTTCAAGTGTTAGCTAGTTTACACAAAAATTGTATGCAGGTCAGGATAAAACAAGTTCAGTTTTTAGTTACCTAGTTTAAAAATCACCTGCAGGTATGGCATCCGAGGTACTCTTTGCCCCATCAGCAGCTGTAGGTCTGGGCTGGCAGGAGGGAGTTGAGGGACGATGGTTGTGCAGGTGGCCTGGGCTGAGTGGGTCTCTGCTGGATCTTCCACAGGAGTTGCTGGGCTGCCACCTGCTAAGGAAGAGGCTGTGTCACCAGCACCTGCTATTGGAAATTCTCCCCAGGCAGAGGAGATTACCAAGGTTCCACATAGACTGGCACTGACAGAAACCATGTGGGTAGGGTTCTGGGGAGAATGATGACTCTGGAAGTGCCTGGATGAAAACCATCAGGGAGTTCAGGGTTTTGGAGCCTAAACCACTCATTCTCCTTGTTAGACATGGCAATAAACCTTTCTCCACTCCCCCTCCCCACTCCACCCCCCCCAAACAAATCAAATGAATGACAGCATCCTTACCTGCAGTAATGTAAAGTTAGGAAGGACTTTGAGACTGATTGACTACAGACATGCTGTGTTTGACTAACACAGTGTTCAACATTTAAAAAAATAAATTCTAAATTTGGATATTTAACATAAACATCCTGATCTGGCTCCCTTGAGAGACAGGAAGATCTGATTGGAATGGCAGACACATTCATTTCAGGAATCAACTGAGGGTGGGTAGTGACTTCCACCTGCAGATAAACAATGTTCCTATCTCTACTTGCCTCCAGCACGCCCATTTCCTCATATTCTGGTTCACTAATTTATTATATATATCTAGGCCAATAAGTATTTGAGTGTGAGACGCTCATCAAAAGCGTAGCTTAGATTTTACAAATTTAAAAATTGAGCCTTAAAGATAAGATTATTACTTATTATTATTATTATTACTAATACTTATATTTGCTATATGCCAGGTAATATTCTAAGAGATCAAATACCTATTCCCTAATCCAGTCCTCGAATTAACCCTATAGGGTGGTATCATTTTTATCCCCATTTTCAAGTTAAGGAAACTGAGTCACGAGTAGCTTAAGAGACTAGTCCAAGGTCCAACATTGAGTTTCTAATGAACTGGTACTGGGAACAGATATTATGTTTCTCAGTCTAGTAGTTTGTCGGTGACATCCTAGATGCAGTTCTGTCCTCACTGATTTAGCCCTCAGCAAAGAATTGATACATTATATCAAGCCATGTAAACTGAGGTGGGAAGAGGACTAAATATAAGGGATAGGTTAGTCAATAATGTAACTAAAAAAAAAGTCCTAGGAAAAGGCATGTATACTCTATTTTACTTGTCTGGAAAGTTTTCCCATCTCCCTTTTTTGATATCAGCCCTACACTTTCTTGTTGACCCCAGGGATGTGTACATGATTCAGGCTTTTTAGACACAGTTAATGGCCCATATATGAACACATGACCCAGGAGCTACAGTTCTTTACTGGGATTGATTTTCAGGTGCTGGTGAAGAGCAGCTTTCCTTCTGCTTCTTCCTAGGATCCTAAATGGCAAACCTGAATTTGCTGCTGGTAGTGGTCACTTTCTCTCAAAGTAGAGAAGACCTATTTGCAGGATGTAAACAAAGGACTACAGAGAAAAGTGAAGACAAGGAAGGTGGTGGGTTAAAGGAAAGTTATGGAAACCACAATTCCCCCATTTAATTTTGTTTAAGCTAGTTTATTTTGGAATTTTGCTATTTGTCATTGCCATAGTTTTGATTAATACAGTAGGAAATTAGACAACCTGAGACTCCTGAGAAAGCAGCTGACAGTCCTAAAGTCAATGTAATTATCAGCCAAACACAGAGACCTAGAAAGATCTAGTTGAGAAGATTCATGACTAGGGCCCAGGTCCAAGAATTCAAAGTAGGGATCACATAAACCCCAAATTCTGGGAACATTGACAAGAGGAGGATGAAGCTCCCATGGCATTAACCAGTATTGGCTTGTGGGTTGAAATCACAAGTACTTCCCTAAGACATTAGTTACCAGGAGGTAAAAAGGAAAGGCCACAGAGTTTAAAAAATCCGAATGATAGAAGGCTGCTTTCACATTCACCTAACAACACCACAGGAAATCCATCTTAAGAGAATACAGGAAGATCTTGCACTGTGTTAAGCTACTACAATTCACTTATCTGTGAAGAAGAGGTAGCACTTTCAGTAAACACCTGTACAAACTTCTGGGAAGTAGTTGAAACAAGGTAACAGCCTGCTATATATTAACATATACTAATGATTGCATATCATTTAAAAACTAAAAACCAAAGAACCACCTTTGACCTCCAGCTTGATTTAAAAAATATATATATTCTCAAGAGTATTACAGAAGCCAGTTGAAAATAAACATCAAATGCCCTGAACTTGTCTCATTACGGCATACCCATTGATTCTAGATATGGCATAAAAGGATTCTTGCCACTTGCCTCCAAGCTGGTGGTGCGATTCCAAAACCCATCTTTTTTCATCTATTTTAAACCTAGCCACACATAGGTCTCCTAAAAGCCTTATTTTGCCTCTTAACTCCCTTTTCTTGCTTTGACACGATTTTGTGGTCAGTGTTTACTGTAATTACCTTTCATATGTATAGTAAATGTCAGCACTCTACCATGTTCTTTCTATTGGGTCATCATCAGTCCTGATTCACTACCAAGTCAAGATGGGGAGAAGTTTGAGTAAGTATGAATATAGACTTACAAAATAATCCAAGCACAGTACAAAAAGTGTAACTGACACTGAAGATTAGCAAATAAGACAATTTTCCCTCTTTCAGATAATAGCTAGGGAATCTGAGAAAGAAAAATCAAAAGCACACAAAAGAAACTATGTAGTGAAGACAGCCACAGAGATGATTCATGCTGTCTTTCTATTTCAAAATAAGCAAAGTGACTAGAAATTCCAGCTGAGCATCGTTCATTTAAATTTAGGATTTTTAAGAACTAATAGACCATCAGTGTACTCCTGCTAAGGGCTAAAATGCTTCTATTGGCGTTTTGAGTTGTGTTCACTCTCAGTCCCTCTTGGAGGTTACTGAGGAAAAACAATGCATCTACAAGCTTTTAATAGAACAAAGAGTGTATCTGTCAGCTCTGCCCATGATTTTAGGCATTGGTGCCTCTGATCATCAATTTACTTTAGCTTTTCTCCTGACTCACAAGAATGTTAAGTACTCAAGGGATTAAAGTCTAGTCTCTTGAGGTTCTATACACAAATAGGCAGATTTGGTCTAGTAATCAAATGAGATTTGTTTTACAAGTAGATACCAGCACAATTACGGAAACTAAACACAAATAGAAAGAGGAGAGAATTTCCAAGCCAAAAAGAGTGTCAGTGTTTTAGAACAGGGAGATAAAAGACATAGGCATAGGGCATCCAGTATGAATGGGACAAATATCTGACTAATTCTAGAAGAAAGACTATGGCTAAAATCTTCCTCTTAAACACTAAACATTCTCTAAAATGCAGTGATACAACCCTATTTGAATTCCCCTATTTTTTTACTCCCTACAAACAAACATAGCTATAGCTTAATTCTTCAGTATAGAGAATCCCCAGAAGAGTTCACAAGTAAAAAAAAAATACATCTCAAAACATGGGAAGAATATTGGAGAAATATAAATAATTCTTCTTTGTATTCTAATATTTTTTTCCAATATCTTGCATTTTTCTAATTTATGCTTACATCCAGGAACTGTTAGAAGGGGGAAAGAGATGAAGTTCTATTAATTACCTCGCACATAGATCTCAGCCAGAAGCTAGAAAATTTAGTGTTAATTTATTCCACATATGCTATAGCCAAGCACAATGCACACTGGAGAATTTGTAAGATAATATAACATTTTATAATAATGTGGTTTATAAATACAAAAATAATATATTTATTAATATGTTATAATGCTGACCATATAGCAATAAGTGATATACTATAAATGATGAATCTAATAGCATCAAAGTGATGTTTAACTTGTACATATTTCAAACAAAATAAAAATTAAAATGATCCTTCTGTATACATTATGATTACAATGAATCAAAAACTAAGCAGAAACTAAGCATGTGTAGAGGTATTAATTCTTTCCCTGACATTCTTCTAGGAATTTCTAAGTGATGTTTTTTTATATACTGAGAAAATGTACAAAATCTGTTTTAGAGCTACTTAAAAGGGAAAACTTTAAAGAATCGTGCTTCGATTATTTAAATCTCAACCAACAAGTATAAAAATATCTATGGAAATTTAGCTGGAAACATAACATCCTTGATTTCCATCAGTTGTTCTTACACACCAACAGGTTTTATTTAATATTCTTTTTTTAAATAAATTTATTTATTTATTTTTGGTTGCATTGGACCTTTGTTGCTGTGTGTGGGCTTTCTCTAGTTGCAGTGAGCGGGGGCTACTCTTCGTTGTGGTGCGCTGGTTTCTTGTAGTGGCTTCTCTTGTTGCGGAGTATGGGCTCTAGGTGCGCGGGCTTCAGTAGTGGCATGTGGCCTCAGTAGCTGTGGCTTGCAGGTTCTAGAGCGAAGGCTCAGTAGTTGTGGCGCATGGGCTTAGTTGCTCCATGGCATGTGGGATCTTCCCTGACCAGGGCTCGAACCCATGTCCCCCTGCATTGACAGGTGGATTCTTAACCACTGTGTCACCAGGGAAGCCCTAATATTCTTTTAAGAAATATTTTCTTAAAACCCACTTATCATTTTTTTTTGGATGTTTTAAACAAACTAGAATATCCTGAATGACAAGGTTTGTTTGCTTTAAATTTAAATATATGTCAGTTTTTTAAAGGTAACGTGCTTACATTTTTTCCAATAAATTTCATGGTGACAGAAAATTCTCCACACTTTTATATTCAAAACTCTGTACAACACAACTTTTTTCCAAAAGCACTTACTTTTGCACTTATTAAAACTTCACTTTTACATTGAAAGTACAGATTGTATTTATTTTTTGGAAAATATTTTCTAGTTATTATACAACAAAAACCACTTTCCATGATAGAAAGATTAGCAGATTTTAAATAATTTAATGTGTAAATTAGAAGCTCATCTTTAAACTCAAAAAGTCATTTGACACTTTTCTCCAGCACACATTTAAACATCTAAATTACTGGCAAACATATATGTGTCCAGATGAGTATTATGATCTTGATCCATCTCATTCCTAAGTAATGGAATTTTTTACTACTTAAGATTATAAAAATCTGTAAATCTATTTAGTGGAAAAAGTCTACTGAAAGCAAATCAATCCCTTTTTATTGTGGAAGTCTCCCTCTTCTCTCAGGCTACCTTTTTTACTACCTTAAGCTATCATGATTGATCATCTGATAATAGGCCCAAGAAAAAGCACCAGTGCCAATCTCAGTAGTATTAAATATTAGTAAGAATAAACACATTCCTTAATTTTAGGAAAGATAAATGGAAATATTAAGATATTATTTTCTAATCTAGTGGATTTTCTTATTTGGAGACCATTAAAGTAGAAAAACAAAGTTCTGGGCTAATGGAAAGAAGAGATATTAGAGAAGAAAGATTAAAGAAGTAAGGGCTGAGTAGAAAGAGAGAGAAAGGAAAAACCCTGAATATGGGTGGCATTCTCTTTGTACCAGGTTTAATACAACATTCAACTCCAGAATGAAAATGCAATGCATAAATATTGGAAATGAGATTTACAATCAAAGAAGAAGGCAGAGATAATCACAATTGAGGAAAAAGGAAAAAATAAAACAAAACCCCCAACTCATGGTATGTCTCTATTTCTACCACTTTGATTAGATTTCATAGGGTTGGATATATGCATATGCAAAATCCAGCATCCAATTTAATTTTATCCAGCTACAAGTTCTTTCACTTGACATAATGCTTTTGAGATTCATCCATATTGTTTTTGTATTAGTGTCCTATTGTTGTTGTAACAAACTACCACAAATTTACTGGCTTAAAACAACACAAATTTATTCTTTTACAGTTCTAGGAGTCATAAGTCCAAACAGTCTTAAGGGGATAAAAAGATTTCAACATGGGTGATTCCTTCTAGAGTTTCCAGAGGAGTATCCATTCCTTCATGCTTCTGGTATGCAGAGGCTGTCAGCATTCCTTGTCTCCTGGTTATAGCACTCCAATCTCTGCTTTTGGGATCACAACTTTTTAAAAAAAATTTTATTGGAGTATAGTTGATTTACACTGTTGTGTTTCTGCTGTACAGCAAAGTGAATCAGTTACATGTAAACATATATCCATTCTTTTTTAGATCCTTTTCCCATACAGACCATTACAGAATATTGAGTAGAGTTCCCTGTACTATACAGTAGGTCCTTATTAGTTACCTTTTTATATATAGTAGTGTGTATATGTCAATACGAATCTCCCAATTTATCCCTCCTTCCACCACACCCTGGTGACCATAAGTTTGTTCTCTACATTCATGACTCTACTTCTATTTTGTAAATAAGTTCACTTGTACCCTTCCTTTTAGATTCCACATATGAGCAATATCATATGATATTTGTCTTCCTGTGTCTGACTTACTTCACTCAGTATGACAAACTTCACTCAGTATGACAATCTCTAAGTCCACCCATGTTGCTGCAAGTGGCATTATTTTGTTCTTTTTTACAGCTGACTAATATTCCATTGTGTATATATATATATATATATATATATATATATGCCACGTCTTCTTCATCCATTCCTCTGTTGATGGATATTTAGGTTGCTTCCATGTCCTGGCTATTGTAAATAGTGCTGCAGTGAACATCTGGGTGCATGTATCTTTTCAAATTATGGTTTTCTCTGGCTATACGCCCAGGAGTGTGATTGCTACCTCAACATAATAAAGGCCATATATGACGAACCCAAGCAAACATCATTCTCAATGGTGAAAAACTGAAAGCATTTTCTCTAAGATCAGGAATAAGACAAGGATGTCCACTCTCGCCACTATTATTCAACATAGTTTCGGAAGTCCTAGCCACAACTTCTTTTATACTTTCTTTCTCTCTCTGATCTTTTGCCTCCATCTTATAAGAACGTCTGTGACTACATCAAGCCCATCCAGATAGTCCAGGGTAATCTCCCCATCTCAATATTCTTAATTTAGTCACATCTTCAGAGTCTCTTTTGCCAAATAAGGGAATATTCAGAGGTATTAAGATTAGAACTTGGCCATCTTTGTGAAAGAGGGAGGGCATTATTCAGCCTACCATACTGCATATACCAGTGGTTAGTTCCTGTTTATTGCTGAGAAGATTTCCATTGTGTGGATTTATCTCAATTTTTTCATCAATTCACCTGTGGATGGATATCTATATCAGTTCCAGTTTTTGGTTATTATGAAAAAAGGTACTGTAAGCATTATTGTATAAGTCATTGTGTGGACATACTCTTTTCTCATTAATCTTGGGTAAGTACCTAGGAATGAGGTTCCTGGGTTGTAAGGTAAGTATATATGTTATTTTATATGCAAGAACCATATTATTTTCCATATTGCCTCTGTCATTTTCCATTCTCCTCAGCAATGTATGAGAGTCCCACTTGCTCAGCAATTCAAATTATCAGGGAATTTTTTTTCTGTCTTTTGCTTGTGTTTCCCATTCCAAGAGGTATGTGGCTACATCTCATTGGGTTTTTAAGTTTATTTCTCTAATGGAGCTACTTGAACTCCAAGATGCAGGGTGATATGCAAAGGAAGTTTATCTGGAGAAAGCAAAATAAAAATAAGATAAAAAGTAGAGATGAAAAGAGAATACTCTCAGAGTTTCCTCCAGCCATCTCCACAGAAACACATGCTTCAGATCCTGAGGTCCACAGACCACTTCCCTTGATTTTGTGACATTCTTAGTAAAATTTTAGTTATTTAGTTAAAGTCAATTCCTATAGTAAACACAATTTTGTTTGTTTGTATATACTACTGTGAGTTGCTAATTATGTTTTGCCAAGATTCCAAATAAATGCCTAAAATTAGCAGTTGGAAGGGTCAAATTATCTCAGTATATAAAAGATTATTTTGTTGGGAGATTTTTGATTACAGATTCAATCTCTTTACTAGTTACAGGTCTGTTCAGATTTTCTATTCATGATTCAATCTTGGTAGGTTGTGTATTTCTAGGAATTTAACCAATATACTATAGCATCAAAAATAATAAAATACTTAGGAATAAATTCAACTGAGGAGGTGAAAGAGCTGTACACTGAAAACTACCAAAAATGATGATATAAATAAAAGACACAACTAAATGGAATGATATTTTGTGATGGTGGATTGGAAGACTTAATATTATTAAAATGTCCATACTACCCAAAGTGATCTAAAGATTCAATGAAATCCTTATTAAAATTCCAATGGCATTTTTCACAGAAAAAAAAATCCTAAAATTTATATTAAACTTCAAAAGATCCTGAATAGGCAAATAAGTCTTGAAAGGAAGAATAAGGCTGGAGGCATCATACTTTCTGATTTCAACAATATTAGAAAACTACAGTCATTAAAACAGTATGGAATTGGTATAAAAACAAACACATAGATCAGTGCAACAGAATAGAGATCCCAGAAATAAACCCATACATATATGGTCAATGAATGGCTGACAGAGGAGCCAAGAATATACAATGGGGAAAAAATAGTCTCTTCAGTAAATGGTGCTGGGAAAACTGGATATCTACATGCAAAACAATGAAATTGGATGCTTATCTTACACTATACACAAAAATCGGCTCAAAATGGATTAAAAACTTAAGTGTAAGACCTGAAAGCATACAACTCCTAGAAAACCTGTAGGGAAAAACCTCCTTGACATTGGTTTTGGCAATGATATATTTTGGATTTGACACTAAAAACAAAGGCAACAAAAACATAAATAAACCAATGGAGCTACATAAAACTAAAAAGCTCTGCACAGCAAAGAAAACCATCAGCATAATGAAAAGGCAACCTCTGGAACAGGAGAAAATATCTGCAAAAAAATTTGCAATAGGGTTAATATCCAAAATATACAAGGAACTCATACAATTCCATAGCAAATAACCCAATTAAAAAATAGACAAAATAACCGAAAAGACATTTTTTTCAAAGAAGAAGGCATGAAAATAGTCAACAGGTGCATGAAAAGTTGTTCAATATTACTAATTATCAGGGAAATGCAATTCAAAACCACAGTGAGATATCACCTCACACCTGTGAAAATGGCTATCATCAAATAGACAAGAAATAACAAAAGCTAGCAAGTATGTAAAGCAAAGGGAACACATACATTGTTGGTGGGAATGTAAACTAGTACAGCCACAATGGGAAACAGTGTGGAGGATACTCAAGAAGCTAAAAATGGAATTAACATATGACCTGGCAATCCCACTTCTGGGTATATATTCAAAGGAAAGTAAATCATTATCATGATGAGATATCTATACTTCCACATTCATTTCAACATTATTCACAATAGTCATGGTATGAAAACAACCTAAGTGTCCATCAGGTGAATGGATAAATAAAAATTATATATATATATATATATATATATATATATATATATATATATATTCAATGTAATATAATTCAGTCTTAAAGAAAGAAACAATTCCTGTCATTTGCTGCAACATGGATGAACCTGGAGAACATTATGCTAAGTAAAATAAGCCAAACAAACACTGCATTGTATCACTTATATGGGCAATGTAAAACAACGACAACAACAGCAACAAAAAAAGTAAAACTCATAGAAACAGAGAGTAGAATGATGGTTCTGGGGCCAGAGAGTAGGGGAAATAGCAAGGGGTTGCTAAAAGTTTACAAACATTCAGTAATAAAACAAATAGGGTCTGAGGAGTTAATGTATAACGTGGTGACTCTAACTGATAATAACAGCATTGTATAATCTAAATATGCTAAAGAGCAGAAATTAAATATTCTCATCAAAAAGGAAAAAAGCTAAATATGTAAGGTGATGATATGTTAATTAACTTGATGGTGGGAATCCTTTCACAGTCTATATGTATGTCCAATCATCATGTTGTACACTTTAAATATATGACAATTTGGTCAAATATACCTTAATAAAGCTGAAAGAAATATTAATAAGGTACTCTGTTCCCTAAATTTCACCCATAAAGTATAATCCTATTTTACTTTTTGATTTTAATAATGTGAACAAAAAGTCTTGTCACTAAGAAAGTAATAGGCTGTATATTGTAAGACTTTGTTAATGAAAATACCTATAAAGATAAAATATTTCATAATCCAATATACTACATATTTCCTCAGTGGAAGCTATGAGGAAATCTGGAGCATATATTGATGCTTTCAATCAAATATATTAAGATGAAATACATTGAAGTAATGCTTTGTTGAATATGATTTTAAACTGAATTATGTTGGTTTTAATTTAACTTTATACTTTTCTGCACCTTTTGTTTGCAATAAACATAATAAATTTTACAATAAAAATAGGCATACAGAAATCTACACCTATGCAGACACACACATGCACACACACACACACATATGCATGTACTAGCTGGGCTGTTATTGCTTTGAAAAATCATTAACTATTACTACATCAACAAATCTTTAGGGTTATTCACTCTACAATATGCTACTGAGAGTTTCTCCTATTGTAAACAGAGCAGTTGAAAATCAACACCTGCAATTTTGAGTATCTGCCTTTGTGACTTTGATTTTGGAGGCTCAGACTTAAACCCCTTATTTCTTTTCTCTGTTCATGATTTCTTTTTCTTTTAAACTGAGGTATGACTTTTAACAAGATGCACAAACCATAAGTGAACATTTAAGTAAATTTCTGTATATTTATTCATATGTCCTTATTAACCACAAGCTACATTTTAGAATATTTCCACCTTCCCAGCAGGCTCCCTCACACTGTTTCCCAATCAATAACACCACTTCATTCCTAAGATAATGGTCATGACATTTTAATACACACTGTCTCTCTCCATAGGTATAAAATTTTTTTTTCAACATCTTTATTGGAGTATAATTGCTTTACAATGGTGCGTTAGCTTCTGCTATATAACAAAGTGAATCAGCCATACGTATACTCTTCTTACAAATGCCTCATGTTTGGCTGCTCAGGTAAATGACTGCCTTTTTAGGTGTTTCTAGACTTCACCCTTCAAATGAATTTTATATAGTTCGCATAGCACATAATTTAATTCATACCATTCCAAACATATTCACTAAATTTGATGAGAATTTAAATTCATTTTTCAATGTTGTTGGATGACTGCTCTCTCTTTTAAGGGTGTACTTGAGCTCCAAAAAACAAAATTGGAGTATGCTAACAGCCAGTTTTGAAAATAGTCCATCCCAAACATACTGTCCAAACATGGTAAAAATATATCTAGCTGATTTCTAATGAGGTTATAAGACATAAAGAAACATAAAATTACAGATATATGTTAATTTATATAATATCTATAGTATCTGTAAAATAGAGGTCAATCTGAAAAGGATAACAATTTCTCATAGAGAAGTTAAAGAAGGTAATGAGATAATAAAAGCATTTACAATACAAATGAAGAAGCTGAGGTGTAACTTAATAATTATTTCATTATTAATAATATGAAACATTATCAGCACAAGATGGAGAAAGTTTGTTTTTTACCTCTAATGGAGCCAGAACCAAAATCATCATCATCATCATGTGAAACTGAAACATGGGCATTTTAGGTTAGAAATAATTAACATTTTCACAGTAAGAATTGTTAAACATATAGAACTTCTCTCTTTAGAGGTTTATATAAGTAGAAAAGATACTAATCTCTCAGAGATGATTTAGTCATAGTACTTTCTGGAAACTGGATAATAACATGTAACAACTCCTTTTATCCCTAGGCTATTTCAGTTTATTTTTATTGACATGTATATATATATAGATATAGATATAGATATAGATATAGATATTAAAAAGAATATGAATATTCTAATAATATATATTAAAAAGAAAGTTTATCTTTAGCAATCAATTTTTTACCAAGCTGACATTAAAAAACAACTTACATATGTAATATTGAACTTCCTTACCTTGTTAATATGCAGTTCATAGCACATTTATATGGAGTTATAATATGACTCACAATTGAAAAGATAAAAAACTCAGACTTTGCACAAGAGAGATGCCTTTATTTGACATAAAATTAAAATCAAATTATCCTTCAAAAAGCTATATATTGTGATAAATTTAAGTGAAGTTGAACATAACAACATTTGGGAAAGTATATAACACAGTACTATTGTTTTGCTCTGCAAAGAAGTTTTATGCAAAATGCTTTGGTAGTTACTGATGCTAATAGATGAGAATCACTGATTATGTAAGTTATGTCCCACAACTTTTGCAGATGGGGCAACATATTCACAGAATATTTTAAGAGCTTCCCTTTTTCAATCAGAATTATAGTCATACAATCAAAATGTAAGAAGCAATTAATCTTCAGATACTATTTAACAGTAAAAATGACTATTAAGCTGAACTACATTTTAAATTTAGATTTCAGAAGTCTTGTTTCTGTTTGTATTTCTGTGTGGGTGTTCCTCTGAATTATCTTTTAAGAGTGGAACTAATACAAATATATCCAATAACTGAAATTCTTAATATAATAGAATATATAATAATATAAAAATGAAGGAAAAACAAAATATTGTGATACACATCCTTACTTGATTGCTAAAACATAGACAAGGGAAGCATTTAATGGATTCTTAGTATGTTATAGATACTCAATAGTAAGTAAAATATAATAACAAGTAAAAATGATCCAGATATTTCCATTTATAAACCCTCTCCTAGGAAAATATTTCACATATTTGATATAAGAGCTTTGGAAAAAAAGATATATCCTTAGAAAGTTGTATGGAAAAACAGAAAGAAAATGATAATAGGGGCTAGAAAACAAAAAGCAGAGTGAAATGTCTAGCTTGAGGTCACACTGGTAGTTAATTACTGACCTGATATTAGATAAAATGTAATGTTGATAGTAATTTGTGATTGTTTGGCTAATCATGAGTTACATATTTTGTAGGTGCAGGATAAAATAATTATGATTCAAAATAGTAATAATTACAAAAATGATTTCAACTGTAACAGAAAATCACTTTATGGAAACAGAGTATGAAGAAAGAAAATGAGTAAATGAAAAAGTTTGTAAGACAGATACAAACAGAAAATTTCTGTCAAAAAATGTCAACAAAACCTATTATACACATGTATTCTAATGCAAAGAGACACTGTGTAGTTGCTGTCACCAGAGAGGAGGACAACAGCAAGATATCCTGAATTCAAGGGATAAAATCTAATGTATGAGATTTTGCATCAAGAATTGATGTGGCAGATTGGAATATGCCATCCAGGTAAGCACAATTTTCAGACCGCATGCAAAAGAGAAATGATCACCTAACATAGGTATCCCTACACCCAGTAAAATGATCTATAAGCATGGTAATTTCCTGAAAACATTCTAACAAAACATGACTAAAGTTGGCTCTAATAGATTAATCTTCCAGTAAACTCAGAAACCCAGGGTAACTCTAAACTGAGTGTGTGTTTGTGGGGATGAAATTAAAGATGAATATTATATAATAGACATCTGAAAACTGAAACTCACTCTATTGTTGATTGACCCCGGGATTTTTGAAAAAATAACAGTTGCTTAATTTAAAATAAATATGAACACAGGAATAATTATATAATGAATTGTTATTTGTGACATTTCAACAGGAAAGAAATGGAGCACTGCAGAATCCTCATAGAGGTCTTCACTACTCTGAGGCAAAATTGTAGGTAGGCAGCAAATTCTGATAACCATAGAGTTTTGATGTATTATCTGTGAATGACTCGCTTTTACTGAGTTGTATTTCTTAGTGCTTTTGTACTAAATATATCCAATAATTAGTGCTTCAGTCCAAAGCCATAAAATCCTAGAACAAAGTGTTTTCCATTAAACATTCTGGATTCAGTGAATGCAGAGTTATAGGAAATTATTACAAGTAAATCTTCAGAAAAGATTTACTCACCTTCAAAATTAGTGTCATTCAAACAGGAGGCAACCTTTCACATACTCAAGGAAGGTGATACAAAAGAATCCTATGTCTTTAAATGCAATTCTGCTTCCTTATAATTATTTTATTTAACACTAGGAATCTCTGAGGGTATGTTCTGATCCTCCATGTGTCCCACAATGTAGAATAGTGCGTCCAAGGAATACACCATGCCTCTTGGTGCATAGTATCATCAAACTTCACTTGTGACACAGCCAATGATACATGATTCCAAAGAAAATGCAAAATCTCCAAAACCCATACAGTTTAATAATGCTAAACCACAGGGAAATTTCTTTTCAACTAAAGATTATGCAGCAATCTCTGGAAGCACAATATTTACTTTATCTTAACTGTAGATACAATTTTACTTTATATAGATCTCTCATCTCTTAAAATATTTTGTCTTAATAATATTACAGTATCTCTTAATGGCTCAAAGTGCTGAATTAATCTTTCTAAGCAACACTATATTCCCAAATGGTGAATTTAACACAGATGTACAGAAAATTCAACCACAGCAACAACAAAAATTATAACCAGAAACATGCCAAAAATGCTTTAAGAACAAATATTATTACAAGCAAAGTATCAACTGTGAAAAATAATATGCATATTATATTAAGTTACACTTTTAATCCTATAACCACTCAATGCACTTACTGCATTTCATGATAGATTATAACATTGCTAACTTGTAGATACACCATAATACTGAAAATATATAAAGTTGTAATCACCATCATCAAACAAAATTCTAAATATTTTTAAGTACATGATGGAAATATATTAAAATTGCTTATTTCTTCTTATGTAACGTTTTTAAATTGTTTTAATATTAAAATATTTTCTAAACATTACTTAACTTGCAGTAACTAATTCACATTAACCACACCAATATTCTCATTTGTCCTACCATGCTTATCCTAAGATTTTCATACTAGTAAACTACTGTCTTAAATTTATACCCTTAAGCATAAACTTTCTGGTCACTAGTCATACAGAGCAATTGAGTCAAAATGTTTATTATATAGCATCAATTATTATGTAATCCTCAATTAAATAGATCTACTCCACTATGAATGTTAGTTAATATGTGAAATAATACAGGAAACCAACTTATACATTTCACAATTAAAGGTTATACAATTTAAAAATCAAGATACCTGTATAACTGCCACTACAGACTAAACTTTTATTTTTAATAAAAATTAAAAAATTATACTCTTTATAAGAGTTGTCCCTTTAAGAGTCACCAAAAGAGAGCTAACCTCAAAATTCTATCAGACCTACCGCCACCACTGTCACTCTACGAATCACCCAGTCTTTACTGGCCTTGACTGTAGACATGGAAGTTTCTTGGATTATATGATGTGATATTATTTCTGTGCTTAAGACTAATATCACAGGCAAGTCTATATTAATCATGTGAGTAAAAGTTTCCCATTCTGGTGATTCGTCTTTCAGTTCAGTTCCAAATGTTTGCTTTTTTCTGAGTTGTAAAAGTAGTCCTCATACTTTCAAATTGTTTAGCATGAACTTTTAAGTCCACAGACAGAACTTTTCCACGAGGACTTTTATTCTTATATTAAACTACATCTAGAAACTACAAATGTCAAAATTATTTCTACTCTGCTGAATCAGCCCAAGAAAAAAAATTGCATCTTGAAAACATAAAATTAAAATGATTTTTTTCTCTTCATGCAATTGAAGTATCTTAAATATAGGCTGAATATATATTAAGTAGATTCAATAAGATTTATAAAATCTAATTCACTCTTTAAATCTTCCTAGCATAATGAACTGACAAGTCATGTAATTTTCACTTTCTTAATTTAATGCTCCTGAAAAATACACATATCAATACTTTCCAGAAAGTTAACTTTCAAACAATAATCTTGGCAACAGACAATTGAACTGTTTACTTTCCTGTATAAATAATGACATTTGCATGAACATTTGAAGTCCAGTTGAAAAGTCTTATCTATTCTGATTCTAATTCAACAACTATAATTATTCCAGATCCTGTGATAATATCTCTTTGTGAATCAGAATTGTATCTTGTAACCCCATCCCTAATTTAAGCAAACTACATTATATAGATATGCTCTTCTTCGGTTGTGTTAAAGTATCAATTTTGTGGATGAATGGTTCCAACTTCACTAGTAACGTAGGGCATCACTTTTTAAACTATACTGGACATAAGGACCATCCCAGGATGTGTTAAGATGAAAAAAAAAAAAAAAAAAAAGGTTCTGTAGGTCTGGGTTCCAGCCTGAGAGTCTGCATTTATAGCAAGCTCCCAGATGAGGCATTACTATCTATTGGCTAATCTGATAAATGTTTCTTATCTCTTTAGATTGATGCCCCATTTCCAGTCTCCTTGTCCCTCTATCACACTTATAGCTAAGTAAATGGTTGGGGAAAGAGAACCTGAGAAGTATTTTTCTTAATGTCTTGGCATCTAAAAAATGGTGGAAAAAAGGAAAAATTCAGAAGTAATTAAAATAGACACAGTATGCCCTCAGTCATTTTCTATCCGTGACCCTCTCTGAATTGTGAGTTTTTAATTTCCTCCCTTTATTCTGGTCTCTGAGTACATAAAATCTCCCACAACCCAAATCCACAATACTGAAGATGTTTCCCATTGTATTTGTTAACTATAGCTGTGTAACAGATTTCCCCAAACTTCATTGTTTAAAATAAAGCATATTTATTATCTCACAGTTCTTTAGGGTCAGGAATTTGTATACTGCTTAGCTCAGTGGTTCTGGCTTAACATCTCTCAAAAATTGCACTCCAGGGTTGCACTTATTTCAAAGCCTGACTGGGGAAAGATTCCTTCCAAACTCATTCATGGGGCTTTTGGCCGCCTCAGATCCTCGGTGGCTCTTGGTTGAAAACATCAGTTCTTTGTCATATGGGCTCCTCACAACATGGCAGCTGGATTCCCTCAAAGTGAGTGAGAGGGCAATAGAGGGCCCCCAAACAGAAGCACAGTCGTTTTGTAACCTAATCTCAGAAATGACAAACCACCACTGTTGCCTTATTCTATTCATTAGAAACAAGTCAATAAATCAGCTACACTCAAAGGTAGAGAAATACACAGAACACAAATATCAGAAGATGGGAATCACTGGGGGTCATCTTGAAGGCTGCCACCTATACCCATATTCCAAAAAATGAGTTCTTGTTCCATTCCTCAATTAAACATTATCTTAGAGCTGAAATGGAACATTACCTAATGTATTGAGTGTCTACTATGTGCCATGTTTAGGCTCAGCAGAGATGTGTGTAGCTTTCATCCTAGAGAGGGGAGAATGAAAAAAATCAGAAGCTAACAATGTAAGTGCCATAAAGAAAAAATAATGAAACAGAGTGATAGAATAAAATGGCTGATAGAATGAGGGGCTAATTATTTTAATCAGTCAGGAAAGGTTTATCTGAGGAAGTACATTTGAGATGAGAATTGAATGGTAAAAAGGAACAAATCTTATGTTCTCATAAGCATAAGCATATTGCCAGGAGCAGAATACTGCAGACAGAAAGAAGAATAAGGGAAAAGATTCAAGGATAGGAAGATCCTTGACAATTACAATTATGGGATGTCCTTGAAATGAATATGAAGTTAAAGGACTGGATCATATAGAATCTTGTAGGCCATGGTAAGGATTTGTACTTAGTGAAAGTATGATGGGAAATCACTGAGTCTTCTAAGTTTTCCAACTTCTAAGTGGTTGGATACTAATAATTTTTTAAAAGACCATTTTAAAATGGTGTGGAAATTTTATTGAACGGGGGAAATGTGGCCACAGAAGAACGGGTACCTATTTCAGTGTTCCACAGAATAAACGGTGGTAACTTGAACTATGTTGATGCTGTAGAGCTAACAACAGAGATGGATACAAGATATATTTTTAAGGTAAGGCAGAGAGTCTTCTGTAATGAAATCTATCTGGAGAGATGTAGTGAACTTTTGTCATATTTTAGCCTCTACAACCTTTGAACATATTTCTCTATTTTTTTTATATTTGCCAATTATGTGTTCCCTCTGATTAAAAGATAAGTCTGAAAGCCTACTTCCCACCCCTCTTTGGAGATGAAGTTCAGACATATAACTTCTGCCAATCAGACATATAGAGGACAGACTAGTACAGAGGAGCAAAATCTGAGCTAGAAAGTATAAATGTGTTATCCAAAAAGCCAATACAAGAGAGTGTTTTAAGAAGTAGGAAAGAGTTATTCAACTATGTTGAATGCTGCTAGGAGGTTTAAATACAGAGGACAAAGATGTGAATGTTATTTTGGCAACCAAAAAGTCATCAAAGGCAAGGGACAAGTATAATTGGAAGCCTTATTTGAGGTAGATTTGGCATAGATGAGATGTTAGGAAGAAGAAATAGTAACTATAAAGAGATATCTTTCTTTTCTTACTTGAAAAATTTAATCTATGAGAACTATGATCTGAGCATTGCTATACAATTTTTTTAATTGAAGTATAGTTTATTTGCAATGTTGTGTTAGATTCTGGTGTACAGTAAAGTGTTTCAGTTATAATATATATACATTATTTTTTCATATTCTTTCCATTGTGGTTTATTAAAGGATATTGAATATTGTCCAATGTGTTATACAGTAGGACCTTGTTGTTTATCTATTATATATAGAGTAGTTTGTATCTGCTAATCCCAAACTCTTAATTTATCCCCCCCACCACCACATTTCCACCTTGGTAACCATAAGTTTGTTTTCAAAATCTGTGAATCTGTTTTGTAAATAAGTTCATTTGTGTCATATTTTAGAATCCACATATAAGTGGTATCATATGGTATTTGTCTTTCTCTTCCTGACTTATTCACGTAGTATGATAATCTGTAGGTTCATCCATATTGCTGCAAATGGCATTATTTCATTATTTTTGATGGCTGAGTAATATTCCATTGTGTATATATACCACATCTTCTTTATCCATTCATCTGTCAATGGACATTTAGGTTTCTTCCATATCATGGCTATTGTTAGTAGTGCTACTGTGAACACTGGGATGCATGTATCTTTTCAAATTATAATTTTCTTCAGATATATGCCCAGGAGTGGGACTGCTGGATCATGTGGTAGCTCTATTTTTAGTTTTTTAAGGAACCTCCATACTGTTTTACACAGTGGTTCCACCAATTTACATTCCCACCAACAGAGTAAGAGGGTTCCCTTTTCTACAAACCCTCTCCAGGATTGTTACTTGTAGACTTTTTAATGATGACCACTCTGACTGGTGTGATGTGGTACCTCACTGTAGGTTTGATTTGCATTTCTCTAATAATTAGCAGTGTTGAGCATCTTTTCATGTGCCTGTTGACTATCTGTTTGTGTTCTTTGGAGAAATGTCTATTTAGGTCTTCTGCTCATTTTTTGATTAGGTTGTTTGTTTTTTTTAAATATTGAGCTACATGAGCTGTTTGTAAATTTTGGGGACTAATCCCTTGTCAGTCGCATCATTTGCAAATATTTTCTCCCATTCTTTAAGTTGTCTTTTCATTTTGTTTATGGCTTCCTTTGCTATACAAAAGCTTATAAGTTTGATTAGGTCCCATTTGTTTGTTTTTGCTTTTATTTCTGTTGCCTTGGGAGACTGATCTAAGAAAACATTGGTACGATTTATGTCAGAGAATGTTTTGCCTATGTTCTCTTCTAGGAGTTTTATGTGCCATGCTTTATATTTAAGTCTTTAAGCCATTTTGAGTTTATCTTTGTGTGTAAAGAGATATCTTTTACATTAAATTTTGTATCAGTGGAGCAGAGAAAGTGGGTGGCAACTAGGGGAAGTTAGAGATTTAAGGGAGATTACTTTAAGATGAGTGATATTACAATCATGTTTGTATGCTGATAGGAATGATCTAGAGAAGAAGGAAGTGGTGATAATGCAAGAGAGAGAGAGATTAGGTTCATTATTCATTTCTCAGCAAATATTTATTGACAGTTACACACCAGGCCTTGTTCTAGACCCAGGAGATGTGGAACTTACTTTCCAGTTTGGATTAAAAAAATAATAAATGAAGATTATTAAGTAAAATATATGGTGTATTAGTTAACTAAAGAGAAAAAATAATTCAGGCAATTTTAGATAGGGTGGCCAGTGTAGGTCTCACTGAAAAAAATTAAATTTGAGTAAAGATCTGAAAAAAGTTAGGAATTAAATCATGTGGATATCTGAGGGAAGACCTTTCCAGAAGAGGGAGTAGCAAGTGTAAAGTTCCTAATTTCAAGAGCATACCTGATATGTTTGAGGAATGTCAAGGTCAATGGAGCTGAGGTCAAGTAAATGAGAGCAAGTAGAAAACATCAGAGAGATAATCAGAAGCCAGATCTTGTGGGTTAGGTAGATTATTTAAGGATTTTATTTTCTATTTAGAATGGGTAGAGAAGCCATTGGAGAATATTGAGCAGAAGAATAGCATAATTTCAAGATATTTTAAAGGCAGAGTTGTTGATGTATCAATTATAGGATGTAAGAAAAAGGAGTCAAGTATGATTTTGATTGAGTACCAGAGGAATGGAGTTGTCATTTACTGAAATGTGGAAGACTGTGTGTGGATCTCTTTGGGACAAATGCTATGAGATCAGTTTTGAATATTCTAAGATAAGATGCATATTAGTCATTTAAGTGGAGATATTGATTAGGCAGTTCTATATAGAAGTCTATAGTTCAAAGAAAATGTCTAGAATGGAGTTACAAATTTTGGAACCATTAGCAGAGAGATATATGAAACTGGATGATTAAGTAGGAGGTAAGTGTAGATATTAAAAAAAGATTCCAAGGCGTAAGTCCTGATAAATATATGCATAGGAAATGAAGAGAAATCACCAAATAAAACTGAAAAGGAGTAATTAGAGAGGTAGGAGGAAAATGAGGACAGAGTGATATCCTGGAAACCAAGGTTTAGTCAGGAGTTGTGCAGGGTGGGGTGGATAGGGTGCCGAGTAAAGACAACATTTCAAAATGGAGAAAGCATATAATTGTATCAAATGTTGTTGATGGGCCAAGTTAAATGAGAACTGAGAATTGACCATTGCTTTTAGCAATGAGGATGTCACTGGTGACCTCGAAAAGAGCATTTAGAGTGTATTGTTGGAACAAGCACCCGACTGGAGTGTTTTCAAGAGAGAATTATAAAAGAGAAATTGGAGGTAATGAGAAAAGAGTACTCTTTCAAGAAGTGTTGCTCGATGGAAAAAAATGTGGTGACAACTGGAAAAAAATGTGGAATCAGTGTGGGTTTTTAATGGAGGAAATATTAAACATTTGTATGCTATCAGAAATGGCCCAGTAGATCAAGGTCTTTTTCCTACTTTTCTGACCGTATATTCTCAGTCTCCTTTTCTATCTCCTGTTTCAACTCCTTGACTTCTAAATATTGGAGTGGCTCAAGTGTCAGTCCTTGGATATCTTTTCTTTCACCTTTCAACTAATTTTCTAGATGATTTGCTCTAGACTCATGGTATCTATATGATGATAGCTCCCAAACTTATGTCTCCAACACACTCTCTTCCCTGAACTCTAGACTCATATATACAATTTTGTTTTCAACATCACTTCTTGAATGTTTAAACAAACACCTCAAACATAGAATGTTTAATACTGAACACCTGATTCACCTCCAACCTTACCCTGGACAACCTCTGACCAAGCTGTACTTACCACAGTCTTTTTCCCCATTATTTAAGTAAATAATAATTCATTCTTTTCAGTTGTTTAGACCTACATACTTGGAATTATCCTTGAAGTGTTTCTTTCATAACCTTCATCCAATCACCAGTGAATACATTCTATGCTATTTTCAGTACTATGTAAAACAATTCCAATCACTTCTCACTATGGCTACCCTTGGCTCAAACTCCATTTCTAACTTGAATTATTACAATAACCTCTAACTGTGCTCTCTTTTATTTGTTCTAACTCATTTATATGAAATTCTCAACCAAGAGCCAAAGTAATCCTATTAAGACCTAAGTCATATTTTCGTCCCTGTTTTCAAAACTCCCCAATAGCAACTCATGTCACTCAGAATAAAGATTAAATAACTTGCAAAGGACTGCAAAGTCTTACACTTTCTGGAACTCTACTATTTTTCTATCCTTTTCTCCTACTTTCTCCCCCTCACCCACAGTGGTCTCCTTGCTGATGCTGAAACATTCCACACATGCACACAACACAGGACCTTTGCATTTGCCGTTTCCTTTTCCAGGAATATCAGATATGTGTTTGTTTCTACACTTGTTTGGAGACATGTTTCTGCACTTCCTTTGGCACATTGCTCAGATACCACCTCACTCGAGATGTTTCCCTAACTACACTACATAAAATAGTAACCTTTCTTATTTTGGCATTTCATTTCCCCTGCTTCATTATTTTCCATAGTATTTCTCACTGTCTAAGCCTCTATACATTTATTACTTTTTAAAAATATTTCCCATTTTAGGACATAAATTCTTTTTCATCTTGTTCCCTCTTATATTCAGTGCTCAGAACAGAGTCTAACTCAGAGTAGGTCAATAAATAATTGTTGAATAAATGAATAAATAAATCTCCTCAAACACTATCTCTGTTACATTGCCTTAATTGAAAATTGGCTTTCCAAGGAATTTGTTGGTAAAGACAATGACGCTATATTCATGAATATCATTTTTGACTGTTCTGCTTCATTTGGCACTGGTTTTGATCTTTTATTTTTGAAAGTCTCTCCTTCCTACTCCTGGTATTCCTCAAACCTTTCTCTTACCCACCATTCCCAGTTACCTTTGAGGGTTCAATTTTCTTAGCCGTCTGTTTAAGGTTTACCTTCTTTTTCAGGATTTTACTCTTAACTCTCATCATTTCCTACTTTGCCTAGCTGAATTCATCTATTCCCACGGTTTCAGTAATGCTATATTTCAATATGTTGATACTTTCTGCAAAATCTTCATAAACATGACTCTTAGTTGGTCTATAAACCACTTCAATTCTGGGACATGAGCATCAAGAATCACCAATTTAGGGAATGTGGCTCTGAAAGCTCCATTTTAACAAGAGCTTCTGGTGCTTTTATTCATGCTAGGGTTTGAGAAGTACTGGTCTATGCCTTCATATTTGACCTCTTTTCTGAGTTTCACACTAAAAAATTCAACTGCCTGACATTTCTACTTGGATGTCTCTAAAGTAACTCTTGATGACTGGTACAGTAATCTATCTACTGGATTGAGCCAGAGATCAGGGTATAATTACTACCTCCTTTCTTTCCTTTGCCCCCACATTTACACACTCACCAGGTCCTGCTGTGTCTCTACATTCTTATAGATGGTATTTACATTCCTAACTCATTTCCAATTGAAAGTATTACAATAACCTTCATGGCTTCATTCTTGTCCACATTCATTTTTTTTTCTCCAGGCTGCTGCTAATTTTATTATGTCAAATTTGTTTCTTAAAGTCATTTATATAACAAAATATTCTACTGAGGATATATTATATAATAAGCACTGTGATAATTTAAATGCATTATCTCATGTAACAACCCCAAAAGTTTTACATAACTTTCAAAATAATATCCAAGCTCTTATTGTGGTATATACTGTCCTTTATAATCTGACTTCAGCTGCTTCTTACTAACTACTTCATCTCTTCCAATCTTACAATTCAACTTGAATAAGTTGAATTACTTGCTGCCCTCTGAATGAGGGGTGCTATCCTTGGAATTTTGTTTTAGCCTTCTCCTAACCAAGCTCTCCTGGCTAGCGTCTACTCAGCACAGACCCCTCCTTTCCTGATGTCCATAGTTTGTACTCAGAAGTGCCCACATCTTTCACAGTACAATATTATCATCTCTCTACCTATCTTACTCTGAACTAGGAAATAAGCTTCTTAAGAATGCTATAATGGCTTTTTTGATATGTCAACTTGGTTAGGTTATAGAACCTAGTCAGACAGTAATCTAGGTGTTGCTCTGAAGATATTTTGCTAATACCTAATCAACTGACTTTAAATCAGGGAGATTATCCTGGATAAGTTAGGTGGGCCTAGCTGAATCAGTTGGAAGGACATTAAATTAGTTCTGAGGTTTCCCTGAAAGAGAGAAAAATTCCCCCTGTGGATGAGAGCTTCAGCCCGTGCCCTTGGAATTTCATCCTGTTTGTGATCTTTTCTACTGATTCTGCTTTTCTGGCTAAACCTTAACTGATATATATATATATATATATATATATATATATATATATATATGGATTTTCCTTTGTTGTTATTGTTGTTGTGCACGTCCTGTGCAAAACCCAGTGCCTGGCAAATAATACTCAGTACACTTTTTTTTTTTTTTTTTTTTGTGTGTGTGTGTGTGTGTGTGTGTGTGTATGTGGGCCTCTCACTGTTGTAGCCTCTCCCGCTGCAGAGCACAGGCTCCGGATGCTCAGGCTCAGCAGCCATGCCTCACGGGCCCAGCTGCTCCACGGCATGTAGGATCTTCCCAAACTGGGGCACGAACCCGTGTCCCCTGCATCGGCAGGCGGACTCTCAACCACTGCACCACCAGGAAAGCCACTCAGTACACTTTTAAATGAGTAAAAATGAAAGTATAAGTCAATTTTGGAAGAGCCAAGACTTCTATCAACAATTAGACCACTGAGAGCTCTTGTAGAATATTACACTAGTCAGTACCACTGCAAATATATGCTCTCTAACTTCAATGGGTTCATAAAGATTGCTTGGAATTTCTTTTTTAACTGTCTCTTAACTGCTCCCTCTCCAATTCTGCTCAGTGAAAATTTAGTTTATTTTTCTTATGTTCCTCAACAGTCTGTGACTCTTATTGTACATAGATAATTTAGCCTTCTGTGTCACAAAGAAAATGGAAGACTCTAGACATGAAATCCTTTACTTAAAAACATATACTTCTATACCCAACTGTAAAACTTTGCTCCAAGTTTCAAAGGGAAAAGGTTCTTTCAGTCCAAGTCTAAATTCTAAACTTTGTCTTAAATTATCTACTCTTTCATCTTTTATAAAATATTACTTCCTCAATTTTACTCTCTTTTTTTCTGATAATCTTTGTTCTTCTACTAAAATTATAAATAAATTAAATTCTTTACTATGTTAATTCAGTCCCATATCATCCTGTAACCGCTGTCACATCCTCTTTCCTTACATCAACATGAACTTCCTAAAGGAATATTTCACACTTGCTGTTTATATTGGTCTATCCCATACTTTTCTCCACTGAAGTTTCTCTTACTGAGGTCAAAAACAAACTCCTAACATGATGTACTTATCTCAAAGAACACAAATGGGAAGAGAAAACTCCTTTCAACAAACAAATAAATGTTGCACACCCATGTTCAATGCAGCATTATTTACACTAGCCAAGAGGTGGAAGCAAACTAAATGTCCATCAGTGGATTAATGAATGAAGAGAATGTACTATATATATACAATGAAATATTACTCAGCCTTAAAAAAGAAGGAAATTCTGTCATATGTTACAACATGAGTGAAACTTTAGGACATTATGCTAATTGAAATAAGGCAGTCACAAGAAGACAAAACTGCATGATTCTACATATATGAGGTATGTAAAGTAGTCAGATTTTTAGAAACAGAGAGTAGAATGGTGGTTGCTAGGGGTCCAAGGGACGTGGGAAAGCAGGGTTGTTCAATGGGCACAGAGTTTCAATTCTGCAAGATGAAAAGTTCTAGAAATCTGTTTCACAACTATGTGCATATAGTTAACACTACTGTACTGTACACTTAAAAATGATTAAGAAGGCAAATGTTATCTGTTTTTTACCACAATAAAAATAAAACAAAACAAAACAAAACTAAGAAAATTAACTTCTGTGCTGTTTGTTAACACAGTATCTGTGTTTTGAGTAACTCAACTCAAAACTTGAAAAAGATGTATATATAAAGTCATATTAGTATGTGATTGCAGGTATGCAAATCGAGAGCTTTTAGTGTAAGGACAAATGTACCATTAGTGTCAGTTTCCTATTGTTTTGTATCTTTCTTAAAATTGATGAACCACCCTTATGACCAACTATAACTCTTGCTCCAAAAAAATCTTATCATGGATACTTAGAGGTTTGGGATCAGCTTCATTTAAAATGTCTCTGGACCCAAAGGTTTTGTCTTTTGTATTCTTTAAAAGGTCTTTCAAATTGCTTTGCTTCTTTATAGTCTGAAATTTTTATGATCACTGCTTTAAGTGGTCATTGGAGAAAATTTTCCATTTATTTTTACTTTTTTCTACATACATCTTGCTTATGCTTAGGTTCATCATCTGGGGGTAATTACAATGGCTTAACTTCTCCATAATATCAGTACTGCTTCAAGCTTCTTTCCTTAATATTTTGGATGTGTGATTGATGACCCTCCCCCTCCTTGATTAATTGTTGTGATAAAACTTCTAGAAAATCCTTAGAATTCTTTGAAAAATATTTTTTGTATATGTGGCTTCTAAGAGGTCTTTTTAACATGTACTGAATTCTTGAATAATTAAAGTAATTATGTTCCAAGGCATTTGGAATCCTGGTCTGAAATTTAATTTTTCATCATTATCTAAGTTTGCATTATTTCTGAAGTAAAATTGTTTTGTAGTATATTAAATAATAAACCATGTTAGTGTTGGCTTACATTTATTTAGTGATAGAAACAATAAATTCTCTCTAAAATGAGTTAAAAGATGAATAATTTTTGAAATGAAAATAAATTTTCAGCCTAGGTTTATTTTTAAGTAATAAAGAAATAAAAATTTTAACTAAATATGTGTTTTATATTTTAAAATATTGATTTTTATATTCTAAATGTATGGATTTTATGCTTATTTTAATTAGGAGAGTAATTCATAATTAGCTTCATTGTAGATCTTTGTGGTCAGTTACCCAACAAGATCATTACTTAATCCTCTATTGAACTTCATTCAATAGTAAATCTATATCAATGGAATTTGTAGAAAACTCATAGCATCAGACACAGGTTGCTAATTTAACTGGCAATAGAACAATAAACACACACAGGCTTCATATGTCTTGATAAAGCATCCAATTCCTGACCAAAGTAACAGATTCTAATACATTTTTCTGAGGATAATATTTATGTAATTGTGCAGGTATAGTTGTCATCCATGATGAGGAGTTCACAAAAAGGATGTGAGGATTCACTCCAGGCCCATACACAGTTTCTTTGAAATACAGTGATATCACCATGTTTGGATTTTTAAAATGGCATTGTTTTCCTTTTTTGGCAGATGGAACTCAATTTTTCAAACAAGTCAGCCTCCACTGTCTAATCCTGACTGTTGGGGTAACTTTATCACTCACGTTTGGCATGTAAGATTATACAAACTTATTTGGTTGATTTAATTCACTTCAAAGAGGTAATTTTCCAAATAACCTCTATTGGCCTGAAAGAGCTAAGGTGCTGCCAGGTAGGTAGTTTAGTCCTTTCTCACTGGCACAAACACATAAGGACATAAATGTGATCTGAACTATGGGTTTCTATATGCAGAAACAAGTAAAACACCTAGCTAAGTGAAATAGAGCAGCACACTTTCTATGTTAATAGGCTTATCTTAATCTTTGCAACTGAAATATGTATTTTAAAAAGCATTTTCATTACATTAAAAATCAGGATTTTAAAATGTTTGTATTATGAATTATAATACATACACAGAAAAGTGCACAAATTTATTGTGCAGCAGATTATCACAGAGAACAGCCATATAACAACATCCAGGTCAACCAGAGAGGCCCCTTTACGTATCTTCTCCACCTTTACCACTTCCTTCCTCCCCAAAAGTAAACACTGTCCTGATATCTGGTACTTTTTGTAGCCATAGTTTATTCATTTTCATTGCTGCATAGATTCTGTTGTATGAGGGCAGCTATGAGCATTTTTATATAGTCTTTCTGTGCATGTCTTTGTCTTGCAATATACCCAGGAGCGAAATTGTTGGATCATAAGGTATGCATATCTGTAACATTAGTAAAGAATGTTAAACTGTTTTCAAAATGTTTGTACCAATTTACCTTCCCACCAGTGAATTTTATAGCTCCTGGTGCTCCATATCTTCTCCAATACATTATATTATAGTTCTTCAAATTTTACTCATTCTGGTGGATTAAAAATGGTAGCTTATGAAATACTTTCCTTGTATTTCCCTGAATATTAGTGAATTATGCATCCTTTAAGTGATTTCACAGGATATTTTGATATTACCTTTTGTAAAGTGTCTCTTCCTCTCTCGTTCATTGTCAATTACATGTTGAAAATATCTTCTCATATTTTTTTATATTCTTAATCTGTTAATAGAGACTAAGAATATTCTGAACAGATGTTCTTAATTTAATGTAGTCAAATTTATCATTCTTTACCTTTATATTTAACACTTTTTTCAGATACTATTATATATATATATATATATATATATATATATATATATATATATATATATATATATATATATGCTATCTCAGTACTGTGAAGATATTCTACCATATCATCTTCTGGCCATACTTATTGCATGTCACATTTTGATAATAAAATCCTCCTGGGATTGATCTTGGGGTATGATGTGATACAGAGATCAGTTTTCTTTCACTTTTTTTTTATCAAATTGATATTCAATTGACTTATCAAAAAGATCATCCTTCTTCTACTACTCTTCAGTAACCTCATAAATCAAGTGCCCATGAGTATATGGGCTTTGTTTTTCAGTGATTTATGTATCTAACTTTGCTTTAATACCACTGTTCTTATTTATTGTAGCTTTGTAAAAAGACTTGTTGAAAGTCCTCCAACAATGTTATTGTTCATCAAGAATGTCTTATCTAATATTGGCCCATGACATTTCTTTATGCATTTTAGAATCAGCTTGTCGATTTTCATAAAAATACCCACTGGAGTTTTCACTCAGATTGTAGTTTGTCTATATAAAAATATGTGGTGAATTTGACACATTTACCACGTGCAATCTTTCAATCCATAAAAAGAGTGTATTCATTTATCTCTCCAGAAAGCTGTCCGGGTAGAGTTCTTAACTGGCATATTTGTCAGGGTTTTCAAAATTAACCATCACATCTGGTTTTGACTAATTCAATTCCTAAGTTTTTGTTATATTTTATGCATTGAAAATGGTGTGTTTTAAAAATACTTTATTTTGTCATTTGCATTTAGTATGTAGCTATCCATCTTTTTAATTTATTCATCTTTTTATTTGTCTACTTGTTATTCATCTTTTTATTTATTCCAATTATTTTCTTATTCTAAGTTATTTTTAATAATTGTATTTCACTGAGGTTTTTGTCTAAGAAAAGATTTCCAGGATTTATAATACCACATTGGCTAGTCTGTATTATTTAAGTGATGACTTGCGCATTCCAATATTTTCACATTTCTGACTATATTTTTCCAATGAAATCTACATTAATAATGCAATTAAAAATCATAATTTTAAAATTCACTATTTCAAACTAAAATAGCAAGTTGATATATTAATATTTGCATCTATAAAATTTCAGTTTTAACAATAAGAAAAGTTCCATCATTGTCAGAAAACTCCATAGCAGTTTTGTGATATTTACAATGGATTCCAATTTCATAGTTTTACTAGTTTCTAGTTTAAAGTGATAATTGACCTGGCACATTTGGTAAAATCTCTATACTCACTCTGTCTCCAACAGAATAATGCAAACTTTTTTAAAAATCTCATTTTTAAATAAAAATTGTATATATGTGAGGTATACAGCATGATCACTTGATCTACATAACTACCACTTTATACTCTTTGACCAACATCTCCACATTTTTCCTCACCTCTCCTCACCCCTGGTAACCATTGTTCTACTCTGCTTCCATGTATTAAACTTTTTCAGATTCCACATATTAGTAAGATCATGCAGATTTTCTTTCTGTGTCTGGCTTATCTCACTTAGCAAAGTGTCCTACAGGTTCATTCATGTTGTTGCAAATGGCAGAATCTCCTGAATAATATTCCAATATATTATTCAATATAATGTACAATATAATAATAATGCACTGTACATACATGCATCACAATTTTTTATCCATTCTTCTATCAACAGACACTTTAGCTGTTTCTGTATCTTCACTATTGTGAGTCCTGTTGTGGGAGCACAGATATTTCTTCTAGGTACTGATTTTTCTTTGGTTATATGTTCAGAAGAGGGATTGCTGAATCATATGGTAGTTATTTTTGATATTTGTATGTTGAGCTTTTGCTTATAATCTTATTAAGCTCACTTCTTAATTCTAATGATTCATTTGGAAATTTATATCTACTTTCAGTATATATTATTATGCTATCTGTAAATAATGACACCTTTCCTATTTTACAAACTTTATTATTTCTTTTTCATGCTTTTATTATACTGGGAGAACAGCTAGTAAGATGTTGAATAGAAGTGATGATAACATGCATCTTTGTATTATTTTGAATACAAAGCTTTAGACATTTTATCATAAAGTATGATGTTAGCTGCAGACTTTGTGTACATACCTTATACTATTGAATACATTAAGGGGATATACTTCAATCCCTCTTAAGGGTTTCTTTTTCATGAATGAAGGTTTATTATTTTACACATATGGAAGGCAAATAATTTAATGTAGTACTGAAAACCATTGATCATTTTTCAAATATTAAGCTAAACTTACATTTATGGGATAAACCCAACTAGATTGCTCCTTTTATGTTTTATTGGGTTTATTTGGTTAATATTTTAAGACTTTTTGATACAGCCACTATGGAGAACAGTATGGACATTCCTTAAAATACTAAAAATAGAATTGACATATGACCCAGCAATTCCACTACTGGGCATATACCCAGAGAAAACCATAATTCAAAATGACACACACACCACAAGGTTCATTGCAGCAGTATTTACAATAGCCAGGTCACAGAAGCAACCTAAATACCCGTCGACAGATGAATGGATAAGAAGATGTGGTACGTATATTGGAATATACAATGGGATATTACTAAGTCATAAAAGGAACAAAATTGGGTCATTTGTAGAGATGTGGATGGACTTAGAGATTACCATACAGAGTGAAGTAAGTCAGAAAGAGGAAAACAAGTATCGTATATTAACTCACATATGTGGAATCTAGAAAAATGGTACAGATGAACAGGTCTGCAAGTGAGAAATTGAGACACAGTTGTAGAGAACAAACGTATGGACACCAAGGACAGAAAGTGGGGGTGGTGGTGGTGGTGGTGGTGGTGGGATGAATTGGGAGGTTGGAATTGACATATATACACTAATATGTATAAAATAGATGACTAATAAGAACCTGCTGTATAAAAAAAAAAAATAAAATTCAAAAAAATAAAAGAAAATAAAATATTTTAAGACTTTTGTATCTATGCCCATGATTTAACCTTGACCTGTAGTTTTTACCAGAGGGAATGTCCTTGCCATAATATGTTATCAATGTTTGCTCTTATTTTTCTCATTCTTGGGAAGAGTTGTGAAGACTGGCATTAAATTTTTCCCTAAATATTGAGTTGAATTTATTGATAAAGTCATCTGGGACTAGAGTTTTCTTTGTGGGAAGGTTTCATATTATGTATCTAATTATTTGTTAATTATATAACTTTTTGGTTATTTCATCTTGTGTCAGATTTGGTAAATTGTATTTTTCTAAGTGTGTCTATTTCATCTAAATATTAAAATTTCAGTTAAATTTGTTCATGATATCCTCTTGGTATATTAAGGTTTTCCATTTCTGATTTTAGATACTCCTTTGCATTCGCTTTGTTTTTCTCTCTCTCTCTCACTCTCTGATTAGACAGATTTAATAGGCATTTAGTAGGCTTTCAAAGATTCAATTCTTGGATTTGTTGATTATCTTTTTTTATTTTTTCATCTTTAATCTGTAATCTTATAAATATTTTTTCCTTGACTGAAATTTACTTATATAATATTGAAGAAATTGCTGCAAATTTCTTCAGTTTTAATTTTCTCATTTTAAAGCTTATTGAGATGGGAGTAGAGATAACTATTTTCAGATATTCTTCCTCTCTAAAATATAAATTTAAGTACATGAATGTCTCACAAATTTCCAATGGGAGTTTTCCTTGTTTACAGGTTAAATAGAAGTTATCTCAGTTCCCTATAAATTGCGATTTATATATATATATGAATATATGAAATTACATATTCATGTCCAGCTTAAAGCTATTGTGATGAGAGAACAGTCTTTAAATGACTTCAATTTTTGGAAACGTGTTTGAAAAGAATATATAGTCTGTAGGTGCTAAGTGTATATCTTAAAATAAGTCAATTAGGGCAAATCTTTAATTAAGGTTTTCAAATCTTCCATAGTCTGATTTTTGTGTTTGTTTCTCTAACCATTACTATGTTGGGAATGATAAATTTCTCACTATGATCACGCATGTCTATTCCTCCTTTCAATTTGTCAATTTTTGATTTTTATATTTTGAGATTATGTTATTAGGTGCATAAAATTAAGAATTTTATATATTCTTATTGAATTATACATTTTCTTATAATGAGGTATATCTCATCTTGCAATGCATTCTGCCTTTAAAGTTTACATTTTCAGATATAGCTAGTTTTCTTTGGGTTAGTATTTTCATTTTATAAATTTTTCTATGCATTACTTTCAACCTTTCTGTATACTTTTGTTTATTATGTATTTCCTGCAGACATTTTTCTAATCCAGTTTGACAATTTTTTCTTTTTTTTTTGTTTAATTGGAGAATTTAGTCCAGTTAATTTAATGTAAGTATCAGTAAACTGAGATTAAATCTATCATTGTACTAGTTGTTTTCTATTTCTCCTACCTGCTCTATGTTTCAGTTTCTCTGCTGTTGTGTCTGATTTCATATTAATTAAATATTTTGTATATTTCATTTTCCCTTCTATTGGCTTATTAGTGATAAATTCTTTTATTAATATTCTAGTGGTTACTCTGGAAACTGATTTTACTATCTTTGTAAAATATGCATATTTAACTTTCAAAGTCTAATGTTATCTGATACTTTTAAGCTTGTTTTAGACAAAATATGGACTTTATTACACGTTAATTATTTTCAAGCCCTTCCTGCTTGTATGGTATCTTTGTGGTCTATTTTAATTCACTGCATTTCCTAATCATCACAAGACATCATTTTTATTATTTTATATAGTCAGTCTTCATTTAAATTTATTCATATATTTACCATTTTCATAGATCATTAATTTTTCCTTCAATTCCAGATTTTTATCTTGAACTATTTTTCCTCCTGATGGAAGAACATCATTTGGCATTTCCTTTATATGAGTTTGCTGGTAAAGAATTTTCTCAGATTTTGCTTATCTGAAATTATCTTTATTTCGCCTTCACTCTAAAGTAATATTTTCTTTATATAAAGAATTATAGATTTTCTATTGCTTTCTTTTAGAACCTCAAATATATCATTTCATTGTCTACTAAGTTCCATTGCTTCTATGAAAAGTTAGTTCCAGGTTAATTGTTCCTTTGAAACTAATATGTCTTGTTTCTCTAGGTACTTTTCTCACTTCTTCAAGAAATTTTACTGTTTTACTTAGGAAGTTTTTTTTTTAATAGAAATATAGCTGATGTAAAATATTATGTTAGTTTCAGATGTACTATATAGTGATTTGACATTTATATGCATTACAAAATGATCACCATATCAAATCTAGCAATCATCTATCATCATACAAAGCTATTACAATATTGTTGACCATATTCCTTATGTTGTATATTACATCCCTGTGGCTTATTTGTTTTATAACTGGAAGTTTGTACCTCTTAACAAGCTTCTCCTATTTTGCCCAATCCCCCACCCCACTACTCTCTGACAACCACTCGTTTATTTGTTTTCTGTATCAGAAAGGCAAATGCCATATAATCTCACTTACATGTGGAATCTGAAAAATAAAACAAACAAAACAAAATGAAAACAAACTCATAGGAGTTTTCTTTTCCCTCACTTTGGCATTCATAATGTCTCTGTGGTTGGTTTACTTGTTGTGATCAGTTTTGAAAATTTCTTGGAAATTATATCTTCAAAAATTGCTTCTATTCCTTTCTCTCTATTGTTTTCTCAGACTCCAATTATATATGTATTTGATTTTCTCACTTGTCCTGTTTGTTTCTTAAACACTTTGTTGTGTTTAACATACTTTGTCTCTCCTTGCTTCATTCTGGGAGTTTCCTTCTGACCGATTTCAAGTTCACTAATTATTTTTTTAGCATGCCTATTTTATTGTGGAAACAATCTATTAAATTCCTAATCTCAATTCTCGTTCTTTTCTGTTTTTTTTTTTTTTTTTAAGTTCTGGAATATTTGTGTGACTATTTAAAAACTTTTTTTCTTGTAGTCTTCCAAATATTTCAATCCCTTAGCTCCCTGAATATAATAGCATAGTTGTTTAAACTCTTTAATGCAGCTAGAGGTACTAGGAATCTGGAATTAACTTAATTCATTTTCAAGTTTGATATGATTTGAAATTAGGCCTCAATCCATAGGACAGCCAAACTACATGTTGTTCACCCGTTTTTGCTCTAGCCTTGAGAGAGTTTCAGCAGCCCTGATCGGCTTCCCAAACACTGAGCTACCTCTTTCAGAATAAGCCAATGCTCCTCAGGAGAAAGTGGAACTAAACACCAACCATCTTTAGAATTCCACCTTGCAAATCTTGGCCTTGTAAATTTCATAGTCTTGTTAGTTCTATGAATACAATGCTTTCAAGCAATTTGTTTTAACTTCATCCACCTTTTTAAAGTTGTCTTCATTATGGAGATTCGGTTAAATTACCTAATATGTTACTACAAAAAAAATTAAGTCTGAATAATTAGTTTAAAACTCTCTGAAGAGTAACATCAAGACAAAAAAACCTTCATAATCTTTATAATTTTTAAATATTTTTTCTAAAATGTGAAAAAAGAATATTTCTTCAGAGTGAAGAAGCATGAATTAAATTAGTTTTTTAAACATAATACATGAGTATTGAAACATTCATCTCCAAAGAATTTTCTATTGAAATTTTACACATATTCCTATACATTCCTATATATATTCCTATAACATTAAACACAACACTTAAAAAAGCATATCTCTTTCATCGTTATTGTCTTGGTACACTGGATAGTGCCTGGTACAGTGTATTGTAAGTTCTCAATGCAGCTTATAAAATTGAATATATTTGATAAAATTAAAAGAATTTTCATCAAAGTACTTGGGCTACTTTAAAGTGGCCACTTTTACTCTAGCTGGCTACACAAATGCATATAAAAACACTAAACTAAATATCAATGTAAAATGACATCTCTTTATTAGGTTCTGAAGACTAAAATGTCAATATAACAGCAAAATAAACTTACAGTGTAAATTGTATATGCTAAAAATATTACGTACATGCATCCAAATGTATCAATAAAAATATAACTTATTTTTAATAATCTACAAATAATACATATATTTGAAATATTATATAACATTTATTACTAATTTTCTAGTGTCTCTGTGACTATCTGAAGCTTTACTAGTCACTCAAATTCATGAAAGTTCAAGGTTTTCATATCCAAATATCAGGTTCACTTGAAGATGTAGCCTCAATCATTACTCTTTTCAAGATAACTGATCACTCTCAAATTTCTTTCTTTTTATTTATTTATTTAATTTGATTTTGGCTACACCTGGTCTTAGTTGCAGCATACGGGATATTTTTAGCTGTGGCATGCAGCATCTTTATTTTCATTTTAGTTGCAGCATGAGGGATCTAGTTCCCTGACCAGGGATTGAACCTGGGTCCCTTGAATTGGGATCACAGACTCTTAACCACTGGACCACCAGGGAAGTCCCTCTGATTTCTTTTTAGTCAAGATCCAGACAGAAATTATCCTTGGAAGGGTGTACGGTCCTGCTATGACACATAATGAAATCACCTCTTGTGTTTCATTACATTTTGATCACAAATATACAGCCTAACTCCTTTAACCTATGCTTAGGACATACTTAATGGTCTAGGACTATTGGACAGTTTTTGTTTCTAGGTAATGGATTGGTGAAGACTTGGAGAAATGTTGGCTCTCAGTTCCTTTTGTTTGTGGGTCTAGCCACTGAATAGAAAGGTACTATTCACCCCCCCTTTTTTTTTTTTTTCAATATTTAGAGTCCCTTTTCTCCTTTTTTCCAATCAGAGTTACCCTTTGATCCTCCACATTCTCTTCTTTTATATTCAGGTCCACTCTTATCTGATCTTAGGCTGCTCTGTAAGCATATGGCTGAATCTTTCTGTCGCATACTTACTTGTAAGTCTTTGTTTCTGCTTATCCACAGACAAGTTGAGAGGGGATAAAATGCCTTAGAAAACAGTGTGAAGAGGGTGAGGAAAATACACAGAAAACACACAGATTAATATTTAGAGATATAATCCTGATATTACCTTATCCTACTTATGTTTCAAAAAACCTGAAAAGACAGAAAAATAGACTTTATTTTATGCCTGCTCTGTGCCAAACAGCATGGAAAAGGTGTTTACATTTAACAAGAACCACGATCCCATAAGGTGGATGTTTATGGATGAGGAAACTAAACTTCAGATAAGTTAACAGATTTGCCAAATGTCACATAGTAAGTAAGAAAAAAATAGTCAAATTTTAAACCCAAGTCCTGCTGGTTTCTAAGGTGGCCTCTATTTTTCTATTTTATACTCATACTTCTGTAGTAGATATAAAAATCCAGACTTCTTAATCTATGTTTTATTTTTCATTTTACATCTATCATGTGGCTTCTTTCTCACAGACAAAAGTACTTTTTTATAGTCCTCAATATCTGGAGCTGGAGAATTTTCATAGGCAATGAATTAATCTATATAAAAACTCAATAAATTTTAGGTAGTTTAATAAGGTTAAGGTAGGACTTTTTTTTTTTTAATACTATTCCCTATGCTCTAGCCAAAAGAGGGACAGAAAAGGGTTGATTCTACTCCTGATCCACTGTGACTGCCATTTCAAATGATTAGTTGCACCGGAGTACCCAAGTTATTGTAAAAATGTTATTTAAATAAGGATTTCTGGACAAGGGGAAAGGTGAGGCCTGTGTAGAAAAATGGGCTAGTAAAGAAGCATACTAATCATATTTATATTTGATAAGCATTTATTTTTGGCCAAGCAATGTAAAGAGAGATTTGCATTATTATCTAATTAATAACATTATGGATCATTAAATATTCACCTTAACTCTATGAAATAGGTAGCATATATTGTCCTCATTTTATATGAAACAAAATAGAGAAGGCATATGAATAATCTCACTGTAGTGATAATTTTGAGTTGTTTAGAATTTTAATTTGGCTATTTTTCTAATTTTTGCTGTTTGTGCTTTATATCAGTTCTTCCTAAACCTTGTGGGGAGATCACATGAATCACCTAGGGATCTTATTAAAATGCAGACCCTGACTTAGTGGGTCTCAGGTTAGATCTGAGATTCTGCATTCAAACATGCTCCCACAGACCATACCATGAAAAATAAGACTTTAAATCACTGATTTTTCCATCAAGCTAAGTTTCATTCCTAAAGGACCTTCATGTTTATTGGAGTATTAATTTTTAGATATATTAAATAAATGTTGATCAGATATATTTCAAAAGACTCTTTTCGCAAAGAAAACAGTTCAATTTAGACAGAAAATTTTAAGAAGGCACACCTTCCTTTCCCTCTGCCTCAGTGTGCTCTCAGTAAATACTATGCACACTAGCATATACACCCTATGCCAATACAAATGGATATCATTTATAAATCATTTACTATGTGCCAGAGACTAAATGAAGAGCTTTAAGTGTATTATTTTATTCAGTACTATTAGCAATCTATAAAGTACTATTATGATCCAAATTTTACATGTAGAGAAGTAGAAGCATTAACAGTTTAACTGTCCAGGGTCACTCACATTGAGTAATTTCATTATCTTCTAATTCAATCCTTATCTTGCATTTCATGTTATCTCTCTCAGAATTTTGCCATATACCAATCTCACTGCTTATTCCGTCTCTACACTTTGCCTCCTGATATTAAGCACTTAGAATATCGGTGCAGAGGTCAGGGTGAGAGTCATATAAGGAAGACTGGAGCAGACAGTGGAACAAAGCAGTCTGCTGGAGAAGAATCAAAATCAGTCAAGCTGAGTTTAGAGTATGTCATAGCCAGGGTGACAGCTAGTAAAGCTCTGCCCAGGTTCAAGGAAGCAAACAAAATAATGAGTGACAGAAACAGAATACGACAGGATCCAGAGCAGAGAAGGGTCAAATACATGAAGCTGGTTATAACAAGAACCAAGGCATAAAGGATAGAGTACTCGTGGCCCATGTGGCCTGGGTGCTGTCTCTGTAATCCAACAGCACACTTGATGATTGATAACTTAAACTGTGAAAGAATAGATGATTATAGACTTGGTACTTTGTGACAATGAATCTGGCTCTCCATCCTATCTATGTCTCCAGAGACTGAGTTAACTTTCCTGGCTTTATACAAATGCTGGGCAATATTCCTAATCAAATACTGCTCCATGAACTACTGAATTTTTTCCAGCCTTGTATTAGTTTTCTAAAACCACAACTTTTTTATTTTAGTTTAGTTTAGTTTAGTTTAGTTTAGTTTTTTGGCTGGCTGCACATCTTGTGGGATCTTAATTCCCTGACCAGAGGTCAACCCTGGGCCCTAGGCAGTGAAAACGCAGAGTCCTAACCATTGGACTGCCAGGGAATTTCCAAATTTATTATTTTAAAGTTTCATAGATCAGAACTCTGGTGAGCATCACTTCTCGGTCTTTTGGCTAAGATCAAGTGTAGAACTCTGGTGGGCTCTAGAGTGGATTCCATTTTCTTACTCATTCAGGATGTTAGCAGAATTTAGTTTCATTTAGTTGTAAAAATCAGTCTCTATTTCCTGCTTTTTGTCAACTGAGGACCATTCCTAGCTTCTGGAGATCATCTGCATTCCCTGTTTCATGGCCCTCTTCCTCTACCTTCAAAGTCAGCAACAGCAGGTAGAATCATTCACCTGCTTAAAATTCCTCCTACCACTTCTGTCACATTTCTCTGTCTCTCTCTAGAACTAGCCTGGACAATGTCTCTACTTTTAAGGACTTACATGATTACATTGGACCCACATGGATGATCCATGATAATATCCCCATTCCAAGGTCTGTAATCTTATCATATCTGCAAAAACTCCCTTTTTACCATGCAATGTTATATATTCACAGGTTCCAAGGATTAGGACATGGACATCTTTGGGGATAATTATTCTAACACAAGTCTGCTATGTGGGATAGGCTTATTTTAGTCAAGTTTATTAGTTTCAAAAACTAGGTGAATCAGAAGAGAAATTTATTAAACCATAGTATCTAGTTTAGAAACTATGCCACCAGAAATAATGCTCAAACCACACCACTAAACTATTCACAGGCTTGATTCCAGCACAGGCAGGACCCTTTCCTCAGCAATTCTGCCATTGCTGCTTCTCAAACTCAGTGTCTATTCCAAGCTCTACCATATTCACCAGTATTCACTATATTCCTCAAAAAGCCTGCTGCTGTTTTATTCCCTGCTGAATTGAATCGTTTTGGAAGCACATTTTACTGGGGGAATCTTGGTCAAATGTCTGTCTTTTAGCTGCCAAAAAGGCAGGGAAAGTCAATCTTGGAATCTTCTTTGTTATCAATTTTGCCAAATATACAAGGACAATATATTAAAAAAAAAAAAGTTCTGGTCTACAAGTACGTCATACTCTACGATCCTCTTTCTCAGATGAAGCCCAAACAGAAATAATATCGCCGGGCTAGTCTTCACCTCCAAGGTAAAATGAGAATGCTTATCCAGGCCTCTTAAAATTCTGAAAAATAGTTTTATCTGCACTGTTCTAATAATATTCATGGTTGCATTTTGAAAAGATTACACCATTTAAAGAATCAAAAGATCATAGAATCATAAAAGTTAAGTCCCAAATATTTGAATGCCTATAATTCTGCATCAGGAATAATTTTGATATTTCTGATATTTATAGAATTTCCTATCAACCCAGGGTGTTGTTCCCCAGTTTGCAGTACCCTGACACCTGGATTAAATGAAACTAATAATGACTTGTGTTGCATACATTACTTTTTAGCTTACAAGTTACATTAAGTACAATAATATTTTCTATCATACGTGAGGTTCATAAAGTACTATGAGAAATAGTATACTTGTCATCTTTATTTTACTACAGAATAATCACCTAAGGTTAACTGCTTAGGTTGGGACCTAGATTTGAATTCACTCTGTCTCATTTTCCTCATCTTAAATTGGGATGTTAATACATATTTCATGAAATTGTTTTCAGAACTAAAAGAAATGAAATGTACAAGCGTGATGCTATTAATTTAATATAAATTCTGAACCAGAAAATAGTTTAGAGAATATTTAGGATAACTTAACAGTGGCTCAATTGGTCAACAGATGATTCAGGGTTGGAGAAGGGAAAGGACTGATGTTTCTTCACACTTAGTCCACAATTCTTCCATTAGAACTAAACAAGCATTTTCAACATGAGTTGAGGATACGAACCCTGTGAAAAAAGAAAGTTTCCCTGGAAAATCTAATTTTCCCACTGAGAATTGAAACAGTGGCCCTAGCTATGAACTCTCTAGAATTATGATATATAGTATAAACTGTAACTTAAAGGTATTTCCATAAATAGCAAACCATGAAATCATGTCACAAGAACAGAACAACTGATTTGATCAAAGTACTCACTATACATAATTTATTCAACAGTAATATTTGAATTCACTGAGAAACATTATACATGAATTTGAAGCTCATACCCTGTCACTAACAAATTCAAAATGTCTCTAAAACGCTGAACACAGAGTTAGCAACTTGGGCATGAATTCCCTTCCCTCCCAGTTGCTAGCTGTGGGCCCATGCAGTCATTTCAAAATGAGCAATTCCTTAATGAGTGACTACCTATTGTGTTAAATCCCTATGTTATAGGTTGGGGCTGTGACTCACAAGGCAGACACCATTCCAGTCTTCACTGAGTATATAATCTTAAGAATGCCAGTTGTTGAAAGGCAGCCATTCAACAACTAATTAAACATTTTTTTTACATCTTTATTGGAGTATAATTGCTTTACAATGGTGTGCTAGTTTCTGCTTTATAACAAAGTGAATCAGTCATACATATACATCTGTTCCCATATCCCTTCCCTCTTGCGTCTCCCTCCCTCCCACCCTCCCTATCCCACCCCTCCAGGCGGTCACAAAGAACCGAGCTGATCTCCCTGTGCTATGCGGCTGCTTCCCACTAGCTATCTACCTTACGTTTGGTAGTATATATAGGTACATGCCTCTCTCTTGCTTTGTCACAGTTTACCCTTCCCCCTCCCCATATCCTCAAGTCCATTCTCTAGTAGGTCTGTATCTTTATTCCTGTCTTACCCCTAGGTTCTTCATGACATTTTTTTTTCTTAAATTCCATATATATGAGTTAACATACGGTATTTGTCTTTCTCTTTCTGACTTACTTCACTCTGTATGACAGACTCTAGGTCTATCCACCTCATTACAAATAGCTCAATTTCATTTCTTTTTATGGCTGAGTAATGTTCCATTGTATATATGTGACACATCTTCTTTATCCATTCATCCAATGATGGACACTTAGGTTGTTTCCATCTCCAGGGTATTGTAAATAGAGTGGCAATGAACATTTTGGTACATGACTCTTTTTGAATTATGGTTTTCTCAGGGTATATGCCTAGTAGTGGGATTGCTGGGTCATATGGTAGTTCTATTTGTAGTTTTTTAAGAAACCTTCATACTGTTCTCCATAGTGGCTGTACCAATTCACATTCCCACCAGCAGTGAAAGAGTATTCCCTTTTCTCTACACCCTCTCCAGCATTTATTGTTTCTAGATTTTTTGATGATGGGCATTCTGACTGGTATGAGATGATATCTCATTGTAGTTTTGACTTGCATTTCTCTAATGATTAGTGATGTTGAGCATCCTTTCATGTGTTTGTTGGCAGTCTGTATATCTTCTTTGGAGAAATGCCTATTTAGGTCTTCTGCCCATTTTTGGATTGGGGTGTTTGTTTTTTTTTGTTATTGAGCTGCATGAGCTGCTTATAAATTTTGGAGATTAATCCTTTGTCAGTTGCTTCATTTGCAAATATTTTCTCCTATTCTGAGGGCTGTCTTTTGGTCTTGTTTATGGTTTCCTTTGTTGTGCAAAAGCTTTGAAGTTTCATTAGGTCCCATTTGTTTCTTTTTGTTTTTATTTCCATTTCTCTAGGAGGTGGGTCCAAAAGGATCTTGCTGTGATTTATGTCATAGAGTGTTCTGCCTATGTTTTCCTCTAAGAGTTTGATAGTTTCTGGCCTTACATTTAGGTCTTTAATCCATTTTGAGCTTACTTTGTGTATGGTGTTAAGGAGTGATCTAATCTCATACTTTTACATGTACCTGTCCAGTTTTCCCAGCACCACTTATTGAAGAGGCTGTCCTTTCTCCACTGCACATTCCTGTCTCCTTTATCAAAGATAAGTTGACCATATGTCCGTGGGTTTATCTCTGGGCTTTCTATCCTGTTCCATTGATCTATCTTTCTATTTTTGTGCCAGTACCATACAGTCTTTATTACTGTAGCTTTGTAGTATAGTCTGAAGTCAGGGAGCCTGATTCCTCCAGCTCTGTTTTTCGTTCTCAAGATTGCTTTGGCTATTCGTGGTCTTTTGTGTTTCCATACAAATTGTGAATTTTTTTTGTTCTAGTTCTGTGAAAAATGCCAGTGGTAGTTTGATAAGTATTTCATTGAATCTGTAGATTGCCTTGGGTAGTAGAGTCATTTTCACAATGTTGATTCTTCCAATCCAAGAACATGGTATATCTCTCCATCTATTTGTATCATCTTTAATTTTTTTCATCAGTTACAGTTTGAATTAAAGCTACCATAACTAAATAAAATGTTCTCTGCATCAAATCTATTCCTAACCACAAAATCTGGAAAATATGATTTACTCCAAAGATAATTAGGTCCTATGCCACTTGTAAAAAAAATAAAGTAGAAACTATACTAAGTTTAGAGGTGGTTTAAAGATGCCAGGTGACAGTAAACGAGTTACTTTCTAACATTTTACTAGTGAGCCCTTTCTTTAAATAGCACTTTCAATTTGAATGTAGTTTCCTTCAATTTCTTACAACTGGACAGCCTTTATTCCATGTTACATTATATAAGATCTAAAACAATAGCTTTATTGACAACATACAATAATAATTGTTGTCTGGGTATCAGCAGTGACCTGTGATAATTGGGCTCATAGTTTTATTGCTGGTCTTTTAAAGTGAGTGCATCAATGTTAATACATTGCAAAAGAGCACAGGTGAATTAAACCTTCGGTGATTTTTATCCTAATTTGTTTGCTATGGATTCTATGAGTTTAATTCCTCAATTGTTGATAATTTTAACCTGTTTTATTTATCTACCTGTCCTAAAACTGAACTGTAATTTGAGATACTAGAATTTTGTACCCTTAAATAAATAAAGTTTAGATTGACCATCTCAACAGCTAAATATTATATATTTTTTGCAAAAGTAAATATGATTCCTTATACTCTGTCTACAGTACTTTCACTAACTCAAAACTATTTCATTGTCTATAAAATTAACTGGTACTTCTTTAAGTTCATTTTTTATTAAAAATATAAGTTGAATGAAAATTTTGGCAAATTTTAATTCTCTATAACTTTAAGAAATTCTAGGTAAATCTCTCAATAAGAATGTCTCTTTCCTTCAAATTAAGTTGCTATTGTAAAATTTAATCATTCTTGTCATCACTTGTACTGATTCAACACATTAAAACTATAACTATCTGGCACTGACACCAAGAATCATATGCTTCTCTTTAACACCACAGTGCTTCTTGTTGAAGCTGTTACAATATTACTGGAAATGATTAACCTTGTCTATGTGATACATTTTCTTTAAAAATATCTCATTTGAAATAAATCATGGTGACTCAACTGATGTCTGCAAAAGACAACAACATACACAGCCAATTAATATTAATATTATTTTTAATACAGGGTGTTTCACTTTGCAGACAAAATGATTCTGTGTATATTAAAGAAAAGGTTCATTATTATTATTTAGTGTCACAAATATTTTTCATACTTCAAGATGTTAAGCACCTTCATTTTAAAGGAACAAACAATTGGCTTTTGTGATTTTCTTGAACAGTTAAAATAAAATGCTTCTGACTTCAGAAAGAGATGCTCCTACCACTTCTATTTGACAGCATAGCCATATTTGAAAACTAATTTGATTCATCAAGTTACAAGAGAGCAGGTTTTAGCTTTATAAGGGCATGTGAGGAAAGTATTCTTCCTATTGTGATGTCACACAAAACTAGTACACATACTTATTTAATCACTGCAGCAGATACTGGAGAGAAACAGTTAAAAGAGCTTTCTGTCATAGTAATTATTAATGATGAAATCTTTATCTGCTTAGCAATGGGAGTATGTCCAATTAGTTTCTGTGGCTCTCAAGTTCTGAATAAATATGATAAATTTACTTGTTTCCATTGTGATTTTTCTGAGGCTCTTTCCTGGGCGATTCTCCAGATTGGCAAGTTCCAGCAGATTTTAAAATATAGTTTCCATATGTCACCCACACTTGTGTTGCTTGGGGATGGATTGACATCTAATCTCAGAGGGTTGTAATGAAGCTGCTTTTCTCGGCAGAAAAGTTCATTTTGCTTCAGCTTTTGCAGATATCTCCCTTACCTCCTACTAATTCAGTGTTTTTCAATTGTTCCAGCCTGCTTCCAGCTGCTCAGGCACACTGTTAAAGGATCACAGTGAAGAATGCCATGTAAGGGCATCTTTTCCAGAGGGCATGACCAAAGTCATTCTTCTCTCTTCACACATTACATCACTTCTCCACGTGGAAAAGGGTGATAATGTATTTTATTTGTCATTCTAGTTCAGACAGGGAACAGTTGATAGACTAACTGAAGGTTTGCTTTTAAATTTTAGATATTTAACTTATTATTAAATCCTTTAAATTAGCTTGTCAAATAATTTTAAAAGACTATCTATTCACTCCATGTACTTTGGTTTTTTTCTAAGAGCAAAGGTTTCTGAAAGAGCATAGAGCAGGAAGATGAGGATATCAAAATGGAAATTAAAAATTGGAATCTTAAATCCAACAGTATCTGTTCCATATAAAAAACAATGTAATGTCTTTCATTTGTGCCTAATTTTGACTATTAATACTCCACTAATGAGGTCTACTTCATAGAATCATAGAATGTTGGAATAGACCTAGGGGGAACCTTCAAGTTGATGTACGTCAAACTTGAAGCTCCTTACTTTAAAGGGGAGGAAAATAATTCTCATAATGTTAAGGGACTTGGCTAAAGCCAAATGGCTACTCACAAAACAGAAATTAAAACCTAGGCCCGCTGACTTCTGTGCCATTGCACTTTCTTCTAAAAATGATTATCATAGATTATGCAATCCATCATTCACTGTAAAATCAACCCCACAAATATGCCCTTTGACAGTGAATAAGGATCAACATCTTCACATTCAAATTGCAAACTGCATTACTCAAAAAACAATTAAGAGTTGTGCTGAAGCCATGATTTTCCACTTGATCACTAAATTATATCTAATAACTGTCCACTGTTTTATCTTCACAGATGAAACAAGAACAGTGAAACAATATTCATAAGTTCATAAGTTTCTGGAAAATGTCTATGTAAAAGGTTTAAATGTGTATTCAACTGCTTTAAGTAGTAGTTAGGTGTTCAGAGTATATTTGTTCTACAGAAGAATACAGTGGTTGAGAAGATAATTTTGTGAGCCAGAATAACTAGAGTCAGATTCCACAGTTTTCACATAATGAAGATAGGAGGTAATAAAAGTACTGACCTCATGGGACTGTTTACAGATTAAATATGTTAATATGTTTGTGCTGTTGATATAGTTGTTGTCACTGCCATCATTATTACTATTTTCTTCAAAGATTTGTAGTGATAAACTATTTTAAAAATCATGGCTGTATCTCGTTCCTAATCGTCTGTTTTCCATAAAGGATACATTCTTTTAAATAAAATATTTACTGAAAAATTGCATCTGAGGCATTTTCTGAGTTGAATTTAGAGCCATAAGCAATAAGATTTCAACATTAAAAATGTATTGTATATAAATGATTTTATACAGAGTTCCAAATAAAAATAATTGCTGATCAAGGGGTTAAAAATATAAAGTAAAATGTTATCTTATATATATCCTATATTCCTCAGTTGACTTCATATTCTCTTCCTCAGTTTACTTGTATGAAGAAAATGTATGTTGTACAAGAGGATCTCTATGAAACTTCCAGTCTAAAGTTTTATTATTGTATTATTTGATTATATCATTTTCATAGGGAGCTGTGGCACTCTCAATACTAAGTAACCAAGTACTTCAACATTTGCTAAGAAGTATGTTTTTTAACTTCAAATAATAGATTGATCAGCTTTTGGATTATCTATGGCATTTTTATATCTTTTAGAATTTTTTGGAAACCTAAGTATTTAAAAAGAGCATTAGAATAATTTGGCATAGAATAGCTTTGTTGAGAGCAAAAGACAGGGAACCTACATAAAAATTAAGTAAATTTAGAATCCTAAAAAATATTTTAGAATAGACTATGAACAATTATAGGTGTATAATTAATAGAAAACAAAGTTTACTATCAGATAAGTTGAAAGAGTCAAGATTTTTGTTTAAGGGCATGCACAGAGCTTCAACCTTCACAAGAATGGGCTGGAGTATTGGTTGGGAGAGAAAGACTGGATGGAGATGCTATTTGTATTCAGGTAGTTTCCTAGAATGTATAAAGGAGAGTCTACTGTGACACAGATCACTTAATAAAAGCAGGATGCATACTTGTAGCAGATGTTGTTGGTGTCCACTCCAAATCCCTTGGAATTACTTTTACTACTTCCTGGGGGGTGCTTCTACCAATGCCTCACATTGACCGATATTTTCTGGAGGATTTCACTTATGCTATGGAATCCACCTCTCACTGTATTATTGTTCTCCAAAGAAACAGAATCAATAGGATATATTTATCTATCTGTCTATCCAGCTATCTATATACATATATATATATATAGAGAGAGAGAGAGAGAAAGAAAGTTTTTATGAGGAATTGGCTTGCCCAATTATAGAGGCTAAAGTCCCAAGATTTGTAGTTCACAAGCTGAGGACCCAGGGGTGCTGATGACAGTTCCAGTCTGAGTCTGAAGGCCTGGGAACCAGGAAAGCTGAGAGTGTAGTTCTAGGCCAAGGACTGACAGTCTTGAGATCCAGGAAGAGTTTATGTTTTATTTCAAGGCTGAAGGTAGCATAAAACTGAATGTCTCTGCTGGAAGGCAGTCATATAGGAGGAGTTCCTTCTTCCTTGTGAGAGGATGAGCCTTTTTGTTCTATTCAGGCTAACTGATTGGATGAGGCCCAACCACACTGGGGAAGACAGTCTGCTTTACTCTACTGCTTCAAATATTGATCTTATCCATAAAAACCTTCACAGACACCCTAAATAATGTTTGACCAAATGGACACACTGTGGCTCAGTCAAATTGACATAAAGTTCACTTCCCTAAAAGTAATTAGGAGTTAACTGGAGCATCCTCTCCCTTCATCCACCTTGGATAGTCAGTGACAAACTGGGGTGTCAAAGGTGTACAAAGGCCTTGCTTCCTGAACCCAAGTCATAACAGGCCATCTTTCCATTTATTATCCAAAGCTCCCAGAGGATTTAGAGAGAACCAGACTTTATCTGAAACTACATCTTATGCAGCTCCTTGTCCTTCTCTATCTTGCTTCCCTCATTCCCATACTGATTTTTCCTGAGAACACCTCCTTAATCAATCATGAGCATGAAATTTCCCATTGCAGCTCTGCTTCTAGAGAATCAGACATAAATAATAGCTTCACAGCCTTTGGAGAAACCTTGGGGAAAACCTAGAAAATAGATAAAATATTTACACATTCTTCAAACACTTCTCACCCAATCTTCACCTCCCAATTTTGATATTATAAACCTTAACTATATATAGGTATTACATATAAACAAGTTAATGTGTATGTAAGTATATAATGATTACTTATACAACTTAGTAACTAGTATTTATGTACTAATTTGTAGTTATACTTTTCTTCTATGCATTATTCATAGATTTCCTAAAAGTCAAAAACCATTAAACAGCATTTAAAATTTAAGACCATGTGAATAAGTATCCAATGAAGAATTGAGTCGTGGGACTGGATCTATAGGGAAAGAAATATAAACTAACATTCTTCAAAGCTTACAACTCAAAGAAGAATCTTCTAAGTCTAAAGTCAACATATTTTCTTTATGAACTTTTTGTCTGGTTCTCTCTAAATCCTCTGGGAGCTTTGGATAATAAATGGCAAAAATTCATAAACTTTCTTTATGAATTTCCTTTATGAATCTTCTGCTATGTCATAGTTAACTCATACTGCCTCTTATAGATGATGTCATCTTTCTTTCCTTTTTTCATTTTGCTGAAGGAACTTTTTTTATTTTCAAATAATGTCCTTAGTTGGTTAACATTACATGACCATCATCTTCAATAAACAAAAAGAGGAACAGTTTTAGGCCAGCATTACCCTGATACCAAGACTAGACAAACACACCAAAAGAAATGAAAACTATAGGCTAGTACCCCTGGTGAACATAGATACAAAAATTATCAGCAAAATATTAGCAACCGCATTTGACAGCATATTAAAAGGATCAGACACCATAACCAAGTGAGATTTATCCCTAGGATGCAAGGATGTTAAAATATATTAAAATCAATTAATATGATATACTACATTAATGGAATAAAGGATAAAAATCACATGATAATCTCAAAAGATAGAGAAAAAATATTTAACAATACTCAATACACTTTCATGATAAAAAAAACTCTCAAATAACTATAATTAGAAGAAAATTATCTCAACATAATAAATGTCATGAAAACTCCATAGCTAATACCATATACAATGGTAAAAAAAACTAAAAGTTTTTCCTCTAAGATCAGGATCAAGACAAGGATGTCCCATTCTCGCCAAGTTTATTCAACATAATTCTAGAAGTCTAGCCAGAAAAATTAGGTAAGAAAAAGAGACAAAAAGACATATAATTCAAAAGGGAAGAATAAATTTCCTTGTTTTCACAGGACATGGACTTATACAAAGAAAACCCTAAAGACTCCATAAAAAATTATTAGACATAATAAGCAATTTCAGTGTAAAGTTATGGAATACAAAATTAACATATAAAAATCAGTTGCATTTCTATACACTAAAAATGAACTATTTGTTAAGGAAATTAGGGAAATAATCCTGTAATAGAACCAAAAATAATAAAATACTTAGGAATAAATGCAAGTAAGGAAGTGAAAGATTTGTGAACCAAAAACTAAAGAACACTGATAAAAGAAATTAAAGAAGATACAAACAAATGGAAAGACATCCTGTGTTCATGGATTGGAAGACAATATTGTTAAAATGTCTGTGCTACCCAAAGGGATTTACAGATTCAGCACAATCACTATGAAAATCCCAATGATAGTTTTTACAGAAAACAAAAAATAATATTAAAATACATATAGAGCCACAAAAAACCCAGAATAGCTAAAACAATCTTGAAAAAGAAGAAAAAAGCTGGAGGTATCATACTTCCTTATTTCAAAATATATAAAAAAGCTACAGTAATTAAAACAATGTGGTACTGGCATAAAGACAGACATATAGACCAATGCGAAAGCATAGAAAGCCTAGAAATAAAACCCCATATGTAATATCAACTGTTCTTCAAAAAGGGTATCAAGAACACACTTTGGTAAAGGATACTCTTTCCAACAAATGGTGCTGGGAAAACAGGATATCCACTTACAAAAGAATGAAATTAGGCCCTATCTTATACCTTACACAAAAATAAAAACAAAACGGTTTTAAAAATAAAAACACATGCACAAAAATGACAAAAGCAGACAAAATCCTGATTTTAAAGTGGGCTAATGACTTGAATAGATATTTCTCCAAAAGAAGACATGCAAATGGCCAACAGGTATATGAAAACATATCCAAAGTCACCAATCATCAGGGAGATATAAAGTCAAAAGAAAGATTTTCACCTTACACCTGTTAAAATGGCTATTATTTAAAACAAAACAAAACAAAAATGAACAAAAAAACACACGTTGAGTAGGATGTGGAAGAATTATAAACTTGCACTTTTGCTGGGAATGCAAAATGTCGCAGCTGCTATGGAAAACAATATGGTGATTCCTAAAAAAATTAAAAATAGAACTACCGTATCATTCAGCAATCCCATTTCTGAGTATTAATTGAAAAAACTGTTTAGACATTTTCACAAAATGAGGTAGTAATTGTGTCTCTTAGCTAATTATTTATTTATTTACTTTGTTTTGATTTGTTTTTTGTTTTTAACATCTTTATTGGAGTATAATTGCTTTACAATGGTGCGTTAGCTTCTGCTGTATAACAAAGTGAATCAGCTATACATATACTTATATCCCCATATCTCCTCCCTCTTGCCTCTCCTTCCCACCCTCCCTATTCCACCCCTCTAGGTGGACACAAAGCACCAAGCTGATCCCCCAGTACTATGTAGCTTCTTCCCACTATCTATTTTACATTTGGTAGTGTATATATATACATGCCACTCTCTCACTTCATCCCAGCTTACCCTTCCCCCTCCCCGTGTCCTCAAGTCCATTCTCTATGTCTGGGTCTTTATTCCTGTCCTGCCCTTAAGTTCTTCAGAACATTTTTTTTTTTTTTTTTTAGATTTCATATATATGTGTTAACATTTGGTATTTGTTTTTCTCTTTCTGGCTTACTTCACTCTGTATGACAGTCTCCAGGTCCATCCACCTCACTAAAAAAAAACTCAATTTAATTTCTTTCTATGGCGGGTAATATTCTATTTTATATATGTGCCACAAATTCTTTATCCATTTATCTGTTGATGGACACTTAGGTGACTTCCATGTCCTGGCTATTGTAAATAGACCTGCAATGAACATTGTGGTACCTGACCCTTTTTGAATTATGGTTTTTTCAGTGTATATGCCCAGTAGTGGGATTGCTGGGTAGTATGGTGGTTCTATATTTAGTTTTTTAAGGAACCTCCATACTGTTCTCCTTAGTGGCTGTATCAATTTACATTCCCAGTTCAAGAGGGTTCCCTTTTCTCCACACCATCTCCAGTATTTATTGCTTGTAGATTTTTTGATGATGGCCATTCTGACTGGTGTGAGGTGATACCACATTGTAGTTTTGATTTGCATTTATCTAATGATTAGTGATGTTAAGCATCCTTTCATGTGTTTGTTGGCATTCTGTGTATCTTCATTGGAGAAATGTGTATTTAGGTCTTCTGCCCATTTTTGGAAATGTTTGTTTGATTTTTTCATACTGAGCTGCATGAGCTGCTTGTATATTTTGGAGATTAACCCTTTGTCAGTTTCTTCATTTGCAAATATTTTCTCCCATTCTGAGGGTTGTGTTTTCGACTTCTTTTTTTTTTAACATCTTTATTGGAGTATAATTGCTTTACAATGGTGTGTTAGTTTCTGCTTTATAACAAAGTGAATCAGTTATACATAAACATATGTTCCCATATCTCTTCCCTCTTGCGTCTCCCTCCCTCCCACCCTACCTATCCCACCTCTCTAGGTGGTCACAAAGCACCAAGCTGATCTCCCTGTACTATGCAGCTGCTTCCACATATATATGGAATCTAAGAAAAAAAAAGTCATGAAGAACCTAGGGGCAAGACAGGAATAAAGACATAGACCTACTAGAGAATGGACTTGAGGATATGGGGAGGGGGAAGGGTAAGCTCGACTTCTTTATGGTTTCCTTTGTTGAGCAAAAGCTTTTAAGTATCATTAGGTCCCATTTGTTAATTTTGTTTTTATTTCCATTTCTCTAGGAGGTGGGTCAAAAGTGACCTTGCTGTGATTCATGTCATAGAGTGTTCTATGTTTTCCTCAAAGAGTTTTATAGTGCCTGACCTTACATTTAGGTCTTTAATCCATTTGGAGTTTCTTTTTGTGTATGGTGTCAGGGAGTGTTCTAATTTCATTTGTTTACATGTTGCTGTCCATTTTCCCCAGCACTACTTATTGAAGAAGCTGACTTTTGTCAATTATATATTCTTGCCTCCTTTATCAAAGATAAGCTGACCATAGGTGCATGACTTTATCTTTGGGCTTTCTATCCTGTTCCATTGATCTATATTTCTGTTTTTCTGCCAGTACCAAAATTTCTTGATTACTGTAACTTTGTAGTATAGTCTGAAGTCAGGGAGCCTGATTCCTCCAGCTCCATTTTTCTTTCTCAGGGTTGTTTTGACTATTCGGAGTTTCTCGTGTTTCCATAAAATTATGAAATGTTTTGCTCTAGTTCTGTGAAATATGCCATTGGTAATTTGATAGGGATTGCATTGAACCTGTAGATTGCTTTGGGTAATATAGCCATTTTTACAATATTGATTCTTCCAATCCAAGAACATGGTATATTTCTCCATTTGTTTGTAACATTTTTAATTTCTTTCATAAGTGTCTTATTGTTTTCTTCATGCAGGTCTTTTGTCTCCTTTGGTAGGTTTATTCCTAGGTATTTTATTCTTTTTGTTGTGATAGTTAATGGGAGTGTTTCCTTAATTTCTCTTTCAGATTTTTCATCTTTAGTGTATAGGAAGGCAAGAGATTTCTGTGCATAAATTTTGTAATCTGCTACTTTACCAAATTCAATGATTAGCTCTAGTAGTTTTTTGGTAGCATCTTTAGGATTCTCTATGTATAGTATCATGTCATCTGCAAACAGTGACCGCTTTACTTCTTCTTTTCTGATTTGGATTCCTTATTAGCTTTTCTTCTTGGATTGCTGTGACTAAAACTTCTAAAACTATGTTGAATAAGAGTGGTGAGAGTGGGCAACCTTGTCTTGTTCCTGATTTTATTGGAAATAGTTTCAGCATTTCACCTTTGAGAATGATGTTGGCTGTGGATTTGTCATATATGGCCTTTATTATGTTGAGGTAAGTTCCCTCTCTGCCTACTTTCAGAAGGGTTTTTATCATAAATTGGTGTTGAGTTTTGTTGAAAGCTCTTTCTGCATCTATTGAGATGATCACATGATTTTTATCCTTCAATTTGTTAATATGGTTTATCACATTGATTGATTTGTGTATATTGAAGAATCCTTGCATTCCTGGGATATACCCCACTTGATCATGGTGTATGATGCTTTTAATGTGCTACTGTATTCTGTTTGCTAGTGTTCTGTTGAAGATTTTTGCATCTATGTCCATCAGTGAAATTGGCCTGTAGTTTTCCTTTATTTGTGACATCTTTGTCTGGTTTTGGTATCAGTGTGATGGTGGCCTTGTAGAATGAGTTTGGGAGTGTTCCTCCCTCTGCTATATTTTGGAAGAGTTTGAGAAGGATAGGTGTTAGCTCTTCTCTAAATGTTTGATAGAATTCACCTGTGAAGCCTAAGGGGCCTGGGCTTTTGTTTGTGGGAAGATCTTTAATCACAGTTTCAATTTCAGAGCTTGTGATTGTACTGTTTATATTTCCTATTTCTTCCTGGTTCAGTTTTAGAAGGTTGTGGTTTTCTAAGAATTTGTCCATTTCTTCCAGGTTGTCTATTTTATTGGCATAGAGTTGCTTGTAGTAATCTTTCATGATACTTTGTATTTCTGCAGTGTCAGTTGTTACTTCTCCTTTTGTATTTCTAATTCCATTGATTTGAGTCTTCTCCCTTTTTTTCTTGATGAGTCTGGCTAATAGTTTATCAATTTTGTTTACTTCTCAAAGAACAAGTTTTTAGTTATATTGATTTTTGTTCTCACTTCTTTCATTTCTTTTTCATTTATTTCTGATCTGATCTTTATGATTTCTTTCTCTTGCTTAATTTGGTTGTTTTTTTTTTCTTGTTTCTCTAATTGCTTTAGGTGTAAGGTTAGGTTGTTTATTTGAGATATTTCTTGTTTCTTGTGGTAGGATTTTATTGTGATATACTTCGCTCTTAGAACTGCTTTTGCTGCATCCCATAGATTTTGGATCATTGTGTTTTCACTGTCATTTGTTTCTAGGTATTTTTTGATTTCCTCTTTGATTTTTTCAGTGACCTCTTGGTTATTTAGTAGCATATTGTTTAGCCTCCATATATTTGTATTTTTTAAAGATTATTTTTTGTAGTTGATATCTAGTCTCATAGTGTTGTTGTTGGAAAAGATACTTGATACAAATTTCTATTTTCTTAAATTTACCAAGGCTTGATTTGTGACCCAAGATATGATATATCCTGGAGAATGTTCCATGAGCACTTGATAAGAAAGTGTATTCTGTTATTTTTGGATGGATTGTCCTATAAATATCAATTAAGTCTATCTTGTTTAATGTGTCATTTAAAGCTTGTGTTTCCTTATTTATTTTCATTTTGGATGATCTATCCATTGGTGAAATTGGGGAATTAAAGTCCCCTACTACGATTGTGTTAGTGTTGATTTCCCCTTTTATGGCTGTTAGCATTTGCCTTATGTATTGTGGTGCTCCTTTGTTGGATGCATAAATATTTACAATTGTTATATCTTCTTCTTGGATTGATCCCTTGATCATTATGTCATGTCCTTCTTTGTCTCTTGTAATATTCTTTATTTTAAAGTCCATTTTTTCTGATATGAGAATTGCCACTACAGCTTTCTTTTGATTTCCATTTGCATGGAATACCTCTTTCATCCCCTCACTTTCAGTCTGTTTGTGTCCCTAGGTCTGAAGTGGGTCTCCTATAGACAGTATATATATGGGTCTTGTTTTTGTATCCATTCAGCCAGTCTATGTCTTTTGGTTGAAGAATTTAATCCATTTACATTTAAGGTAATTATTGATATGTATGTTCCTATTACCATTTCTTAATTGTTGTGGGTTTACTATTGTAGGTCTTTTCCTTCTCTTGTGTTTCCTGCCTAGAGAATTTCCTTTAGCATTTATTGTAAAGCTGGTTTGGTGGTGCTGAATTCTCTTAGCTTTTGCTTGTCTGTAAAGGTTTTAATTTTTCCATCAAATCTGAATGAGATCCTTGCTGGGTAGAGTAATCTTGGTTGTAGGTGTTTCCCTTTCATCACCTTAAATATGTCCTGCCTCTCCCTTCTGGCTTGCAGAATTACTGCTGAAAGATCAGCTGTTAACCTTATGGGGATTCCCTTGTATGTTAAGTGTTACTTTTCCCCTGCTGCTTTTAATATTTTTTCTTTGTATTTAATTTTTCATAGTTTGATTAATAAGTGTCTTGGTGTGTTTCTCCTTGGATTTGTCCTGTATAGGACTCTTTGTGATTCCTGGGCCTGATTATTTCCTTTCCCATATTAGGGAAACTTTCAAGTATAGTCTCTAAATATTTTTGCAGTCCTTTTTTTTTTTTTCTCTTCTTCTTCTGGGACCCCTATAATTCGAATGTTGGTGCATTTGATGTTGGCACAGAGAACTCTGAGAATGTCCTCAATTATTTTCATCCTTTTTTCTTTATTCTGCTCTGAGGTAGTTATTTCCACTATTTTATCTTCCAGGTCACTTATCCATTCTTTTCCCTCAGTTATTCTGCTATTGATTCCTTCTAGAGAAATTTTAATTTCATTTATTGTGTTGTTCCTCATTGTTTGTTTGCTCTTTAGTTCTTCTAGGTCCTTATTAAACGTTTCTTGTATTTTCTCCATTCTATTTCCAAGATTTTGGATCATCTTTACTATCATTACTCTGAATTGTTTTTCAGGTAGACTGCCTATTTCCTCTTCATTTGTTAGGTCTGCTGGATTTTTACCTTGCTCCTTCATCTGCTGTGTATTTCTCTGTTTTCTCATTTGCTTTACTTACTGTTTTTGTGGTCTCCTTTTTGCAGCCTTCATGTTTGTAGTTTCCTTTGTATTTGGTGTCTGCTCCCAGTGAGTAATTTTGGTTCGGTGGTTTGTTTAGGCTTTCTGGTGGAGGGGACTGGTGCTTGTGTTCTGGTGGATGAGGCTGGATCTTGTCTTTCTGCTCTGCAGGACAGCATCTGGTGGTGTGTTTTGGGGTTTCTGTGAACTTATTATGATTTTAGGCAGCCTCTGTGCTAGTTGGTGTGGTTGTGTTCCTGTCTTGCTACTTGTTTGGCTTAGGGTGTCCAGCACTGTAGTTTGCCGGTTGTTTAGTGGAGCTTGTTCTTAGCTTTGAGATGGTGATCTCTGGGAGATCTTTCACTGTTTGATATTATGTGAGGCCAAGAGGTCTCTGATGGACCAATTTCCTAACTCAGCTCTCCCAGCTCAGAAGCTCAGGCCTGAAACCTGTCTGGATCACCAAGACCCTGTCAGCCACATGGATTCTGGTCTTGGAACTCCCTGGAGGGGTTGGGGGCGGCTGTCCCTCACTCTAGGTCCATTCATCCACATCAGATAATTATATGAAATCATTCAAATTACTCAAATTAAAGTAAAATCTGATGCCTTAAAAATCCCTGTTTTATTAAAAAAGTAGGCAGAAGACCAATCCATAATTATAGTTTTTCAGTGAATTCTGTATTCTCAGAAAATTCATTTGACCTTGCACAATTTAGCATATATATTTATTAAAAGATAACTATCATACTTGCTTTATGCATCTTCAAAATTATTCTTAGGATCAAATAAAATATTGAAAAGAGTACTGAAAAGTATTTAAAAACATGGTATAATGGAAAACACTTAAACTGTAGCTTTCACTCTGAAGTATCTTAAATTTTGTTAATCTTATTCACATTGAAAACAAAATTCACTTATTCAACACATTTATCAAGTTTACTGTCATCTGTGTGCTAGTCTCTATTCTAGGGGATTTAACTAAATCATGGAGCAAAACAGACAAATATCCGTGTGAGATTATTATCTTGCTGGATACCACAGTATAATTCCTTCACTGTTTCTGGTTAGTCATGAATCTTTCCATGCTTTCTGCCAACTCCAGTATAAGAAAAGGGTTTCCAGACAGAGAGTTCCCTATTGGTGAATGCATTATTGTTGTATAGCTAAATGTTGTATAACTGCTATTATGGCATAGCTAAGAGAAAGCACTCATGGAAACTATTGCATTAGGCTTATAAATTATGAGATGTTGAAAAGTTAAATTTTATTTCCGTTTATACAATAGTTAAAACCACTCATTCATTCAACTAATATTTATTGAGTATCCACTATGCTCCTAACACTGTTCTAGGCTCTTCAGATATGTCATTGAAAAAGTAGGCAACACTCCTCCTTAAATGAGGTTTATATGCTAATGCAGGATAGAATATATGCAAAGCCTATATCCCTGAAGGTGTTTTGAGAAAAATATGAAAATGAAAATATGAAAACTACTTAACACTTGGCATGAAGTTGATGTTCATTAAATGGTAACTAAAAAATAATCTTCATATAAATTAAATATGTTTTATTATCAAGAGGAAAATTTATTTACTGCTACTATTGATGTACTGTCAAGATGAATAGTTTTATTGGTCATGAATTTAAGTTATTATCTACTCAAATTTTAATAAGGTTATTGGTGCAAATCAGGGAGACAGTAGGTGAATTCATCAAAAAAAATTTCAACATTTTGAAGTTATATGATACTAAAGTATTTCACCAGCTGGGAACCTTGTGAATGGCAGCCTTTTTCTCATTATGGAGTTGGCAGGTAACGACTGGGCAGAATGCATGGTAAGATTGCCAATTAGCAACAATGTAGGCAATATAACATGGCATCCAGTAAGGTACAAATTCTGCAGAGCAAATTACTAAGAGTGTGTGTTTCTGGTAGAAATTGTGTTTGTATTGTCCAGGAGATTGAAAAAGACCACTATGCAATTATAGGCTACTTAACACCAGCTCTCCACAGGTGGAGAAAAAGCTTTGAATTATATAGCATTTGAAAACTCTTGAAGTGCTCTGATTTCATACTGTTAAATTATTATAATGACTTTATTATTCAGCATTGCCAGAGAATGAAACAAAATTATAATTGAATCATAGATAACACTTAAGAAAATATTTCACACATGCAGAAATATAGAGAATATACAATGAAGCAACTCATGTACCTATGTCCCCAAAAGAAAAATGTTAACTTTCTGTCAGATTTCCTTCAAATAAGGGTATCTTAGGTTTTTTAAATGATGTTCTCATAAAATAAATAAAATAATTATTTAAAGAACTTTCAGAATAAGCATTAACTAGCTCTAAAATTTTTTGAAAAAATTCTAAAATCTGGAAATATCCTTGATTATTTAATGTAAATGTAATGTAAAACTTTTAAAAAATTAAGTAACACCAGGGGTTATTTATCTTTACCTGAGTCAAAAGTACAAGAAAGAAGACTTTCTAAAGTTTATATATATATATATATATATATATATATACACATATATGTTTTGAAGTATGTTTATGAAATAACTTCTGACATCAGCTGCTTAGAGACTAGCCAAACTTCAAAGTTAAGGGCACACTCCTCCAAAAGACTGCCCTCACTTCAGACACCAGTCACAAGTTCAGGGTTCCCCAATCACCCTTCTGACTAGCTGCTATAAATTCAGGTGTTTCCAACACCCGCTCAAGTTTGATAATTAACTAGAATGACTCATAGAACTCAGGAAAGTGATATGATTTAGGCATCCTCATTCTATTATGCTCCCTTTACTGCTCGTTGCAGACATTGTTCTTTTTTACAAACTGAAATTTCAGTCAACCGTGCATCTAACAAGTCTACTGGCACTATTTTCCTAACAGCATTTGCTCACTTCATGTCTCTGTGTCACATTTTATTATTTCTCACAATATTTCAAACATTTTTCATTATTATTATATTTGTTATGGTGATGTGTGATCAGTGATCTTTGATGTTACTGCTACAACTTACCAAAGGCTCAGATGATGGTTAGCATTTTTTAGTAACAAAATATTTTTTTAATTAAGGTATGTACTTTTTTTAGACATAATGCTATTACACATTTAACAGACTATAATATAGTGTAAACATAACTTTTATGTGCACTAGGAAACCAAATAATTTGTGACTCACTTTATTAAGGTATTCACTTTATAACCTGAAACTGAACCTACAACATCTCTGAGGTATGCTTGTACTAATTTATTATAGCAAAAGGATAAATAACAATATATTGTAGCATCCCAAATAGGAAGCATCCATTGTCCTCTCCCTGTGGAGTCAGGACATATTACCCTCCTGACACATCTATGTGTGACAATATACAGATTATTGCCAACGAGGAAAGCTCACCTGAGCTTTGGTTCCTAAAATTTTTATTGGGGTTTCATTACATAGGCATGAATGATTTACTCATTTACTATAAAATTAAACTCAATTCTGGCCACCCTCTTGTACATGGAGAATGGGCTGATATGGTGTGCCTTAAAACCCCCAACCTTTTAATTAAGTGATTGGTCTTTCTGGCTTGGCCAGTCCCTACCTGAGTCAACTCATTACGGCACACCAGGTAGGGACCTCCTATTAGTCACCTCCTTAGCATAAGCTTATCATCAGGGCCCACCGTGAATAACAAAGACCGTCCTATCACTAAGGAAATTCTAAGGATTTAGAGGCTACCTCCCAGGAATTGGGAACAAAGACCAGGAATTTATTTTGATTTTTTTTCTTCAATCAATAAACTCTAAAACATACTAATTAGTATTCAATACTATGTTAACTATTATTATTGTGGATTGAGTATTGAGAAATTAGAAATACTCACTTCTACAAAGCCTATTTATAGTGGAAAAGCTCTGGCTAGAATGTCCATAGAACAAAGGCTATGCTTCAAGGTGGTGAAAAAGAAAGAGTGTTATGTTCAAGTCAGAGGCTGTTGGTTCAAGCTCTGATTCCGCTATATATTACTAGCAGGATGATCTTGGATAAATCACAACTTTTCTGGGTCTCAACTGACTATTATGAAATAGATATAATAATGATTCCAGCTTTGCCTAAATAAAAAGTTGGTTGTAAAATTTATATGATATTGCTAATGGATATGAAAATAAAATTATAAAACTCTTCACAAATGTTATTTTTTAAATCCCAGCTCTGCCACTTTTTACCTATCTAACCTAATGAAACTTTTAAGGAGTGAAGGAATATATAGATGCCCTGTGACCACAATACCTGATGGATTCACTTAAACTTAATTAATCTTTTAAATAAACCTGACAGGAGGGTGTAATTATCTTCACTTTTATAGTTAAGAAAAGTAAAGTCAGAAAGATTAAGTACCTTGGTTGCATTCACATATGTGACTATCTGGGCCTATTTAACTTGTGCTTTTCCAAATGACCTGTCTAAATGGTGGAGCTGAACTACATAATCCCTAAAATCTTTCCAGCTCTACAATTCCATGACTGTTTTCCTCCTAAAAGGATTATAGACTATGCGGTCAAAACATACTAGTGGCCAGCTGACCTTAGCTGAATAGACCTCCAAGGTGCTGGGAGGGGTTGGGAAATGGTATACAGCTGTGAAAGCAAAGAGTGCAATTGTTTTTCACAGGAAGTTGATAGGTACTACTTAAGAAGGTGATTTTAGCTGTTGATGGAGGCTTGATTAGGCTAGGTTATGTTATGGTAACAAAGTATATTAAAATCTCAGTGACTTAACATAACAAAAAAAATCATTTTCCATTCATGCTACATTCAGAACAGCAGGAGTCCCACTCATATTTGCTACTCAGGAGTCCAGATTATACAGAGGTTTTTTTTTTTGTTGTTTGTTTGTTTGTTTGTTTGTTTTTTGCAGTATGCGGGCCTCTCACTGTTGTGACCTCTCCCGTTGCAGAGCACAAGCTCCGGATGCGCAGGCTCAGCGGCCATGGCTCACAGGCCCAGCCGCTCCACGGCATGTGGGATCTTCCCGAACCGGGGCATGAACCCGTGTCCCCTGCATCAGCAGGCAGACTCTCAACCACTGCACCACCAGGGAAGACCCAGAAGTTTATTCTTGATTCAAGTTTTCATGGAAAGGGAAGGCAGGAAAATCATAAACTGGCTTGTAAAATTTCTGCTTCTGCCATTAGTTTAGTTTCAAAGGAGCAACAAAGGAGAATTCTACTGTATGTCCAGAAGAAGGAAAGCTGAACATATTTAACTGGACACAAAAGCTGTAATGACTATTACTGTCATCTACTTTTTGTCTGTATGATATTCATATCACATTTTTACACATTACTATCTTAATGATGACAATAAAATGCTACACTAGTGACGCCTCAGAAATAAGCAGACATCCCCTATACAATTTTAATGTAGTGCTTTAAAACTTACCTATTCCCATTGCCATTTCACTAGTGTCTTCCTAGAAGATAAACTAGTTTATCTGATGATATACACCAAGCAAAGACAGGCATTCAATACCTTGACTTAAATAAATTAACGGTATGAGAATTTTGACATTAAGTTTTTACAACCAAAGTATTATTTTGAGGTAGAAACTGGTCATATCCATATAGGAAAATCATTTAGTTTAAGGTCCAGGAAAGACATGAAAATAGTAAAGCAAGACAGGCATTTCTTTATTCTCTTTCACAAATGCACTTAAATATAAGTACCAGAAGAACCATGTACTTTATTGCTCAAACCAGGACTTTTTGAAGAGTGAAAGGAAATATAATAATAGCTACAATAGGATGACAAGTATAAAGCAGGACTGTTCTACCTAAAGTGGAATGTATTATCATTCTAAAAATGTTCAGAGGGAAACTATCTCATCATTGAAAAATTGGTTAGTTTTTCCTTTTCCTTCTAAGCCATAAATATATACACATAGTAGTTCCAGTTGAGACTGCATTTGTTCATCTGTTTGCTCATTTGTTGAACATTTATGTATGTACTTTATGCCAGGCTTTGTTCTACTACTGAAGAGAGTAGAATTAATTTGGTTTAGATGAGAATTGCAAAATAGAATTACAGGCTTACAGACAATTCATAGTTAAGAAACATCCAGTTAATATGTTTTGTGATGCTTAAATGTAGCAGATGATGATGTCATACATTTGCAGGAAGCTCTAGAAAAATTTCCTAAACCTTAAGGTTAAATTATCTACTTCAGTTTAAACTATTTTCTGTATATAGTTGAATCTAAGTATATATGTACACAAAATATAAATTTTATGCTTAAAACTAATATTAAGTTAAATTTTCATCTACAACTTTTGCTTAGTGATCCAAGTCTCATTAAATAACTTTTAGTTGTCTCAAAGATATCGAATTTAAAAACAAGGACCATGCAATGCATAGAATCTCTTTTAAAAGTTTAATAATGATGGTAACTATAAAACAAGGAACGTTGCTCACCACCTGGTTCCACAAGGATTAAGGCATTAGCCATTGCAGTCACTGACTACAGCATACCCTGAAAGGAATTCAGGATGAAGAATAGGATGAGGCACTATATGCTTTAAGAAAACATACAAAACAGAACCTTAGACAGTTGGATATGTTTCAGGAAAAATATTCATGATCCCAGATTCCTGCATTTTCCCATTCTTAGAAGAGCACACAGATTATTAACTGAGATATCGGTTCCTTGTGACTAGTGGTAACTTTCTACCGAGATGTATGTTGGATTGCATATGCTCCTTAAGCAAAAACCACATACATACTGTTCCCCTCACACCTACCTCTTCAGAGCAGTTCCTCAGAGTTATCTGAGAGACTGTCTCCTGGGCTGTAGACCTCGGTATGACACTGAATAAAACTCAACTTACAGCTCTTACGTTTCACTTTTTTTTTTTTCCAGTTGAGAGTGTGTTTCATGCTTGGACTTGAAATGTAGTAAAATAAAGATTTTTAAGGCAGAATTTTCCAGCTCTAACATTCTTAAGTCTACGATTTGGTTTTGTTTTGTCCTTTTTTCTTTTGGAAAGGTAAAATTTTTCTTAAATTACTTCTAATTATTTCTGGGCAAATTAATAAGACCTGGTATTATCTGAGGCAGTAGATATTTGGAAAAAAATATTTGGAAAAAAAATAAAAAAATATTTTAAAAATAGGAAGATCAATTTTTTAAAAAAAATTGAGATTAAAAAGAGTTATGTGATTTTAAAATGACATGGGAATTTGGTATAGAGAGTTTAATGTGTTTTGTTGTATAAAATATATTAATCACAAATCAATTTTAGTTGTGAAGAGAATTTAAAAGTTATCTAAAATATACTAAAGATAAATCCAAACACAATAACAAATACTCAGTGACTCCCCGAAAAATAACTAATATATATAAAGTATGTTAATAGCTAGTGTAAAATAGCAATGATGGCTTGATGACTCATCCAGGACTTTCTGCACTTAAGAAACTTGAAACTGATCTCGGGTGGCCTCAGCCTGCAGCTACCTGAAGCGAGATTTCAGTTCCCGTCCACTGATTGAGGTCGGGTCGCAGCAGTGAGAGCACTGAATCCTAGTCACTAGACCAGTGGTCAGTGACAAGGCCCTGGCCCTATGGCTTTGCAGAAAAAGAATTCCCACAAAGACGGAAAATAGTGAAACAAGTAAAGTATTTATTAGGAGAAAAAAGAATATAGTATGTGTGGATAGACACACGGGCAGGTTGAGAGAGAGAGTCGCACCCTTGTGACAGTTTAAATCACTTATATGGGGCATTTCTTCCGGGTTTCCTTTGGCCAATCATTTTAATTTGACTGGTTCAAAGTCCGTATTTGGCATATATCAGGATTTTCCCATGTGTGCATGCCCATCTCTTAGCCAAGATGGATTCTCTCGAAGAGGTCTATGGGTAGATTTAACCACTTGACAACACTCCCCTTTTGACTTTCTGTACATGTGTAGTCAGGGAGGTCTCCTGACTTCGAGAATGAGGAATATGTGGTCTCTTATCTTCTACCTGGTCAGGACCCAGCCTCCTCTCTCAATTGTCCTGTTATTCTTTATTCTCTTTTTTTTTTTTTTGATTTTTTATTTTATTTTGTGTGATTTTTCTTTTTCTTTTTCTTTTTTTTTTTTTTTTTTTTTTTTTTTTTTTGCGGTATGCAGGTCTCTCACTGTTGTGGCCTCTCCCGTTGCGGAGTGCAGGCTCCGGACACGCAGGCTCAGCGGCCATGGCTCACGCGCCCAGCCACTCCGTGGCATGTGTGATCCTCCCAGACCAGGGCACGAACCTGTGTCCCCTGCATCGGCAGGCAGACTCTCAACCACTGCGCCACCAGAGAAGCCCTATTTTGTTATATTTTTAACATCTTTATTGGAGTATAATTGCTTTACAATGGTGTGTCAGTTTCTGCTGTATAACAAAGTGAATCAGCTATACCTATACATATATACCCATATCCCCTCCCTCTTGCGTCTCCCACCCACCCTCCCTATCCCACCCCTCTAAGTGGTCACAAAGAACCAAGCTGATCTACCTGTGCTATGTGGATGCTTCCCACTAGCTATTTATTTTACATTTAATAGTGTATATGGCATTGCCATATATACACTGTCCTGTTATTCTTGTCTCGCAGTATCGGTCCACAGGGACGAACTCAACCATTTGCCCTGGGGTTCCATCTATCTACTGACTCAAAACCAAGAGACCCAGCAAGTGGACACAAAACTGCTAGCATAAGGGATTCCCACAAATACAGTTTACAGCTCACAGCTAAATGTTAAATAGCCCATGAAGAAATCCACCTCATGAGAGAAGACACAAGAGAAAATTTTACTTTTTATCTGGGGCCCCATATACATGTATCTAATTATTTTTCTCCTGTTAATCTGTTTGATGTTTATCTGATTATTAGAGCAGCCAAAGAACCAAGAAGGTAGAGGAAACATGTTTCCTCCCCAACAACTTATTGTTTGAACTCACTTCGCAGGCTGGTGAGTTTGTGGGTCACCAATAATACTGGATACATTTCTCTTTCTGCCTCAATTTTGTATTCTAAAAACTTGGTTTGGATCCAGAGAGAGTGTTCTCTTTGGTTTTCTACCTGCCTGGGGTGGATTGTGTGGAGATTGTCAGATCTGTGATTGAAGGTCAGGTTGGGGACCAACAATTTGTAGCCAGCTGGGCAGAATTGTGGGCAGCCTGGACACTCCATTTGCAGCTGTCATCTTACTGATCATTGCCAGCTCTCTGGGATTTCCTTTGAGTACAAATAAAAGGTCTCAGCCCATAAGGACTCTTCTTTCACTCCTGTTGCCTTTGCTTACTGTCTATAGCAATGAGTGTCCTTACCTTTTTCCCCTTGGCTATTTTGGGGTATGGGGGCTGCATTTTCAGTGCTGTTTTGGGGAAAAGTATTATGTCTATGATTAAACCATAAAAACACTTATTGGCTGAGTCACATTTAAAACAAGTATACCTTCTGAAGCTATGCTAGAACACCAAGTTTGTTTGTAACGGCTCCTTTGAGAAAAGGTAAATCTCCCAAGCTGGCTTCACTAAGACCTTCCCTTCCTACTCCAGCCCCTCAACTCTCTATAATTATTGGAACTTTAGGAATCCCTGCTACACCTCAGGGGCTTTCAAGGGACTCAGGGACCCTTAATTTTTTTAAAAAATTAGGTAATTGGAAACAGAATTTAGTCCTTTGCTTCCATGTCAGAGCAAAAGAAAACTATAAAAGTCTCCAAAAATATTGATGGAAAGTTTTAGCCCTCAAGTTAGGCAGGTAACATGTTCTATCCCCCAAAACACAATTCAGATAAAAATATAAAGTGGAACAAAGATGAGAACTGACTCATATAGAAACTAATGACTTTTGTGTTACTGTATTTATGCCTGACTCATTGTTAAAATTTTATAATGAAAGCCATAAAGATCTCTATTTGCACTTGTCTATCTGGATGTACATATGTTGTATATATGTGATATTTTCCAATCTTCAAATGGTATTACCAAATTAATAAAAGAGCTCTATTCTAATTCACTTAGAGAAAAATAAGCACTTGTATAAATTAAATACTTCTAAAACTCAGAAATATACAAACCAATCCATTGCTTTTCAAATTTATATGATTTGGATAAACCTTTGGTGAATAGGACTAGTTTAATATTGTTGGTTTAGTAAAACTGGTATGTCTTCAGAGGTGTTATCATTAACTACAATACAGACATAAATTTTTATTCAACCTGTGAAAGCAGCTCTTTTACCCCTTTCCTGTTTGTCCATTTCTCTTCCCCTGTGACCTTAAAAGAACTTAATTATAGAAATGAGCTACTAAGCAATTGAAACCAACTCCAGACTTATGTTCTCCTGAATGCACACCATGCCTTGTCTAACCTGTTGATTTTTTCCTAGATAAAAAGAAGAATGAACAATTAAGCAGTTAAAAATGACTAGCTCTCTACCCAAACAGCCCCCTTAGCAATCCTGCCGGTAGATCATGTGGGCAAGATAACATCTAAAGAAAGAGTTAACCAGTCTGCACTCAGTGGAGAATGATGCAGAGCCCAACCTCCTGCCTCGATGATTCACTGAGATTCTCCCCCCTCCCCGACATTTTTCCCTTTGAAAAAGCCGTCACCGCTGAGCAGAATCTTCACGGTTGTTCCCTGGACACAAGTCCACCATCTTCCCAGATTGCTAGCTTTTCTGATTAAAGCACCTTTCCTTTCTACTGACACTTGCCTCCCAAATTATTGGTTTGTGAGCAGCAAGCAGCTGAACCTGGGCTTACTAGTCAAATAAGCTAATATTATATCTACTAGGTTCTTAATTATAAAACTTACAGATTTGATTTTAATCAAATTGAGTCAGTTTTCTTAAAAATCGATTTCAACAATAATTCTGTTTTATGATGTGTTTGCTTAAAAGTAGTTTCCAAAATCTTTTTGGTAACTTGAAACCTTAGGCTTATTCTAAGTTAAGTAATAGATATTCAATAAGTAGAATATTTCTAAACAGATAAAATGCTGAAACCTTACTAAACATACACTTAAATATATATATATAATATATGTGTGTGTGTATATATGTAATTTGACTTCATCTTATAGAAGGACTACGGATATTTGTACTAGTTAATAAAGATGTCCTTTCTATCCCCTTGAAAAGTTGTATATAAAGGAGCATATGCCTCTAGACAGGTACTCTGAGGTATAAGCTTCAGATAGTGTTAACAACTTTGAAGTCATACCACTGGACTAAGTGAGAATTTCTCGAACTCTGGTGGAAAAGCTGATGGCTTCATGAAATTATTAACCCAAGATCAAGCAGAACAAGAACTAATTATATGAAATTAGATGAAGTAATAAATAACTACTATGTTTTCTGTGAACAATTTTGGAACATTGCTTGGTTCTTTAATATTCTTTTTTCCAGGTTTAAGAAACCCTTTGTTTCCTTTTCTCCTAAGTTAACTATAGCTTACAAAAATTTAGTAGATTATACTTGTGTAAACAGAAATGAAACATTTATCTTTTCTCCTTGCCTGATCACTCTAGAATTCAGAAACTCTCATTAAGTATTCTTACATGGCAATATAGATATTTGCATAAATTCAATGAGAATCTGTTCTTGTAACAGGACATAATTGGGAAAATTAATATTATCAAGGCTTTAAGTGGAATGTCATATTTGAGAATGATGTGCATAGAATCAGATGTGACTAGACAGTTTTAAGGAACTAAGATTAACTTTATGAGCCAATGCTTACAAAGCTCTCTTGGGAAAAACTGATTTGTTACTTAGCATAAAAGGGTTCCAGACTTACAAGTAAGTGAAGAAGGTTACTTCCTAGAAGGCCCAGGAACCTTAGGATATTAGGGGGTACCTTAAGGAGAGAAGATTCCATCCAAATCTCTAAGTATTGCAGGCAAAGTATGTGAGCTCTTGGTATGGTTTCTAGAAGTCCAGTCTAAGGCTCTCTATAAAAACTTGCAGTAAAGCAAACTTAAACAGAAGGCTATGTGTTCAGTTACTATTCTTGCTGCACTTATGTAAATATTTAGGCCCAATTTAATAAGACTAGACTTAGTTTGTAAACAAAAATCATCTTGCTTTGATTATCTTTGGATAAAATAAGAGTTATTGTAGAGAGAAATTTTATGTTTCAATGAAACTCTATAATCTACCATGTGGCTTTTCAGATTCTGGTCCTGTTCACTGTCTTTGAGCTATTTTTCACCTTTGTAAATTGGATCCTGCTATCTTGAGCATTTTGTCAGTAATTAATTTGTCAATAATTAATGTTTCCAATTTTTCTCCCACCCTCCTGACTTGGAGTCACTGAGAACTAAAAACTGACTGTCCAGATCTTTATTGATATTCTAAGTTGTGTAGCAGCTCTTCCTTTCCCAAAGCCCTGTAAGGTGACGCTGGACAGCTTGACATAATTTCGAAGGACTTACAATAGTTTGAGTCAGTTGGGAAGTTCAACTGAATCCCTGCATCTTTCTTTCTCTGCTCCTGAAAATAACCATGACAATGACACTGATGTCTATGCCATCACCAAGGCCACTGAAATTATAAACCGGGGAATCCATCAGATTGCCATTGCTGTCCTCTCTGCATCATCTACAGACACTTTGAGACTAATCTCCTTAATTCTGCACTCTGGACTCAGAAACTAGGCTTATCATCTGCTCCAACCATTGTTCTTATTTAAAAATCTTTTTTTTGTTTCCATAGAAATGTCCCTCATTTGATGCTTGATTACTTCTACTATATAGAAGCCTAACTTTGATTTGTGCCATGCTCCCACCTTCACCATTGCTTCCTTCTATAAGACACAACCATTTAACTGGACTGATCTACCTATGGCAGGACTGGTCCATTGGGACATGGAGTAATGTCTTTAAATTTGTTCTTTTCTGCTTATTCATCCTTATTTTAATCAATGCTGTTTTTCCTTTTGGTAGATTTCTTACCTCACAATTTCTACCTGGAATCTATCTCCACACCAATCTACATAGATTTTTTTTTTTTTTTTTTTTTTTTTTAGCTATGCTGCATGGCTTGTGGGATCCTAGTCCCCCAACCAGGGATCGAACCCAGGGTCCTTAGCAGTGAAAGCATTGAGTCCTAACCACTGGACTGCCAGAGAATTCCCTATTTTTTTTTTTTTTAATGAAACTTCTAAGGAAATTTCAAGTGGGGGAAATGTCAGGACCCATTTAGACTCTAGGAGTTGGTATAAGGATGACTGTAAAATGAAAACATTTGAGCTACAGAAGAGGCAGAAAAAAATCTTATCAGAACTTCCTTTATCTGACTAAAGCAGAGCTTCCTGAAAATTCAGCTGCCATGAATTTCCCTCAGAGGGAGTTTCCTGTGAATTTAGCTCTCCAAGAGACAGACTGCCCATTGTCATTGTCATTTAAAAAAAGCTCAAGAAAACCTTCCATACATTCCCATGGAAGCCCTAAATTCTCCCTCTCCATTTTTGTTGATTTTGGCATACAAACCTTTATTTCTGACTATTCAGTGAATTACTCATCACTGAGCAACTCCTGCATGAGAAGTGTAAATAAACTTTATCTTTACTTATATTAATCTGCTTATTGTCAATTAATTTGCAAATCCCCAAACACTGGAACCAAGTTGGAAGAGGAAAAAGTTTGTTCTCCCAACATATCTTACATATATTCCAAAGATTTCTCATGTAGTGAAAATAATATATTATTACAACAGATGTGTGTCTGTTAATCAACTGTACATTTAACAACTTTATTCCAATATAATTCATACAGTTTGCAATCAAAATAAAAATAAGCATTAAGTTATGGCAGATTAAATTCTGTTTGAAAATGGCAGACTAGGCACAAATGTTTTCTTACCCACTATTCTAAGTTTTGAATTTAAATGACCAAAACTTATAAAAAATACATTAAGTTAAAACATAATGAAACCACAATAGCAGGGAAAGGAGAAATCCCATTAGAGAATTTGAAAAATAAAAGGCATACATAATTGAATAGGGGAGAAATTACAACAGTAAAATCTTGTGAGAAAAACAAGGTATGTTCTGTAATTTTTAAGAGAGCTTTGGGGATACTACAGCCCAAGAATCAGCAAATACACAAGGCAGGAGGCTGAGGAATAACAGCATTCAGAATAGCTCATCTTCGGACTTTGGCCCCTTTTCCATTCTTAAACCAACCATCAGGAAGGAATGGACTTTTCCTTAAGGCCTAAACCTCTATAGAAGGAAGACTCCTGTTTAGAGCTCTGAGACTTGAGAGAAAAGCAGAGCAGAACTAAGCTACTTCATCAATTTGCAATAAATCTTAAAATAAAGGGAAAACAAAGGGGTCCAGGGAAGAATGACATCAAAGAATACCAACTCACACATCCACTTTAATTTGGAAATAATGGATGTCACCAGTTTAATTGCCCCTTGCTGCCCATGCATTCTAAAGGAAACCCCGATTGTCAAAATGCACAATCCACTTACACAGAATATACTGTCACCATCCTATGCAAAAGTAAACCTCATGAAGGGTATTACCCTTCACATCACAATAAAAAACATTGCTAGTCCCTTATGAAAATCAACATATTTTACCCATTGATGTGAAAAAAGAATTAAGGATCATTAGACACTAGGGAATAAAAATTGATGCAATGAATGTGAAGGACAAAAATGAAAACTGGAATACGTGACACTAAGAGACACAGAGAAACTTCAGCATACAAAGGTAACATAACAAATTCCAATCACTATACTTAATAAGATTTAAGATAAATACACAAAATAAGAAAATAAATAATGGGAAAGGAATAATCAGAAAGATTCTGGTGAGGAAAATTATAAAACATGGAGACAGACAAGACAGGTAAAACATGGAGATTACAAAGTGTTCTTCAATACAGTACTGGGCTTGACTTTCTAGACTTTTTATATCCTGTGCTCTTTTATGACTCTAATGAGTCTGAGGTTAATGTGTGAATTTTCGACTGGTAGAAATGCAAATTTTTTTTTTTTTCTGTTAAAAAAGGTCTCCCCCAAACTTACAAGTTATGGACATTAAGCAGGTTGAATCAAACTCAGCAATCTTATGCTATCATTGCCTATAAATCTTAGCTTCCTAAATGTTCCTTGATATGGCTTTATCATGGTATTTCTTCCCTCATTAACTACTGAGTGAATAAAATCTTTGACACATGTTTATTTTATATTTGCATAAGAATCATGTTTTTTTTTTTAACTTTTAACTGTTGTGGAGGTCATTTACTTTGATGCCCAAGTGGACTTACCTGATGAAGTAAAAAAAAAAAAATGTATTGCCAGAAAAGTGCATCTCATGGGCTGTTTAAACCCAGGCAAGTCTTTTTTTGACTCTCACAGTAAAACTCAGAACCTTACATTTCCTGACTCTCTAGTTGTGCTTTTAATTCTTTTTCCTAGTGATTTTGTGTTTTGCTTTTATATCTAATTTGTGAGCTGATAAGTTTTTCCATTGATAACTGCAGTAATTGGAAATGTGGTTTTATGATTTGACCATTTGAAGCTCTCTATCAGATGGATGATGGTGATCTATTTTCTGTTGGGTGGTAGAGGACAAAGAATGTTTTGAAAGTCTTCTTATTTGTTTGTTATCTATTTATGAACCCAAATATCTTAAGAACTTTGTGCCCCACTGGGAAGGGAAGGAGCTTTTTGATATCTACCTGGTGGATTTTGTGTTTATGGTTTACTCTGACCTGTGACTGATGTTATAGAACTAAAACTATAAGCTCTCTATGAGTCTATAATTCAGAAAAGCTTTTACGTTTCCTGGTATAAGAGTGACATCTTTTCCTACTGCCAAAAGGCATTAAAATTAACGAGGTGATTAGGTTTCTTAAAGTACCTCTGCTCTGACTGTTTTATAAAAATAAATACACTTAAAAATAAATCTAATGTTCCTAAAATTCACAGAAAATAAGGAAAGCGAGCTTCTAATACCTTAAGAATGCGAGACATCTTAAGAAAAAAATATTCTTATGGAAACTGCTATGTCAGAAACATTTAAAAATCCAAATGTGTTAAAATTTTGCTGAAGATAACTCTGTTTTGATCAGTTTATTTATAAGAAAAATATAGACTATATTAGTTACTGCCAAATATTGTATTTTACTTTATTTCTATTAAAATGATAAATTGGTATTAGAGTTACTAACATAGTAGTAAAAATTACTCTTTACCTTCTCTGTAATTTGCCCAGATAGACGTGAGGTTTCAAATATCTCCAGAATGATTTTCTCTACTTTGTGTTAATAGTTATTATATCCTTGAATACTTAAAATAAAGACAACAGTATACAAAAAAACAAAGAACAAAACTTTCTCCTTTGTGAAAGACTAGAATTCATTCCATTACTTCGATTAAATAAGTAGACAAACAGTACTGCTTTTCAGGCTCTTAAGATTCTAACTTTATAAAATGACCAAATTTTTTTGATAATTCTTTTGATTTTGCCTTCCCCAAATCAGATCCTAAGCTAAAAACTAAAATAAAATAACATTTTCAGGTTACACTTCACAGCTAAAACTATCTTTGAGTTTTCCCAGAGAACCCCAGGAAAATCAAAAAGATTTGTTATTTCATCTTATAAAAAGAGGGTGGGTTCTAGAATGATTAGGTTTGTTTAGTAGGCTCCATGAGACACTCACATTCCCTAGGTTCAGTTTACAGGGAAACTGCTATTGGCAGTGTTTTAGAAATTGTATTCTTTTTGAGAAGGCCCTGGAATTTTGTTAGTCCTCACTGTCCATAAAATATTCTTGTCCTTCATGTGAAATATTGATCAAACTCTCATAAAATAGTTATTTACTGTACCTTAATAGAGAATTTTACCTTTCTCCATTCTTATATTATTACTTTTTGTAATAAATTAAGTCTCATTATAAAACAAGTTTCTAGCAGGCTCTTCTATAAGTTATAGACTAGAATTAGTATATTCAACAAAGAATATCAGCAGCTCATGAAAAAGATTATACAAGATATTCTGAACTATTGATACTTCAATATTTCAAAGAATATACTCTTAGGTGAACAGTTTCAACCTCACACTGCCTAGACAACTTTCAGACTATTCTAGTGGACTGAATGAGAATTTCCTGGACTCTTGTCAGTCTGGAAGAGAACACACTCCATGAAAGCTCACTGCTAACTCAAGATTCAGTGGGAAAAAAATTGATTTATATAGGACTAAATGAAAGGATGAAGGTAATTTTATTGTGGTTATTTTTGTATGTATGCAAAGGTTGAGTCACTGTCTTCTTTATTTACCTCTAAACCACAATTTAGTAGACTATAATTTTATGAACTGAAATAAATCATTTCTAAAAGGTATCTGATTCTATCACCTCAGAATTCAGAAAGACAACCTTATATTTAGTCTTATTACTTTCCATGGTATTATAGTTATCCACATATGTTCAATAAGAATCTGTCCTATTTTACTGGGACATTTAAACAAAGACTGTGCACCTGAGGTCATAACTGGGGCTTCACATTTGAGGATAAATCTCATTTACTCAAATAGGACAAACCTAATACTAACCACTTATTTATTGATATGTAGACTCAGTCTAAAAATAAGAAAAGGAACTTCATTCTTTTACACTACTCTCCCTGAATATTTCTCTGTGGACTTTTTCTTCTGCCTCTTGAGTGAGAATTTTTCCATAGGTTTTTCAGTCACTTAGTGAAATTTTCTGTCCAATTTAAAACTTCCAAACTTTCCCACAATTAAAGTTTTTATTTCTGCCAACTCTAACCTATTTTAAATCAGATAATCTATGATGTGGAACCATGGGTAATTTTTTTTCTTTATTTTCCTGCTATGTTATTCTCTCACTAACTGCTGTTTTAGGCTCTTCCAGTATTAGAAAAGGAATGATGCTGATAACTTTATAAAGAAATTCCCAATAGGCTTTTTAAACTTTCTTTCTTTTATATAATTTCAAAGTGAGTAAAGATAAAAAACTAGCTGAAAGGTCAAACAAACTCTTAATATGCCTTGTATAGGGGCCACTTACACCTATCATATTATCCTTGACCTTAGGGATCTCTGCCTAAACTCTGAGACAACAGAAAAGTAAGAGTTAACATCCTGTTACTCTAATACACATTAGAGCTTATCACAAACCAAGCATTTTTCTGAATATTTTATGCATACAAACTCATTTAATCCTCAAAATACTACTAAACTTAGTTCATTTTATCCTCAATCTTACTAAAAAGTTCATATAAATACCCTTATTTAAATATAATCAGGTCATTTTTGATGAAAATAACTGTCCAAGTCATCCCACGGAGAGCTGTGACCATGTTAGAAACATGGCCAAGTAACATTCCTACAAATGTTTGTTAAATAATTCCTTCACATTGAAAGCAATCCTCAAAGTGATTTTTATGGCATAGTGAAAATATCCAGTGCCAAGTATCTTGGGCTCTGCTATGTACTCTAGCCCATTTGGCCAAGCACAATGTAAGTGGGAATGGCCAAGGCTCTGAGAAGTCCTATAGTAGGAAAAAAGAGTTTTAGTTTCTCTATCAAACTGATGAACATGGAATTAAAAAATTATCAAGTAATACACTAAAAAATAAAATAAAAAATATAATCAAACTATAATATAGAGACATAAAGTAACATGTCTAAGTTAGTGGCAAGGTTGAATTAAAGCTTTTCACTATACTGAATCTAAGGACAAGGAGGTTATCACATAATGAAAAAAAGAAAAAAATAAGATGTAACTATCATGATTTCCTGTGACCCAATAGAATAATCTTAAACGTATGTAACACTTAACAAAAGTAGAATAAATTTACATTCCAAAAACATAATTAAAGATTTCAATGCATATCTTAGAAAATGATACACTAAATACATTTAAAAAATTAGGAGGGATATAAAATAGTTGAACCACACTATTGACAAATTAGGTATTATTGTCAATCCAAGGCCATTCTTCTTTTTTTCTTCCTTAAATATAGTCCAGAAAGATACACTCCAATTACTGGAAAGAATATATGTGTGAGAAGAGAGGGGAAAGAATAAGATGGAGAATGAGATGGAGAAGGGCAGGCTTTAGATATACTTGAAAAATTTTATTATTTTTTTAAAAGAATAGCAATCAAACCTAAATATGATAAAAATCTTAACATGTTAAAACTAAATGCTGGACACATTAGTGACTGTAACCTTACGGTTTTTAATTTTTTTTGGCTTTGCTATATATTTTAAATGTTCATATTATTTAAAAAATAATAAAAAATCTCTTGATACAAACATTATCTTCAGTGTTTCTGACAACTAAGAGAAGTTTTAGTTATAAAACATACTGCTTTTCTTTGACAAAGTGCATCCTGTTTTCCTGTTCAGGAAAGTAATTTGCATCAATTTCTTGCAGTTGTTACCTATGCAGTGACCTCCTGAAAGAAACTAAGGCTTTTACTTTTTTATTCATAGCCACATAGCTCCATTTCAATGCTTTGAATCCCAAACTGGCTTCTCAATTTGTTGTCAAAACTGTGTGTGTGTGTGTGTGTGTGTGTGTGTGTGTTAGATGGGGAAGGCAGGTGTGCAGGGTACAAAGGGCTTGAGATCTTAATTATATAAGATTTGGATCCAGGACTTGGAACTCTATTTTTAATTTGGTATCCATTCCCCAAACTTTAGGCAGGACTGTGCCCCCATTTCAGCAGGAAGCAGCCAGAGTGGTCGTTGCCCTGTTCCCTGAAAGATTTGGGGAAAGATAAAACCAAAGTGGAGGTTAAAACTGAATCCCCTTAAAACCAAGTTCCTCTGTGAAGTTTATGATTAATATCTCTATCTAAAATGATTATTCCCTTTCTTGCCCAACATCTGTTTCCTCAAGATTGAGGAGTATCAAAGAAAGGGGGGGGGAGTGAAACTGAGTGGGGTCTGGGCACAGAGGCATCTTTTTGTCCCCCATTTCTTATAAGCAAGACTCCAGCTTCCATGACCTTCCCTGAGTTCCAAAGGGCAGATTATCAAATAGCTACTAATCAAAGGAGGAACAGCCAAGAAACCACCTGAGGCAAGATTAAAGTGACCAGAGAAGCTCATCAAGTTTAGGAGACTAACCACCTGAGATGAGATAAAGGGAGTGCAAGCCCTACACACACCATAGTCTTGTCAGAGACCCCACCCTTGAATCATTGTTATAAAACCCCTCATTAAATCCCCTGGGGTTGGGACACAAAGATATTCAAGGCAGGAACCTGCTGCATCCCCCTTTGACTGACAAAGTAATAAAGCTATCCTTTTCTATTTCATTAAAAAAAAAAAGAAAGAAAACACTCGACAGGAAATATAAAGGTAAGAATAAAGCAGAAATAAGTGTGATAGAAAACATACAATAGAGAAAATTAACAGAGTCAAAATGTGGTCACTGAAAAGATTAATAAAACTGGTGTATTCAAAGAAGTAGTGAACAAGAAAATAGAGAGAGGGAGAGGGGAGGGTGAAGAGAGTTACCAATATCAAAAAGAAAAGGGAGAATAGCTCACATATATTGGAATAAGAATAATGAGATATTATTGAAAGTTCTTCCAATAAATTCAAGAACTTAGACAAAATGGACAAACACCTTGGAAAATACAACTGAAAACCAACATAAGAAAAAAAAAACTTGAGATTCCCTGTTTATGTTGAACATATTAAAATTGTAATTAAAAACATATCCAAAAATAAACTCCAGGTCCAGGTGGCTTGACTGGTGAATTTTATCAAATATATAAGGAGAAATTAATATCAACATTACACAAATTCTTTCAGGAAATAGAGAAGGGGCAATTTCCCAACTCATTTTTTGAGGCCAGAAAAACATTAAAAGTTATCAAGGACATTTCCACAAAGATACATTATATGTCAATATCTCTCATAAACAAAAATGTAAAAAATCCTCAACAAAATATTAATAAATCAAATCCAGCAATACATAAAATAGATAATACACCATGAGAACACAGGTCTTAATGGAGGGATCAAAGATTGGTTTGCAACTCAGAAAACAACTAGTGTAATTTATCACATTATCAGAATAAAAATTAAAAGAAAAACATGATGATCTAAATAGAAGCAGAGCACTCTCTGTCAAAATCTAATACTCATTCATATCTTAAAAAAATCTTTAGCAATTTAGGAATAAAAAGAGACTTCCTCAATCTAAAAAGGACAGCTCTGACAAACCTATAGTTAACATCATAGTTACTGATAAAATATTTTACACTGCCTCAGAAGACTGGAAACAAGACAAAATATTCATTCTCACCACTTATATTCAAGATTATACTGGAGTTCCTAGCCAATGCAACAATCAAGGGAAAAAGTAGTAATATTTAGAAAGGAAGAAGTAAAACTTTTTATTCAGAGATGATGACAAATACATAGAAAATCCTAAGGTGGGTAAAATAAAGTGAATTTAGCAAGGTCTAAGAATTCAAGGTTAATATTAAAACAAATTGTATTTTTATATATTAACACAAAATTGGAACATAAGCATTTAAAAATATCATTTATTAACATCAAAACTATAAAAAAGAAACAGGAATCAATGTAATGAAAGTTGGACAAATATTCAAAAATGGAAAACTACAAAACATTGCTGAGCAAAATTAAGAAAGACCTAAATACATGAACATATATATCATGTTCATAGATTTCAAGATTTAGTATTGTTAAGATATTAATTCTTCCCAAGTTGATCCATGGAATAAATGAAATCTCACACCTTAAACCCTAGTAGGATTTTTTTTTCTTTTTTGGTAAAATAATGACAAGCTTAGTCTAAAATTCATATGAAAATGCAAAGGATCTAGACTAGCTGAAACAATCTTGGAAAAGCAGAACAAAGTTGGAGGACTTACATTAACTGACTTCAAAAGCTACATTAAACAGTAAAGAAGATAATTTGGTACTGGTGTGCAGATAGACAAATTGACCAATAGAGCAGAAATATATTATATTTTTATACATATATATGTAATTAATATAACTAGGCAATTTGACAAGGGTTCCAAGATAATTCCATGTTGAAAGGATGATATTTTCAACAAATGTAACTGGAGCAATTGGATATCTGTACAGGAAAAAAAAAAAAAAATGAACATCAACTAAAATGAAATCCCACTCTTTCCCTCCTGTTGTGGGGAAAAACCTCTGTGTCTCTTTTACCATTCACACAAAACACTTCACTTTTGACACTTCCAGTCACCAAATATGTGGGAGTTTTCCCTACAACAAGCAAGACTCCAACACCAGCTGGATATCCTACAATTTAACTCAATTCTGACACTAACTATCCAGAGACAGCAGATCCCACAGCTGCTGCTCAGTCCCACAAGACTACTCCCCTTCCAGTCCCATTTCAGACACCAGTCACAAGCCCACTTTATGACCTGTCCTGAACAACAGGCTATAGATCAGAGGTTCCAATGACACCCCCCCATCTCGAGTTCAATTAGTTTTCTAGAGCAGCTCACAGAACTCAGAGAAACACCTACTTAGGTGTACCAGTTTGTCAAAGGTTATGATAAAGGATACAGATGGGCAGCCAGGTGAAGGTATACATAGGACAAAGTCTGGGAGGTTCCTGAACACAGGAACTTCTGTCCCCATGGAGGTGGTTTTGTTCAACTTCCAGTGTGGTTGTGTTCACCAGCATGGAAGCTCTCCAAACCGGTACTACTGAGATGTTATGGAGGCTTCTTCATGTGGGCTTAATCCATTATTAACTTAATTTCTACCCCCTCCCCTTTCTGGAGGATAAATGCTGAAAATTCCAAGCTTTTAATCAAGGTTTGGTCTTTCTGGTTACCAGCCCCAATCCATGAGGCACCCAAGACCCAGCCAGAGTCACCTCATTAGAACAAAAAATGCTCCTAGTTCTCTTATCAGTTAGGAATTTACAAGGTTTATAGGAGCCCTGTATCAGAAACCAGGGGTATCTATATATGTGTGTGTATGTGTGTGTTTATATATATATATATATATATATATATATATATATATATATATATTCATTCTTATTATTTCACATCAACACATACTGCACTTTACACAAAAATTAATTTGAGTCGGAGCATAGCCTACATGTTAATAGTGAAACTATAAAACTTCTAGACATAGGAGAATATATTTGCAACTTTGAAATAGGCCAAAAACAAAAATACATACAAAAAACACTAACAAAAAACCAAATTCATAAATTAAAAATCCATGAAAATTTTAAAATTTTGTTCAACAAAAGGGCACCATTAGGGAATTCCTTGATGTTCAGTGGTTAAGGATCCACCTGCCAATGCAGGGGATATGGGTTCGATCCCTGGTCTGGGAAGATCCCACATGCTGCAGAGCAACTAAACCTGTGCACCACAACTACTGAGCCTGCACTCTAGAGCCCATGTGCCACAACTACTGAGCCCCCATGCTGCAACTACTGCAGCCCACGTGCCTAGAGCCCGTGCTCTGTAACAAGAGGAGCCACAGCAATGAGAAGCCCACACACTGCAACAAAGAGTAGCCACCATTCGCCACAATTAGAAAAAGCCTGCACACAGCACCAAAGACCCAACACAGCCAAAAGATAATAAACAAACAACAAATCTTTACAATATAAAAAAAAAATGGCACCATAAGTAAAAATTTGCAGAGTGCATAGGAAGAAAATAACATACCAATCTCACTTATTAATATTATTGCAAATTTTCCAAATATTATCCAAAAGCACACTAAAAGGTTTATTATCATAACCGAGTACAGTTTATTTCTGTAATGCAAGATTGGTTCAGCATTATGAAGTCTATTAAAGTAATTCATCAGATTATTAGATATAAAGAGAAAAATCATATCATCTCAAAGGGTAAAAAGGAATTGGACAAAATTCAATAGCTACACTTGCTAAAAATATTGAGTAAAATAGAAATCAGTGGGTATATCTTTAACATGACAGCCACAAAGGAAAGGTTTCATATAATGCAAGGATGCTCATAGGCATCATTACAATATAGCACTGTACCACGAGTATTAGCCAAAAAAGTTAAACAAGATATAGGTATTAAAGTTACAAACACTGGAATAGAGATGTAATACTCTCACATTTTTTGTATATGCTAATTATGCCTAGACTATACCAGAGAATAAGCTGCTCAACTACTATAATAAAATAATGTTATAAAATATTAGGGTACAAATTTAATACACAGCAATCAATTATCATCTTATGACAAAAAAAATCATTATCAGTTAGAAGGTATAATGGAAGAAAAAGACATTAAAATAGACACACACACAGATAAAACAAGGATAAAGCACCTAAAGAATACTTAACAAGACATACAGATAACTACTATGAAGAAAATGTTAAAACACAAAAAGCATAAGAGCACATATAAACAAACTGAAAGTTACAATATATTCTTATATAAGACCCCACTTCATGAAGATGTCAATTCTCCCTTACTTAATTTTTAAATGTAATGCTACCACCTCCCCACCCCCCTGCCAAAATAAAAAGAAAAACAAAACTTAAATTTGGGCAAGCTGAATCTAAAGTTCATATAAAAAATTAAATAAGTGAAAATAACCAGGAAAATCCTCTGGATGACAGTTAAAAAAGGATGTCACAGCCCATCTTCAATATAGCCTTCAATGATCCTTCTACCTACACAGACTTAAGAAATCCTCTCCCACATTGATTAGGGTTGACCTGTGTTATTACCTGAATATATAGTATGATGATGTGTGACATCCAGGAATATTTCACAAAAGGCTGCTACTTCCTCCTTGCCCTCTCTTGGATCATTATTTCTGGGGGAAGTCAGCTACCATGTTGTAGGAACACTCAAGCAGCCCAAGGGAGAAATATGGTTGGTGAAGAACTGAGGCCAAATGGCAACAGTTTGCACCAGCTTCCAACTCATTTGAGAGAAAATGTGAATACAGATCCTACAGCCTCAGTCAAACCTTAAGATGACTGTGGTACTGGCTGACACCTTGACTGAAACATCTTGAGAGACCTTGAGTCAACTAGGTTGCTCCAGAATTTTTGAACCACAGAAATTGTGAAGTTAAAAAAAAAAAAAATTATTGTGTTAACTCAATGTTTTGGGGGTAATGTGCTATAAGACAATAGATAACTAGTTTAAAAAGGGTGGTAGCCCTACTATATATTCAAGTATTTTATAAATTCTCAATAATTAAAATGGTTTGTGACTTATGCAATATTTCATAAACAATATATCATCTACATGGTAAATCAATCAATCAGTCGTCTACACAGTCAAAAACAAATGATAGAACTTTTGGATTTAGCTCCAGCATGTCTTGGAAGTTGTCACTCCTGTCTTCACAATCAGAAAAAAAAAAAAAAAAAAAACTAAACAAACAACATTAATGACTATTCTTGGACCTATTAGAGAAATGAGGTTGCTGGGTAATTGCCACCCAGAAATGTGGTGAGACAGATAAATATAGAGAATCACAGCTAAGATCATCTTACATGAAGCATAAGTGGATGAAGCCATAAACTGGTAGGAAAACTTAAATAATAAGTTTGACAAATTGTTGGAGTCTGAATATAGACTAGCATGAGTGTGAGAAATTTCTGGGGTCACTGACTTAGGAATACTCCCATCCTTTTGTGTGTTTTATTTCTGGAACTCCACTAGATTATCCAGAAAAGCTAAGAAATATTCCCTTAGGTCTCTGGCGGGGATACAGGAAAAAAGGCATTTTGAAAAATACTCAGAACATTCTCCATAACAAAGTCCATCTCTTAAGGGGAAAAGACTACCAGAGCCTTATTTCATCTAGAGGGAAGGACATTTACCCAACTCCAGCCCCTCTAGCCTTCCTATCTCACATAAGGTGGGATAGGGTGGTGATGGGCAGGGAGTTAAGAAATACTTGTGAAGGTAATAGCCCAGCCAGTGATATAAACCCAGTAAAAGACTGAGATTGAATGATAAGATTTTAGAATGCTTCCCCTCCCACACATTTAATGCCATATAGAGAGTGGATTAGAACTGAAAGACCTACAAGACCCAAATTCCAATTAAGGAAGAATTCTTTGGAGAATCCAAAGACAGCAGGAAAGACAAAAACAGGAACACTAGAGGAATCTGAAGCTTCTGGCAACTACAGCCACAGCAAACGTTAAATACAGCTTAACTCCTAGCCAGGTTAACATAGTACGTTAACACTAAAGGCCCATTTAGCTTAGTTCCTCTTATCCAGTACATCACGTCTGGTTTCAACAAAATATTATGAGACATGCAAAAAGGCAAGGAAAAATAATGTCTGAAGAAAAATAATAAGCATCAGATATGACACAGATTGGAATTTAGAACAATTATGATTAATATGTTAAGGGCTCTAATGGAAAAGGTTGACAACACGCAAGAACAGATGGGTAATATAAACAAAGAAATGGAAATGCTAGGAAAAAATCAAAAGGAAATGCTAAAAATAAAATCAACTCAAAATGACTACAGACCTAAATGTAAAATGCAAAATGAGAAAACTTCCAGCAAAAACCATAAGAGAAAATCAAGGTGACTTTAGGTTTGGCAACAGAATTTTAGTTACAACACCAAAAGCATGATCCATAAAAGTAAAAATTGGTAAATTGGACTTTGATGAAATTAAAACCTTCTGCTATGTAAAAGGTATTGTTAAGGGCAGGAAAGAAGAGCCATAGACTGGGAAAAAATATCTCTAAAATACATACCTGATAAAGAGCTGTTATCCAAAATAAATGAAGAGCTCTTAAAACTCAACAAAAAGAAAGCAAACTATACAATTTAAAAAATGGGCAAAAGATCTAAACAGACACTTCATCAGAGAATATATATCAATGGCAAATAAATGTATTAAAATATATTATCTGTGATTAAGGAACTGCAAATTAAAATAACAGTGAGAAACAACTACACATTACTAGAATGGCTAATACCTAAAAAATTTGACAATGCCAAATGCTGAAAAGATCTTGGAACAATACTTTCATTGCTTTTGGGAATGCAAAATGGTATATTCATTTTGGAATACAGTTTGACAGTTTTGCAAAACCCTCACCATATCATTCAGTACACATTCTCCCAGATATATCTACCCAAATTATTTGAAAATTTATGTATACATAAAAACATGCATACAAATGTTTATTGCAGATTTATTCATAATCACTGTAAAAGTGGATTTGACCAAGATGTTATTCAATAGGTAAATAGGTCAACAAACTGGTAAATCCATACAGTGGAACATTACTCAGCAATAAAGTAGAAGTGAGCTATCAGGCCATGAAAAAATGTGGATGGAAGTTAAATACATGTTTTTAAGTGAAAAAAAGCCAGTCTGAAAAAGCTATATACTATATGATTCAAATTATACAATGTTCTGGAAAATGCAAATCTACAGAGACAAAAAGATCAGTGGTTACTAGGGGTTCTGAGGAAAAACATATTTAATAGGTGAGGCTCAAGGAAATTTTTAAGCAGTGATAATATTCTGTATGATATTGTAATGTCAGATAAAAATTATGTATTTGTCAAAACCCACCAAATTTAAAGCACAAAGGTCAAACTTAATGTATACAAATTAAAAAAAGAAAACATTTAGGAGTTTGAGGAATCCCAGGAAGGAAGGCAGACTGATAAATATTATTACAAGAGACAAAGAAGAACACTACATAATGATGAAGGGATCAATCCAAGAAGAAGATATAACAATTGTAAATATTTATGCACTCAAAATAGGAGCACCTAAATACATAAGGGAAATGCTAACAGCCATAAAAGGGGAAATCAACAGAAACATAATAATAGTAGGGAACTTTAACAACCAACTTTCACCAATGGACAGACCATCCAAAATGGAAATAAATAAGGAAACACAAGCTTTAAATGACACATTACACAAGATGAACTTAATTGATATTTATAGGACATTACATCCAAAAAAAAAAAAAAGCAGAATACATTTTCTTCTCAAGTGCTCATGGAACATTCTCCAGGATAGATCCTATATTGGGTACAAATAAAGCTTCGGTAAATTTAAGAAAATTGAAATCATATCAAATGTCTCTTCCAACAACAACACTATGAGACTAGATATCAATTACAGGAAAAAAAGCTATAAAAAGTAAAAACACATGGAGGTTAAACAATACACTATTAAATAACCAAGAGATCACTGAAGAAATAAAAGAGGAAATAAAAAAAAATACCTAGAGACAAATGACAGTGAAAACACGATGACCCTAAACCTATGGGATGCAGCAAAAGCAGTTCTAAAAGGGAAGTTTATAGCACTACAATCATACTTTAAGAAACAAGAAAAATCTCAAATAGACAACCTAAACTTACACCTAAAGCAATTAGAGAAAGAAGAACAAAAAACCCCAAAGTTAGCAGAAGGAAAGAAATCATAAAGATCAGATAAGAAATAAATGAAAAAGAAATGAAGGAAACAATAAGAATGATCAATAAAACTAAAAGCTGGTTCTTTGAGAAGATAAACAAAATTGATAAACCATTAGCCAGACTCATCAAGACAAAAAAGAAGAGAACACTCAAGTCAACAGAGTTAGAAACGAAAAAGGAGAAGTAAGAACTGACACTGCAGAAATACAAAGGATCATGAGAGACTACTACAAGCAACTCTATGCCAATAAAATGGAAAACCTGGAATAAATGGACACATTTTTAGAAAAGAAGAACCTCCAGGACTGAACCAGGAAGAAATAGAAAATATGAACAGACCAATCACAAGCACTGAAACTGTGATTAAAAATCTTCCAACAAACAAAAGCCCAGAATCAGATAGCTTCACAGGTGCATTCTATCAAACATTTAGAGAAGAGCTAACACCTATCCTTCTCAAACTCTTCCAAAATATAGCAGAGGGAGGAACACTCCCAAACTCATTCTACGAGGCCACCATCATCCTGACACCAAAACCAGACAAAGGTGTCAGAAAAAAAGGAAAACTACAGGCCAATATCACTGATGAACATAGATGTAAGAATCCTCTACAAAATACAAGCAAACAGAATCCAACAGCACATTAAAAGGATCCTACACCATGGTCAAGTAGGGTTTATCCCAGGAATGCAAGGATTCTTCAATATACACAAATTAATCAGTGTGATATCACATATTAAAAAACTGAAGGACAAAAAACATATGGTAATCACAAGAGATGGATAAAAAGCTTTCAACAAAACTCAACACCAATTTATGATAAAAACCCTTCTGAAAGTAGGCACAGAGGAAACTTACCTCAACATAATAAAGGCCATATATGACAAACCAAAAGCCAACATCATTCTCAATGGTGAAAAACTGAAAGCATTTCATCTAAGATCAGGAAGAAGAAAAGGATATCCACTTTTGCCACTATTATTCAACATAGTTTTGGAAGTTTTAGCCAGAACAACCAAAGAAAAAAAAAGAAATTCAAATCAGAAAAGAAGTAAAACAGTCACTGTTTGCAGATGACATGATACTATGCATAAAGAACACTAAAGATGTTACCAGAAAACTACCAGAGCTAATCAATGAATTTGGTAAAGTAGCAGGGTACAAAATTTATTCACAAAAATCTTTTGCATTCCTATACACTAACGATGAAAAATCTGAAAGAGAAATTAAGGAAACACTCCCATTTACCATTGCAACAAAAAGAATAAAATACCTAAGAATTAACCTACCTAGGGAGACAAAAGACCTCCATGTAGAAAACTATGTCACTGAAGAGAGAAATTAAAGACAATACAAACAGATGGGGAGATATACCATGTTTTTGGATTGGAAGAATCAACATTGTGAAAATGACTATACTACCAAAGCAATCTACAGACTTAATGCAATTCATATCGAACTACCAATGGCATTTTTCACAGAAGTTGAACAAAAATGTCACAATTTGTACAGAAACACAAAAGACCCTGAATAGCCAAAGCAATCTTGAGAAAGAAAAATGGAGCTGGAGGAATCAGGTTCCCTGACTTCAGACTATACTAAAAAGCTACAGTAATCAAGACAATATGCTACTGGCACAAAACCAGAAATATAGATCAATGGAACAGGATGGAAAGCCCAGAGATAAACCCATTCACATATGGTCACCTTATCTTTGATAAAGGAAGAAAGAATATACAATAGAGAGAAGACAGCCTCTTCAATAAATGGTGCTGGGAAAACTGGACAGCTACATGTAAAAGAATGAAATTAGAACACTCCTGACAACCATGCACAAAAATAAACTCAAAATGGATTAGATAGATATCTAAATGTAAGGCCAGACAATATAAAGCTCTTAGAGGAAAACATAGGCAGAACACTTTATGACATAAATCACAGCAAGATCCTTTTTGACCCACCTCCTAAAGAAATGGAATAAAAACAAAAATAAACAAATGGGACCTAATGAAACTTAAAAGCTTTTGCACAGCAAAGGAAACCATCAACAAGACGAAAAGGCAACCCTCAGAATGTGAGAAAATATTTGCAAATGAAGCAACCGACAAGGGATTCATCTCGAAAATATACAAACAGCTCATGCAGCTCAATATCAAAAAACAAACAAACAACCCAATCCAAAAATGGGCAGAAGACCTAAATAGACATTTCTCCAAAGAAGATATACAGACTGACAACAAACACATGAAAGGATGTTCAACATCACTAATCATTGGAGAAATACAAATCAAAACCACAGTGAGGTATCACCTCACACCAGTCAGAATGGCCATCATCAAAAAAATCTACAAACAGTAAATGCTGGAGAGGGTGTGGAGAAAAGGGAACCCTCTTGCACTGTTGGTGGGAATGTAAATTAATACTGCCACTATGGAGAACAGTATGGAGGTTCCTTAAAATACTAAAAATAGAACTACCATATGACCCAGCAATCCCACTACTTGGCATATACCCAGAGAAAATCATAATTCAGAAAGACACATGCAGCCCAATGTTCATTGCAGCAATATTTACAATAGCCAGGTTATGGAAGCAACCTAAATGCCCATCGACAGATGAATGGATAAAGACGATACGGAACATATATTCAATGGAATATTACTCAGCCATAAAACGAAGAAAATTAGGTCATTTGTAGAGACATGGATGGACATGGAGACCGTCATATAGAGTGAAGTAAGTCAGAAAGAGAAAAACAAATACCATATATTAACTCATATATGTGTAATCTAGAAAAACTCGTACAGATGAAACAGTTTGCAAGGCAGAAATAGAGACACACATGTAGAGAACAAACATATGGACATGAAAAGGGGAAAGTCCAGTGGGAGGTGGTGATGGTGGTGGGATGAGAGATTGGGATTGATATATATACACTAACATGTATAAAATAGATAACTAATGAGAAACTACTGTATAAAAATTAAATAAAATAAACTTAAAAAAAAACAACTAACAAAATGTAGAGCTACCATATGACCCAGCAAGACCACTACTGATCATATACCCTGAGAAAACCACAATTCAAAAGAGTCATGTACCCCAATGTTCACTGCAGCGCTATTTACCATAGCAAGGACGTAGAAGCAACCTAAGTATCCACTGACAGATGAATGGATAATGAAGATGTGGCACATATATACAATGAAATATTACTCATCCATAAAAAGACATGTAACTGAGTTATTTGTAGTGAAGTGGATGGACCTAGAGTCTCATACAGAGTGAAGTAAGTCAGAAAGAGAAAAACAAATACCTTATGCTAACATGTGTATATGGAATTTTAAAAAAGTGGTTCTTATGAACCTGGGGCCAGGACAGAAATGAAGACACAGACATAGAGAATGGACTTGAGGACACGGGGCGGTGGGTAAGCTGGGATGAAGTGAGAGAGTAGCATTGACATATATACACTCCCAAATGTAAAATAGATAGCTAGTTGGAAGCAGCTGCATAGCACAGGGAGATCAGCTCAGCGCTTTGTGACAACCTAGAGGGGTGGGATAGGGAGGGTGCGAGAGAGGCTCAAGAGGGAGGGCATATGGGGATATATGTATACATATAGCTGATTCACTTTGTTATACAGCAGAAACTAACACAACATTGTAAAGCAATTATACTCCAATAAAGATGTTAAAAAAATAAAAAGAGAGAACCTATTACAAATATATGAAACAACCTCACTAAAGGAGATGGACAGAAAATGTGCTGGCCTACATACTCTGGAGATGATCTGAATCGGTAAAACTAAAGACATATGGGCTGCACAAAAGCACTACATGTTAGTTCTTACGCAGGTACCAGTTAATTTTGATACTTCCATACATATATTGGAATTGAATAATTAAGTGGATAGCAGATTGTGGAAGCCAGGTTATTCACCATTGGAGTGGGAATTTATAGCTAATCAAGGGGAGAGGGATAGAATGATCCTTGTGGTAATGGATTAGAATTGGAGTTATCCACATGAACTCATGTTTCATTAATATGGACACAGATAGCTGCATATAGAAATTACATATGCACGCACGAGGCAATATATACACATATATTTTCTCCCTTTCTTGGCTGAAAAGGCCTGAAGGCAATAATAGCACACAAGCATGAAGCACACATACTGCCCAGATCTAGGTTTCTAATATCATTCTACAATAAAAGGAACTAAGACTCTTTGAAGAAATGGCTTGTTCTAGGGCTGGAGCTGTAAATATACAAAATGAGCCTAGAGAATCTTGTAGTGCTAGGAAGTGAGAAGTACTCAAACCAAGAATTAATGGGGGTATGTCAAAAAGAACACACAGGGATTCCCTGGTGGCACAGTGGTTGAGAGTCTGCTTGTTGATGCATGGGACACGTGTTCGTGCCCTGGTCCAGGAAGATCCCACATGCCGTGGAGTGGCTAGGCCCATGAGCTGTAGCCACTGAGCCTGCGCGTCTGGAGCCTGTGCTCCACAACAGGAGAGGCCACAACAGTGAGAGGCCCACGTACGGCAAAAAAAAAAAAAAAAAAAAAAAAGAACACACAGGAGCCAACTGAAAGAGCTCCCAATGGACAAAGCTTTTTTTTAACAATAAAATATAAAAAATAGTATTGAATTTCAATCTAAAGTACAAAAAAAAAATAGATTCCATACTGATAAAAAGAAGTGAAGGAATGTTTCAAGAGAGGATAATGAATGCATCTCTCATGAAAAATCCCAAGTAATTTATGTATAGAAACTACTCCCTTGAGAAGGGGAAGCATAACTCTCCATGTTCAAGCTGGGGCTGAGCACAGTGTTTTTTCCCCAAAGACTACAGTAGTGAAAGGGTGTAGGGTGGGAGAGTAATTTTGCAGTAGAGAAACCGACAAACACTACCTTAGTTAGGTGATCAACGTCAACACCAACAGTGATAAATCATGTGACAGCATGTACTCTGACATGATGTGATGAAAATGGTATGTTACTTCTTAGGTAATAACTAAGGAAACCTGAAGAAAAACCTGGCCTTTAGTTAATAATAATATATCAATATTAGTTCATTAATTATAATAATGTGCCATACTAATGTGAGATATTAAAATGGAAAACTGGGTGCAAGATATTTGAGAACTCACTGTAATATCTTTTCAATTTTTCTGTAAATCTAAAACTGTTCCAAAAAATAAAGTCTATTTATAAAAGTGAAAACCTGAAAAAGAATGTCACATTGCATTCAGAGTCAATCTCCTGAATACATAAAAAGGATTCCTGGATATTTATTTAAAAAACAAAAAGACCAACAGTCCAATTTTTAAAAATAGGCAAAGGTTATGAAGAGAAAAGGAAATACAAATTGGTCTTGAAAAAATGAAAAGATGCTCAACCTAAATCCTAGTAAGAAAAATTAATATTAACACTACAGTGAGATAGCATTTTTTTTGTCCTATTTGGGGATAAAATCTAAATGTTTGGCAACATACTCTGTTAGCAGGGCTATGGGGAAATAAAGACTCATACACTGCTGGTGGAACTACACATTAAAAATCACTAAAGAGGGTAATTGGTAACATCTATCAAAATTACAAAGGCATTTACATTTTTACTCAGTAATCTGACTTCTAAGAATTTATCCTATAGATATACTTGCAAATATTTTTCTGTCCAAGATTATTTACTGCAGCACTGGTTTTACTAAAAAGAAAAGATTGGAAGCAACATGATTTTGCATTAGTAGAGTACTGGATAAATAACTTATGGTTAATTGGAGCAACATTCATAAACATGGCTTCTTCAGCTAAAAATGGGAATGAAATAAACATACATTTCCTAGTGTGGTATTGAAGAATATACCATTACATATGTCTTAATATAGGTAAAGCACTTAAAACACTTAAAATAGTACCCCGTGCATGCTAATTGCCATAAAAATGATGACTACTATTATGAGTCTTCTGTAAAAAAGAATTGAAGACGTTCTCTGCAATTTGACATTGTGTGACCTCCAAGATATAATGTTAAGTTAAAACAAAATATCTGTAAAACAGTGTGTGGCCATGATTAATGTGTGAGGGGGAAAAAGAATATATATTAATTTGTACTTCTTGGTATTTACACAAAGAAAATCTAGAAGCAGACACACACACATACGCAAATGTGGTTCTACAGGTAAGGGGAAGGAGACTTGTAGAGGCAAAGTGGGAGAATTTTTACTGTATAGATTTTCATAATGCTTTGATTTTTTAAAACAACTACTTGAATGCATTACCTATTGAAAATATATTAAATTCAAAATATAAATTGTTATAAATAAATCATTGTTTATATATATGTATAACCATTATATATATGTAAATATATATAAGGTAGATAACAATAAAGGGTCAGACACCTGAAATGCTGTATCTGATTTAATATTTACATCTATCCAATTAGATAGGTTCTGTTTACCCCAATATGCTGAAAAACTGAGATACAGAGAATTAAGAAAGTTTTCTAATGTTACAAAAATAGATTAGTGTTCAAGTCCAAATCTCTCTGACTTCAAAGTATATGTTCTTAACTAGCATCCTCTTCCACCGGTTTGAAAGGCACAAGTATAAAAACTCAGAATGACGCACAGTGTAACAAAAAATATGCTCTGGAGAGCCAAGTGCAGATCCTAGTTCTGCTACCTCCCTGGGCTTCTCTTTTCTCATCATGATAGTGGAAGTTTTGGGGTAGCAGATCCCTAAGCCTCCTTCTACCCATAGTATACTATAAACTCTGTTATCTCTTTAAAAATAAATTCCCTGGTACAAAGTCTTCTGTAGAGAACATTTAAAACTAACTTATATTGGAATATATAATGTCATGGTTATGTTAAATATTATTAAATATTAAAATTTAATATTACATATTATATATTTCTTAATTTTTAACTAATTAGATTCTCAATTACCATTAAACAATTAAATTTTAATGCATATTTCTAAATTGACATGAAAATATTTTGTTATATTTCTTAAAATATTGATAATATTTCAAATTGAGTTAAATATATAATTTAAATTCTACTTAATATTAATTATAAATTATTTGGTATTATTAATTGCAACATCCTTGGTAGTTAATTCTAGTTACTTAGAATATTAAAGATTTCTGTGGACTATGAATTTATTCTGAAACACAGGCCAGTATTTCTCATTCAAGATGTACTTTATAAAAATGTAGGTTCTGGGCTTCCCCGGTGGTGCAGTGGTTAAGAATCTGCCTGCCAATGCAGGGGACATGGGTTCAAACCCTGGTCAGGGAAGATCCCACATGCTGCGGAACCACAAAGCCCATGTGCCACAACTACTGAGACTGTGCCCTAGAGCCTGCAAGACACAACTACTGAGCCCACGTGCCACAACTACTGAACCCCATGCGCATAGAGCCTGTGCTCCGCATCAAGAGAAGCCACTGCAATGAGAAGCCTGTGCACCACAAGGAAGAGTAGCCCCCGCTCACCGCAACTAGAGAAAGCCTGCACGCAGCAACAAAGACCCAACTCAGCCATAGATAGAGACATTAATTAATTAATTAATTAAAAAATAAATAAACTGATTAATTAAATAAAAATGTAGGTTCTGAATTGTAACTTAGGAAGATTTTTGTCAGTAGGACTAGGGACAGGATAGAGGAAGTTTTTTAACAAGTGACTAATGCCTGTAGTCCTCAGAATAGAATTTGAGAAACAGTGTCATAGAATGCCTCAAAGGAGGTAGCAAAATTCTCCCCTCAAGCCCAACAAACAACTATATATACTTCAATATATAGGTTTATGATTGTGTCACATGACATTTTTGCTAATATTATGGTGTCACAACTAAAAACAAAGTATTAATACTGAACTAGACTTTAATATTTATTAAACCAGTTCCTTAGAGCATGAATCTCCCTGGCCAGGCTAATATTTGTTTAAAGAAAAGCCTTGCTATTTTTTTCTTATATGAGAGGGACCTTTTTATAAAAAAAAAATGGTCATTGATTTTTGTTTTGGTTGTTATTTTCAGTTTAAAGACAGATGAGGAATCATACTGGATTGAGTGACATTTCTGAATTCAATAGTGTAATAAATCAGATAAAAGAGACAAAATAAAGATTTCCATTTCTCAGCAGAGATACATGAAACTGGGTATTTGAAACACCATAGTATATCATGTCAAATATAATCCACAAGGAATAGTGATCTCCATTCATATTTTCTATCTTGTCTACTATTTGATGAAGTTAGTAAAATATGTCTAATAATGCCATCAACTACTGAGACATTAAAAAGAAAACTTTGTAAAATTGAAATATATGTAAACTCTCATGGCTGTCTGCTTTGTTGCTTTAAGATTTGAGCCTTAATCTTTCCCAAGGTTGCTGAGTATGCTGTATGCTGCCTTTAAACTTTCAATTGTATTCCTAATAAGAGAAAAAGGAAACGACTCATATTTTAAAAATGTATTTTCAATAACTGAAGTTAGCTTCCTTGAATTTATACCTATACTATATTTAGGTTTACTAATATTATAAATCCCTCCCTTTGCCAGCAACTTCAAAATGTGAGTTGAGGACTTCCCTGGTGGCTCAGTGGTTAAGAATACGCCTGCCAATGCAGGGGACATGGGTTCAAGCCCTGGTCTGGGAAGATCCCACATGCCACAGAGCAACCAAGCCCATGTGCCACAACTACTGAGCCTTCACTCTAGAGCCCATGAGCCACAACTACCGAGCCGGTGTGGCACAACTACTGAAGCCCGCATGCCTAGAGCCTGTGCTCTGCAACAAGAGAAGCCACCACAATGAGAAGCCCACATACTGCAACAAAGAGTAACCCCTGCTCGTTGCAACTAGAGAAAGCCCATGCACAGCAACGAAGACTCAATACAGCCAAAAATAAATTTAAAAAAAAAAATGTGAGTTGAGACTTAGAGGTGGATTAAAGAGCAATCCTAGGTATTATATAATGTTGGAAAAATTAACTTTATGAGATTTTAACACTTTTAATTTTCAGTTTTTCAGTTTTTATTTAACTCCTATCAGTTGTAGATAACTCCTGGCATATAGTATTCTTGAAATAATAATAATGATAATAATAGTAATGATGATTTTAGTATTGTTTTAATACTATTTACAATATTATTATTATTACTACTGTACAACAAAAATAACAGTTCAACAACATGAAGAATTTCAACCAAAATATGATTGAAAACAATGTAGATCTTTAATGCAATTTCTGAAGAAAACACCAATGGAGGCTTTTTTTTAATGTAGGGCAACACGACATAAAATTCCTTAGTCTTTTTTTCTTACCCTCATAAGCAGGATAGAGTCTCCTCAAAATTCTATTTTCCTCTCAAAATAACCTCAAAAGAGCATTATCCCAATCCACCTTTTGTAGACTCTTATTTCTCTAGCCACTTTCCCCTTTCTCTATCTGACTATGGTGATGATGGTTAGGATTTTCTCCCACTATTACCTCTAGTACAAGTCCAGCTATTACTCTGATGCAGACATGTCTGGAGCTAATCAAGTAAAGATGTAACTCTCCAGCTCCCTCCTGGGCAGTCCTTTGTGTGGTGGGGCAAGCTAACAGAAGTTCCTTGTGGTAGAGAAAAGAAATGATAGAAAAGCCTGAATAGATAAAGGCAAAATTCTCCTTTGTGACCATGGGAAGGAATAAAGCATTGAGTACACATGTACAAGACTTATTCTCTGTCTTCTTTTCACCAAGTCAAATCTCTGCAGTATTCCATACAGAAGAATAAAATGTCAGTCAGTGACAGTGATCATTTTTATCCCTAGTCCAATACCAACTCTTTTAATCTTTTTCTGTGTGTAGGGTAGGATTCCTTTCTGATAACCGAGGGATGATGTGTGACTTTCCTTGGCTGTGTGTATCCATTATGAACTATTCTGGCTAATCTAATCAATTCCCAGGAAGCAAGCACTTGGAAGTTAGTATTCAATAACTGTCAGTCACTAGTGCTATGCTCCTGGCTAGAAGAGGAAGATGGAATATTTGCTACATCCTGTCCTTCATGTGTGAGTTCAACCACAAGATGTCCCTTAGTGCCTTAGATGAAGTCAACCCCTAAATGTCCAGGCAGACATAAGATTCCGAATTAGTTTTATCTATCCATTCTGTGATCTGCAAAATACCAGAGAACAGTAATCATTTGTTTGACTGACCTTAACATGATCTCTGATCTCAACACTAGACTGCCTTCCAGGTGGTGTTTTGTAAACTGGAGTTGTGGAAAACAAAAAATAGTCATTTAACTGAAACTTGTCCAGCATATTTTTTAATAATGTTGACTAAAAGAGAAAATATGAGTACACTGCATGTATTAAGTGTAAAATTGTTTAGCGAATGTTTTCTTTCAATTGTTTGTGCATATATATATGATTGTGCAAAATGGGTCCCAACATAAAATGTATTTCTTATGTGGGTCATAATCTAAAAAGTATGAAAGGGTGTAAGGGGTCTTATGATTGGGTTTGAATGGTTCATATTTCCCACTTCAATAGGAATGGTCTATAATGAAAAAGCTATGACAAAATTTTTCACTTCTTGTTCCCTTGGTCTATTCAGATATATCTTTTCTGAGCTTCAATGGTTGACTGTACTCTCTCTCTCTCTTTCTCTCTCTCTCTCTCTTTCTCTCTCCCTGCCTTTCTCCCTCTCCCTCTCTTCCTCTCTCTTTTTCCATAGACTTTATTATTTAGAACAGTTTTAGGTTCACTGCAAAACTGACTGGAAAATACAGAGTTCCTTTACAGCCCTCTTCCATACATTCAAAACCTCTCTCACTATCAACACCCCCCACCATAGTGAAGTATTTGTTTCAATCAATGAACCTATATTGACACATCTTTATCACCCAAAATCCATAGTTTACATTAGAATATACTCTTGGAGTTGTACATTTTATGGGTTTTGACAAATGTATAATGACATGTATCCACCATTATATTAACATAAAGATTAGTTTCACTGACTTAAAAATGCCCTCTACTCTACTTATTCATCCTTTCCTCCCCTCCACCCCTGGCAATCACTAATATTTTTACCATCTCCATAGTTCTGCCTTTTCCAGAATGTCATTCAGTTGGAATAACAGAGTGTGTGCCAGTTCAGGTTGACTTCTTTCACTTAGTAATATGCATTTAAGGTTCCTAAAAGTTTTTTCATGGCTTGACAGCACTGTGGTACAAGTAGACAATGAACTATTTTGTCCATTCATCTACTGAAGTACATCTTGGTTGCTTCCATGTTTTGGAAATTATGAATCATGCCACGATAAACATCTGTGTACAGGTTTTTGTGTGAACATAAGTTTTCAACTCATTCAACTCCATAATTAACCAATTTGAGACAAAGAAGATGATTTGCTATACATGCTAAAAGCGATTAGGAAATTTATGAATAGTGATCAATAATGGAATGCTCTTTTAAAAAATATGAATATGATTTCATGGTAGTTGATAACATAATAAATAATAGACTACAAAACTTATTACAAAAAAAGCCTCAAAATAAATAACTGAGCTTAAGAAAACACTACAAAAAGACAATAAATTAGAGAATGGGAATAAAAGATAAAAAGATAAAAAAGCTACTTTGTGTAGTAGAGACTATGTGTTCTTTACACACTTATAAAGTGATTCCCTAACTCTACAAACATTAATCAAGGAAAGAAAAGCAAAGGGTATTGTGGATACAAATATTTAGGCTACGTACTGTGTTATCACAGAGAATAAAAAGAACCAAGTAAAATTTTTCTCCTTAAATGTTCCCTTCTTTATAATACTTAAGAAAATTAGAAATTTTGCATAAGAATTGGATATTGTTAATCTGATATTTCTGTTAATCTGATATTGTTAATCTGATAAAGAAATGGAGATTCTGAGACGATGATTATTTTCAGAATGATGAGGCATTGTGTTTAAGAAGGTAGATTCTATAGTCAAACAACCTGGTTTTAAATCCAAGATACTTAGTTTATGAGCTGAGAAACTATTGATAGACTTCTTTAAATTCCTTTAAGTTTATTTCCTCATCTGTAAAATGATAGGCAATAATAGTATTTTTCACATTGGGAATGTGAAATCAAATAAAGTTATTAAGGGAAAATATTCAATACTTAGTACAATGTCTTGCCAGTTTTAACTGTTTAGCAAATGTTAGCTATGGTAGTAGTAACAGTACTTAATATTAGGATTAATATTATTTTGATTTATCACTATTATTATCACTATCAGAACAAGAGTCAGTTTCTCCTAATGCCAAAGCCATTAAATTGGTAACTCAGTTTTAACTTTGTAATTAGTCTCAGTGGATACTTCCCATGATTAAAAAATCTATGGTCCCTGAAGAAAACACCTCAGTTTCTAGTACTACCTTGGTGGTCTAGTGGTTAAGACTCTGCACTTTCACTGCCAAGGGTCAGGGTTTGATCCCTGGTTTGGGAACAAAGAGCTCACAAGCCACGCGGCAAGGCAAAATCAAAACAAAAAAAATTGATTTTTGACAGACGTGTCCCACATGATGTAATCTTTTACCTTAAAACTGTTAAAGGGACTTCCCTGGTGGAGCAGTGGTTAAGAATCCACCTGCCAATGCCAGGGACACAGGTTCAAGCCCTGGTCCGGGAAGATTCCACATGTGGTGGAACAACTCAACCCATGCACCACAACTACTAAGCCTGTGCTCCCGAGCCCACAAGCCACAACTCCTGAGCCCGTATGCCACAACTACTGAAGCCCACACGCCTAGAGCCCATGCTCTGCAACAAGAAAGCCCACATGTAGCTACAAAGACCCAACACAGCCAAAAATAAATAAATTAATTAATTAGTTTAAAAAAATGTATGGTCCTTTCCTATGTTAACAAAATCACTAAATATTTCTTTTTATTCTTCTCTGATTCTGGTAAATTGGTTATTCCAAAGGTTATATTTTAACAATTGTGGCCTCTCTCTGAAATGTTGATGCAGTCAGCACTTAGTCAAAAGAAATATGCCTGATTTTATTCTACGGATTAAGTTGTTGCAATTAAGTAACTTACGCCATAATAACACCATCCAGGAGGATCGATGGAGCTTTTCTTCAAGCAAGGTCAAATACACTTTATTACATTTATATAGGCTTAAAGTATATATGTTTTCTTAAAGAAATGAATGTCTAATACAGACAGATGGTAGGTAAATAAATATATAGGTAGATAAGGATGGACGGATGGATAAGATGGATAGATGGACAGACAAGCAGATATTAGATGGATGGATAAAGAGATATAGAAAGTCACCTTCCAAATTATGACTTATTCATGTTTACAAGGACAAAGTCACAAGTGCTGATGAAGTCATCATACTTTCACTATTGCCACTAAGGGATTTTATATATATATATATATATATATATATTCTAAGGAATATTTTTTTGAAAGAACCATTATTGTAAACAGTGAGATGTAGGAAGAATTTACTCTAAAATAGATAATAAAATGGATAATTTTGAATTATGAGCATAAATAAGTTAAATTGTTAGACAAAAATAAAAAATAAATCCTAATTTCTAAGAAGAAAGACTAGATTCTGTATTCACAGTCTTTTGTTTCACACATTTAAATTTAAATTAGACATATTTACTATCAAAATTTGGTACTTCTTAATTCTGGATTTTTTTTTTTTTTTTTGCGGTACACGGGCCTCTCACTGTTGTGGCCTCTCCCGTTGCAGAGCACAGGCTATGGACGTGCAGGTTCAGTGGCCATGGCTCATGGGCCGAGCTGCTCTGTGGCATGTGGGATCCTCCCGGACTGAGGCACGAACCCACGCCCCCTGCATCGGCAGGCGGACTCTCAACAACTGTGCCACCAGGAAAGCCCTAAATTCTGGATTTTTAAAACAGAATGTTAAGATTAATATATCATTTATATGGCAAATAATATTTGAAATTTATAACAACAAATATACAAATGCCTTTTAAGTGTATACTTTGTAACATTATGTATGCAATATGCTATCAATATTTATGGAATTTAATAATGATTGATATTAATCCAAAGGTTCATTTATGATATTCAATAAGGAAGTTATGTTTATAGACAGTAAAATTTATACTGGCTTTTGAATCTCTCAGGAATAAATATATATATGTCTTTTAGTTAACAATTTTTATTGGTACCTGAAAAATTTGCTTATACACACATACACATATGTCTCTATATATGTGTATACATATATATATATATATATATATGTATATGTGTATGTGTGCATATGCATGTGTGTGTTTGTATATATCTCCATGAATTTTAATGGGAAAAAATATGAGGCATTCCATCTCAATGCAACAGACACAAATAATTTTTCAGTTAGAAAAATATATCAGTTAAACAGTGAAAACATATTTACCTAAGTAATAAACAACAGTTTGGAAATAAATAATATAGTTTTTATATAAAATACAATTGACTCAGGAGGAAGAAAAGATTTTATAGGGGGCAGTTGCTGGTGAAGAAGTGGTGTGAAGGACTCATCTTTAGAAGGTGATGGAGAGTCAGGTGATCAACCTCTGGTTGACATTTATTGTCAGAATTAGACACAATTGATAATAATAGAAATAAAAAAATGACATTACTTGTTTCTTATAAATTTTTGTGAGTGAAAAGTTTACTCAGAGTTAAATTTTCAGCTCTCAGCTTCCTGTTAATAGATGATATAGAAAGGCAATGGAAAATATAATTCTAAATAATCACAAAGGTAAACATCTGTCAGGCATGTAAATGCCACATTCACCAGCATTGCAGTAACTGTATATCAACAATATGCTGGCTATACATTTTGTTTCATTTCCACTATTGTGTTGGGAAGAACAGAATAAGCCTGATTTTGAATTCAATGTAAATTTTTCCCAAGTAAAAATTATGAAGACAAAAGGAAAAGACAGACAAGAACTACTGAAACAAAACAAAATATTCATAGCTCCAGAGAGTTCTTGATTCAATACAGATGGCTCTTGGGGATTGGTTCACCCAGTGTTTTGCAGTAATAGTTTACACGTTCTAAGCAGACTGATACACATTTAATTTTTTTTTTCATATTGTTATTATACCAGTATTGACAGACAGAAGAAAGAAATTTAAATAAGTGGTAGTTTAGTATACAGAATATACGGCATGCATAGTAATGACACTAAAAGACAAAGGAGGTTTTTGCTGTTTGACATCCTTTGTCTGACCTTAGCAGTATGCATAATGAGATGGTTAGCTAGGGGAATAATAAAAGGTCTGGAAGAGATAAAGAATCTGCTCCAGGAATAAAACTCACTTTACCTAAGCAATTACTTCAAGTGGCCAGTATAGGAAAGAATATGGATGATGCATAAAACAAAAAATAATTAAGTAACTTATCCAAGGTTATATAGCTAATGGATAGTAAATCCGAAATCTGAATCCAAGTCTCCCTTCAATAATTTTCTCCTTCAGAAAAAAAAGACTGTTGTATATGCTTATGCTTCTTGAACCTATGAAATTGTTTGGACACATGCATGCACACCACACACACACCTCACTTGAACAGTGAAAACATTAGCATAAGTAATAAAAATAATTTGTAAATGAACATATAAATTTTCATCCTACTGTTAAATATTCCTGAGACTTAGAAATATTAATTAGCTTCCCCAATGTCACTAAATTAATAAGTAGCAGACACATTTGAATATAGCTATTTCTAATCCCAAAGCCAATGGCTCATATCTTCCCATCTTTCTTCAGACCACAAAAAAGTATAAACAATTGGTGAGCTTATAATATAAAATCATATTCCTTTATTCTAAGCAACCATTTTAATATATAAAACTGGAGGCCAGAAGAGTTGTTTTGTTATTCTAAATGTTGTTGAAGTGTGCTTTGCTACTAGTTAGAGTGTCCTTGAAGAGTACAGAGAATTTGACAAGAAAGAAAGCTGAAAGTTAGAAGGAGAGAGGTTATTAAATGTATAGAGAATAGCCTCATTCTGCTTCCCCCTATTGATATTCCTTTTCTTATCTCAGTGAAAGCATTAACAATGCTTTCTCTTCCTCTATTTATATAATAAAGTTAAAGTATGTTTAACTTCTAGATGTTTCCCTTCCTCTATTTATATAATAAAGTATGACACTATAGAAAAGTTAGAGTTCAGAGTTTATAACTTACTGCTAAATCACTTAAATTATTTCTTCTGTGTATAACACCAAAATCTATGGAAATTTACTATTTTCATATCTATTCTTTTCCTCCTCATTAAGAGAATTCTAAAACTAAATACCTTTGAGATGTTTTTCAATCAATTTTCTCAACTGAAAAAAGGAATATAAGATCATCTACTTCCATTTATAATTTTAATGAGTGATTGTTGGAAAAAGGTCAAACATTATCTAAATTTATTTCCATATGTTTCAAAAGCAAACTCATAAATGTATACCAATAGATATTGTACAAACTTCTTAAGAGCCAATTAATTTGCTTCATAACAAAGAAATAGAGCGAGAGAGAAAGTATTTAGCCTAGTGACTTTTTGTACAGGAATTTATCCTCAGGAAGTAATCAGAGAAATTCACAAGAATTTCTAATGATATTTATCACAGTTATATATAATAGTAGCAAGAGGAAATTTAGAAATATCATAAATAATTAAAAATAGGGAAATAACAAGTTATTGTACATTCATAAAAATATATACTGATTATGAATGATGTTAAACAAAATAGTACATGTAGTATGAACTACATTTTGTGTATAAATAATAAAATAATGGTAGAAGTTACAAGAGTAAGAAAAAACATTAAAAAACAGTACTAGTAAATATATTTGAGATGACAGTCTTTAAAATAAAGTAAGACACAATATATGCAAAAGTTTGGCAATTATAATTAGGAAAAAATGAGAAGATTAAATAAAATTAAGAAATAGACATAGGATGATGAGATATATAAAGGATACTTTTAAATTATAAAAATATACAATTCTGCTAGTAATTTTGACAATTCAGAGGCTACTTAAACTTTTCATGGTGTAGAATGTATGGAAACAAACTCAATCCATTACCAAATATTACAAATACAGTATAAAAAAGAAACTTATTTATGACTGATTAAAACAGATTTAAAAAAGAGCAAATAGAAAGCTATCAAATGAATTATACAATTCTTTAAATAGTCATCAATCTGACCACATGAGACTTAGTCACAGAATTCATGAATGGTTTTAAAATAAGAAAATTACAAAAGAACCTCTTAAATATAACAATGTCATCATCTCAATGCTGATTAAGCATTTGGTAAATTCAATACTCATTCCAACAATAATGTTTGAAAATGGTGATTATCAGTGGTTATATAATTATATAACTAGAAAATAAAATTTCACTTTGTTTAGAAAGTTTACTAAAGAGCCTAGATTTAAAATAAATGTAAATATATTAAGTTGTTTTTTGCATTTTACTTATGGATTATAAAATGGAGGTGATCATTAATGCTAAACAAAATAACATACTATAGATAATCATAATAAAAATCCTTGTGTAGTTATTTTAGGTTGCTTCTGACTGCATATATTTGGAAACCCAACTCAAATGGGTTTAACCGAAAAGGAAATGTATTAGCACACATAACCAGGTGTACAAATGAAAACAAATTTTGAATCAGTTGATTCGGCCCAGAGTGAGTTCACCAAGGATCCAATTATTTTCTGACTCTCTACTCTGCCTCCCCAGTGTTGACTTTATCTTCCCTTAATCTTCATGGTAATAGCAAGCTTTGAAAATTCAGTGGATTATTAAACACACTGACAAAATACTTTGTGTACATAAAAGAAAGTTAGAATCTTGGCTCAGTCAGGTAGCATTTGATACAACTGTTTATTTTTGGGCACTTTCTTAGGCATTGCAAGAATGTTTAGCACTCCTGAACTCCTCCACTGACAAAATGAAAATAGCACCCCCACCATAACTGTGATCACTAAAATACCTATTTCTCCTACATATTTCTAAAATGATGGATAAAATATGACTCTTTTGACACACTGATATGAACAATTTGAATTTGAATAGCAAAATTAATAAACTTGATCTAAAGGATGTGCTTAGTACAACATACACAACATGTAGAAAGTACATTAAAAAAAACAAAAACAAAAACACTTATGGTACATTCCCAGAAGTATCCATATGAAATAATGGTTTTAAGAAATTTGAGGAAGGCTTTCACTGTCTTGTGTGGTTATGCCTGAGCATTTCCATTAATATAATTCTTCTTAGCATGGTTTGGCCCAAAGAGGAGAGCTTGAGACAAGAGTTTGCATGGAGTAGTTTATTTTGGAAAATGCTTTCCAAGGAATTTGCGTAGGGAACTGAGAAGAGTAAAAAGAAAAAGAGGGAAACCCAATCCCAGGATGGTCACTGAGTAAATACCTGGGCTCAATTCCATTGGGGACTTTCTGAGGAGCCACATAGAATATGTCTACCCTAAGAATTGAAAAGGGAAGTATTTACTTATTAGTTGCTGTCCTGTTGTCCTACTGGTCAAGTTCCCTTTTTGTCCTGTGGAGTGTTAATGCCTTTGTGATTCCAAGTTTGTGCATGTGTTAGAATGGCTAAGTGAGTTTTGGCAACTGTCATCCCCAAAATGCATTCAGCATTTTTACATTTGTATGAGATTTTAGAATAGTCAAAATTTTCTATAATAATAGAAAGTAGATCAGTGGTTACCTAACACTGGGAAATTATTAACTACAAAGGAGCATAAGGGAACTATTTGGGGTGATGGAAATACTATCTATGATGATTAGGGTGATGGTTATATGAATGCATACATATAACCATCAAAAGATAACAAACATTATACTTTGGATTAGTGAATTTTATTTTATGTAAATGTACTCAAATATTTTGATTTAAAAATTTTGTATTTAAAATTATAGCTAATCCTTATATTTTTACAGTAAAAAAAAAAACCCTCAAAGTTAAATTTTCCAATGTAAAAAAGTTAGAAAAATAGAAGGAGAATAAACTCAAAGAATGTAGAGGAAAGAGATAATACAAGAGCAGAAATTAATAAAATAGAAAACAAAAATATAATAGAGAGGTCAGCAATGATAAAACCTGGTTCTTTGAAAAGACTAGTAAGCAGAAAAATCACTGGCAAGATTAATTTAGGCAAAACAGAGAAGACAGACCTAGCACCACTCCCTCTCATTGGGAAGATTACACAAGCCTCTTAGAGAGCCTCATCCACCAGTGGGCAGACAGCAAAAGCAAGAAGAATTAAAATCCTGCAGCCTGTGGAATGAAAAACACATTCACAGAAAGATAGGTGAAATGAAAAAGCAGAGGACTATGGACCAGACAAAGGAACAAGATAAAACTCCACAAAAACAATTAAATGAAGTGGAGATAGGAAACCATCTATAAAAAGAAATCAGAATAATGATAATGAAGATGATCCAGGACCTTGGAAAAAGAATGGAGGCAAAGATCGAGAAGATGCAAGAAATGTTTAACAAAGACCTAGAAGAATTAAAGAACAAACAGAGATGAACAATACAATAACTGAAATGAAAACTGCACTAGAAGGAATCAATAGCAGAATAACTGAGGCAGAAGAATGGATAAGTGACCTGGAAGTGAGAATGGTAGAATTCACTACTGCAAAACAGAATAAAGAAAAAAGAATGAAAAGAAATGAAGACAGCCTAAGAGACCTCTGGGACAATATTAAATGCACCAAGATTCACATTATATGCATCCCAGAAGGAGAAGAGAGAGAAAGGACCCGAGAAAATATTTGAAGAGATTATACTCGAAAACTTCCCAAACTTGGAAAGGAAATAACCACCTAACTGCAGGAAGTGCAGAGAGTCCCAGGCAGGACAAATCCAAGGAGAAACCTGCCAAGACACATAGAAATTAAATTGATAAAAATTCAAGGCAAAGAAAAATTATTAAATGCAACAAGGAAAAAGCAGCAAATAACATACAAGGGAACTCTCATAAGGTTAACAGCTGATTTCTCAGACAGAAGGGAGTGGCATGATATATCTAAAGTGATGAAAGGGAAGAACCTATAACCAAGATTACTCTACCTGGCAAGAATCCCATTCAGATTTGACTGAGAAATCAAAAGCTTTACAGACAAGAAAAAGCTAACAGAATTCAGCACCACAAAACCAGCTCCACAACAAATGCTAAAGGAATTTCTCTAAGTGGGAAACACAAGAGAAGAAAAAGACCTACAAAAAACAAACCAGAAACAATCAAGAAAATGGTAATAGGAACATACATATTGATAATTACCTCAGATGTGAATGGATTAAATGCTCTAAACAAAAGACACAGGCTCACTGAATGGATACAAAAACAAGACCCAGACATATGCTGTCTACAAGAGACCCACTTCAGACCTAAGGACACATACAAACTGAAAGTGAGAGGATGGAAAAAGATATTCCATGCAAAAGGAAATCAAAAGAAAACTGGAGTAGCAATACTCATATCAGAAAAAAATAGTCTTTAAAATAAAGAATGTTACAAGAGACAAGGAAGAACACTACATAATGCTCAAGGGATCAATCCAAGAAGAAGACATAACAATTGTAAATACATATGCACCCACCATAGGAGCACCTCAATAAATAAGGCAAATACTAACAGCTATAAACGAGGAAATTGACAGTAACACAACAATAGTGGGAGACTTCAACGCCTCACTTACACCAATGCACAGATCATCCAGGAAAAATTAATAAGGAAACACAAGCTTTAAATGACATGACAGACCAGATAGATTTGACTGATATTTATAGGACATTCAATCCAAATACAGCAGATGACACTTTCTTCTCAAGTGCACCAGAACATTCTCTAGGATAGATCACATCTTGGGTCACAAATCAAGCCTCAGTAAATTTAAGAAAATTGAAATCATATCAAGCATCTTTTCTGACAACAGTGCTATGAAATTAGAAATAAATTACAGAGAAAAAAACATTAAAAAAACCCAAATACATGGAGGCAAAACAGTACATTACTAAATAACCAAGAGATCACTGAAAAAATCAAAGAGGAAATCAAAACAATATCTAGAGACAAATGACAATGAAAACACGATGACCCAAAGCCTATGGGATGCAGCAAAAGCAGTTCTAAGAGGGACGTATATAGCAGTACAATCCTACCTCAGAAAACAAGGAAAATCTCAAATAAATAATCTAACCTTACACCTAAAGGAAATGGAGAAAGAAGAAAATAAAACCCAATGTTTGTAGAAGAAAATAAATCATAAAGATCAGAGCAGAAATAAATGAAATAAAAAGAAAGAAAACAGTAGCAAAGATCAATGAAACTAAAAGCTGGTTGTTTGGGAAGATAAACAAAATTGGTAAACCCTTAGCCAGACTCATCAAGAAATAAAGGGAGGGGACACAAATCAATAAAATTAGAAATGAAAAAAAAATTTACAACAGATACCACAGAAATACAAAGCATCATAAGAAATTTCTACAAGCAAAGGTATGCCAAAAAAAATGCACAACTTGGAAGAAATAGACAAATTCTTAGAAAGGTATAACCTTCCAAGACTGAACCAGGAAGAAATAGAAAATATGAACAGACCAATCACAATTAATGAAACTGAAACTGTGATTAAAAATCTTACAACAAACAAAAGTCCAAGATCAGATGGCTTCACAGGTGAATTCTATCAAACATTTAGAGAAGAGCTCACACCCATCCTTCTCAAACTCTTCCAAAAAATTGCAAAGTAAGGAACACTCCCAAACTCATTCTACTAGGCCACCACCACCCTGATACCAAAAACAGAGAAAGATATCAGAAAAAAAAAAAAAGAAATTACAGGGCTTCCCTGGTGGAGCAGTGGTTGAGAGTTTGCCTGCTGATGCAGAGGACACGGGTTTGTGTCCCAGTCTGGGAAGATTCCACATGCCGCAGAGCAGCTAGGTCCATGAGTCATGGCTGCTGAGCCTGCGTGTCTGGAGCCTGTGCTCCATAATTGGAGAGGCCACAACAGTGAGAGGCCCGCATACCGCAAAAATAAATAAATAAATAAAATAAAATAAAATAAAATAAAATAATTAAAAATAAAAATAAAGGAAATTACAGAGCAATATCACTAATGAATACAGAATCAAAAATCCTCAACACAATACTATCAAAAAAAATCCAACAACACCTTAAAGGGATCATAAACCATGATCAACTGGGATTTATCCCAGGGATGCAAAAATTCTTCAATATATGCAAATCAATCAACATGATACACCATATTAACAAACTGAAGAATAAAAAACATATGATCATCTCAATACATGCAGAAAAAGCTTTGGACAAATGTCAACACCAATTTTTGATAAAAACCTTCGAGAAAGTAGGCACAGAGGGAACTTATCTCAACATAATAAAGGCCATATATGACAAATCCACAGTAAACATCATTCTCAATAGTGAAAAACTTAAAGCACTTCTTCTAAGATCAGGAAGAATACAAGGATGTCCACTCCTGCCACTATTATTCAACATAGTTTTGGAAGTCCAACCACAGCAATCAGAGAAGAAAAAGAAATAAAGGAATACAAACTGGAAAAGAAGAAGTAAATCTGTCACTGTTTGCAGATGACTTGATACGATAGATAATAGATAATCGTAAGATGCCACCATAAACCTGCTGGAGCTAATCTTTGAATTTGGTAAAGTTGCAGGTTACAAAATTAATGGACAAAAATCTCTGGCATTCTTATACACTAACAATGAAAGATCAGAAAGAGAAGTTAAGAAAACAAACCCATTCACCTTTGCAACAAAAAGAAAAAATACCTAAGAATAAACCTACCTAAGAAAAGAAAAGACCAGTATGCAGAAACCTGTAAGACACTGATGAAAGAAATCAAAGATGACACAAACAGATGGAGATATATACCATGTTGTTGGACTGGGAGAATCAATATAGTGAAAATGACTATACTACCCAAAGCAATCTACAGATTCAATGCAATCCCTATCAAATTACCGATGGCATTGTTTTTGGAACTAGAACAAAAAATCTTAAAATTTGTATGGAGACACAGAAGACCCTGAATAGCCAAAGCAGTCTTGAGGGAAAAAATGGAGCTGGAGGAATCAGACTTCCTGAATTCATACTATACTACAAAGCTACAATAATCAAGACGGTATGGTACTGGTACAAAAGCAGAAATATAGATCAATGGAACAGGATAGAAAGCCCAGAGATAAACCCGTGCACCTATGGTCAACTAATCTATGACAAAGGAGGCGAGGATATACAAAGGAGAAAAGATAGCCTCTTCAATAAGTGGTGTTGGGAAAATTGGATAGTTACATGTAAAAGAATGATATTAAAATACCTTCTAACACCATACAGAGAAATAAACTCAAAATGGATTAGAGACCTAAATGTAAAACCAGACACTATAAAACTCTTAGAGGAAAACATAGGAAGAACACTCTTTGACATAAATCACAAGATTTTTTTTGACCCACCTCCTAGGGAAATGGAAATGAAAACAAAAATAAAGAAATGAGACCTAATGAAACAATTTTTGCACAGCAAAGGAAACCTTAAACAAGACAAAAAGAGAGCCCTCAGAATGGGAGAAAATATTTGCAAATGAATCAACAAACAAATGATTAATCTCCAAAATATATAAACAGCTCATGCAGCTCAATATCGAAAAAACAAGCAACCCAATCCAAAAATGGGCAGAAGACCTAAATAGACATTTCTCCAAAGAAGATATAGAGATTGCCAAGAGGCACATGAAAAGCTGATGAACATCACTAATTATTAAAGAAATGTAAATCAAAACTACAATGAGGTAGCACCTCACACTGGTTAGAATGGGCATCATCAGAAAATGTACATACAACAAATGCTGCAGAGGGTGTGGAGAAAAGGGAACCTTCTTGTACTGTTGGTGAGAATGTAAATTGATACAGTCACTATGGAGAACAGTATGGAGGTTCCTTAAAAAACTAAAAATAGAACTACCATATGAACCAGCAATCCCACTACTGGGCACATACCTGGAGAAAACCATAATTCAGGAAGACACATGCACCCCAATGTTCATTGCCACACTATTTAAAATAGCCAGGTCATGGAAGTAACTTAAATGCCCGTCAACAGATGAATGGATAAAGAAGATGTGGTACATATATTCAATGGAATATTACTCAGCCATTAAAAGAACAAAATTAGGTCATTTGTAGAGATGTGGATGGACCTGGAGACTGTCATACAGAGTAAAGTAAGTCAGAAAGAGAAAAACAAATACCGTATATTAACTCATATATGTGGAATATAGAAAAATGGTAGAGATGAACCAGTTTGCAAGGCAGAAATAGAGACACAGATGTAGAGAACAAACATATGGACACCAAAGGTGGAAGTGGGGTGGGGGATGGTGATGGTGGTGGGCTGAATTGGGAGATTGGGATTGACATGTATACACTAATATGTATAAAATAGATAACTAATAAGCAACTGCTGTATTAAAAAAAAAACACAGAGAAGACAAAGGGAATAAAACCACAGATGTTACAAGGATTAATCAGCTAAGAACATTTCAAGAACAAGTTTATACCAGTTCATTTGAAAAGGTAGATTAAATTAATAAACCCTGAGAAAAATATAATTTACTAATTCTGACTTAAGAAATTAAAACCCTTTATATCATAACCATGAAAAATATAATCAACTAAATGTCTTTACAATGAAGATACAAGCCTAAACTACTACAAGTGAGTTCTACCAAAATTTATTAATTTATTCCACTGTGTACACTATGTATCTAGTTAAGGTTTAATCAGAGAAGCTGAACAAGTAAGAGTGACAGTAAATAAGTTGATTAATTATAGGAATTAGACATGGTCATCTACATAATTTGGAGGACCCAGAGAAAAAGGAAAATGCAGAGCCTCTTTTTCAAAAAGCAGGAAAATATTCTTTTCTTTTCTTTCCCGGTCTCTCTCTGTATCTGTTCAGGCAAGGGAAAACTTGTGAGTGCAGACCGTTACAGGCACCTGAGGCCAGTCCTGTGACTTAATGCTTGGGGTGTATGTACTCGACCTTGACCCTTCCCACACTCATGTCCAGGGGACTGCAGGGTCTAGAGAACAGCGGCCATCACTGAGCAGGGGTCAGTGGAGAAGTGAACAGCCAAGAACTTCTCCAAAGAAGGCAAGTCCACATGTTAGTCAAGGCTCCAAGCACCTAGCTCATGCTCCATTGTCCCATCAGACTTAATTTACCTAATACACATTCAAAGATAAAATTATTACAAACTTCAAAACAACAACAACTGAGCATGAGCAAGCTTCCTAATGTGGTGCTCAGAGTGACTGCACTGTCTTCAAGCTCATGGAACAGACTCTGAAATCAATTCTTACACAATTGTGGAAAATGAAGCAAACGTCTATGGGAAATGGGGGAGGATATGCACGAGTGGCAGCAGGGGATATATGGAACATCTCTGCACCTTCTACTCAATTTTGCTGGGAACCTAAACCTTCTCTAAAAAAACAAAATAACATCTATTGAAGTACAAAAAAAAGTCCATGGAAAGCTGTGACTTTTGCATCTTGTAGTGGTCTTGAAGTCATTGTACATCTACTTGGGTGGCAACTGGAAAAATAATAGGTGGACATGAAGGAGGAGAAAGACCATCACCTAGAACCAGGGAGATAAACTGGAATACACAAGGACAATATGGAATCCATCTCTCCCTCTCACCAATTTCAATCTCCTATAGAAGAAACTAGTGCCGTTAGACACATGCATCTGGCTCAGGAGACACAGAAGCTGAAGGAGGCCTAAGTACAGATGCTGAAAGAGCAGAGAGCCCAATAAAGTGAGCAAGTAAATCAGGGAAACTATGTGCAAGCAGCAATGGTGCCTGATACTCTATGCTGACCTTCAGAGAATAATGGCTGCTACTTACTCTTCTCTTTCTACTTAATCTTCTCCTTTAAAGTCCACACAAATTTCTCCCATGGCCTACTCTTACATGGAACCAGAAAGAGGAGTTCTGGAAAACGTAGTTCCAGCTTAAATGGACAGTATACAATTACCACACAGTATTACATAAATACTCTCTGAGAACTGGCTAAGAGAGAACACTCTTTAACTTGTTTTCAAACTTAAACAAACTTAATAGGAGAAATAAAATTTATAAATGAATCTTACCCATGAATATTGAAGCAAGGATCCTATACAAAATATTTACTAAACCAAAGGACAATATATAAAAGAGATCATGTTGATTTGTCTCATGAATATAGTCTTTTTTAATATTAGAAAAGTAATTAACCATTTAAGCATGGTAAAGGAGAAAAAGTACATCTTTCCAATAGAATATTTACTCAAAAAAGAAAAGAAAAAAATATATAGTCTTTAAAAATAGATATAAATTTCTTTAACCTGGAGTGCATATATTTCTTAAGTGAAACATCAAATGCTTCTAAACTATTTGGAATGCTCTATTTCTTCTTAACTTGGGAGATTAGTTCAAGAATATTCATTTTATTATTATGATTTAAACTGTGTATATATATATATTTTAAGTTTCTGTATGTATTATGGTAAAAACAATGAGAGAAAATAGAAAGTAAAAGGAAAGATGAGAGGCCTAGAAGATTGATCTAGGCCTAATGTCTGACTAAATAAAGTTCTGGAAAAGATAAGAAAATGGAAAGTGAAAGAAATTATCAAGGAAGTAACAGAACAAACTATCTAAGAAACATCTGGCTTGGAAGGTCACACAGTAAGTATATCAAGGCACAGCATTATGATTCAGAGTACCAGATATAACGAGAGGAGTCTAAAGTATTTCAGAGAAAATTATGTCAAAAACAAAAAGTGATATTCAGATTTTTCATGAGCCACACTGACTAAAAGCTACAAAAGCTGTGAAGGAACAAATCATTTTTGATATCTAAATAAAACTTCAATTTTAAGGTAGAATAAAGTATTAATAAAAACGTAAAACACAATCAGACACGAGGACCCATGAAAATACCCTCCCACATACATTTTGTTGGGTGTGTACTTAAAGATATTCTCCAAGGAGATAAGGGATTATCAATCAACTAATCAAGCAATGAATCAAATCAAGATATAGAATTCAGGAAATAATGTATCCAATCAGGGAAAAAGGTGAGACAAAAAAGGTAATGACAGAAGAACCACCAGATCAGACTATAGCTGGAAAATGGAGGCAAGAAGGAAAGAGTTTATGAAAAATTGGAGACACTAATGAATAGGTGATCTAATTAAATATCTTAAAATATCAAATCTATATTTAAAGAGAATATTACTCAAGTGAAAGCTGATGCAAGAAAGAGTATACAGAAAAAGAATGTTCTTATAGTAAACTACCTAGATTTGAAGTGGCCTGTATTGGCAGTCATCTGTTGTGAAAACTCATAACTGATTTTACTAATAGTGGGAAAATGTGGTACAGCACTAAATCCACAGTCATCAGGGGAGTGAATTAATAAATAATTTTAATCTATGCATTACAAATACTAAGAAATGCTAATAAAACACATCAATAGAAATATGTATTTAGATACCATGGAATAAGAAAAAAAATTAAACTCATTGCCTATGGAGGGGAGAATTATTGGGGAGAAGCAAGGCTTAAGACTACAAAATTTTTCAATTAAGATTTATAACATTGTCAAAATTAAGATTTTAATATTATGACAGTTGAATGTCACTTTGTTTTTTAAAATAAACCACAAATATATGTTTAAAAAGATAGAGAAACAACTTTTAGTTTTAAATAGCCAACTCAACACATTGAGATGCTTTCATTCTACAATGAAGCAAAACCAAGAAAGTTCTTAAAATTGTTAAATATATAGCTAGTCTCAAAACTTTTCTTTGTACTAGAAATAGACATCTCTAGTGGAAGAAATCGTTCAGAAAGCCAAAACCAAAGCAGGGTTGGACACCAGTTCCCTATAAGACAAGTGCTGAATCACAACATGGAAGAAACATAAAAGGGCCACCCCAGGCACTCGGGTTGTACAATATTATAATTTGACTCTCTGACATACATCTCTAAACCTCACATATATGAATTTCACAGTACCCAGAGTACTCTATGGACTGGGTGCTTTCTGGACTACAAATATGTTTATTGTATTTCCATATATAAAATCTTGCAATTATCACTACAAAAAACCCAAGCACTTCTGCTTATTATCAAGGTGTGTCATGACCTGGGCTGTGCTTACCTCTCCAGTCATAGTATTTACTATGATTCCCTTCATAACCTACACTCTGGACATTCCAAATAACATACAGTTCTCTAACTATATAATATTGTTTGACTCTTTGCCTTTCCCATTCTAAGTCCCTTTATCTAGAATGCAATCTCCTCAGGTTGACTTTCAATCCACAAATCCCTTTCCCTACTAGGCTCTCTCACTTTTTAAGACACCTAGTGTCACTTCTTCTATGAACTATTTCCTGACCCTATATATAAAACTAACAGCTTTTTCTTTTTATCCTTTATTGAGTCTTCTACTGGTGTCTAACAGAAAACCAGGTGTTTATTTGATAAACTTGTTTTTGTAGATAGTTTTACTTCTTATTACTGGTCTAGAAGTTTCTTGAAGGCAGATATCATGTCCTGATCTCTTCTACATCCACAGTGTTTCAAGCAGTACCTTATATATAACAGGCACTTAAGTGTTTTAGTAACTCAATACATGATGAGTGAATGAAATGAAAAATAAATGTTCCTTTAAAATGTCTTCTGCAGGTTACAAAGTTGCTAATCTGTCAGTATGAAAATATAGGCTGAGACTATCATTGTTTCTGACTTAGGTTAAAAATCAAGCACATTAGGATAAATGACACTATTCTACATCTCAACAGGAAAATCATTTAAGGAGCAAACTTAGTAAAAGTGATTGTGCTTGATATAACTGAATAACTGAATCAGAAAAGGCAACTGCCAAATGTCTAAATGTTTCTTCCACATTAATCCAAGTTCAGTGATAAGTTCATGATATTTTATGGGAAAAAAGACAAGATAAAATTTCAAACTAGGAATTCATATTCAATATTTTCTCCATTACATATATATTCTTTTTCACTGATTAAAAAAATGCATAATTACCTGCACTGTTGGTAAAAGATATGTGACTTTTAAGTAAATACAATTAAAAAATCATTTTACTGATATATATTCTTCAGCATATGATGATATAAATATAATTATCATATTTTAATTCATATTAATAAAACACTCCCTTTTCTGTGGTAGCTAAGTCTGTGGATATTTCATTTTATTATTTTTTCATTGAATTTATTTTAAAAAAGCTCAGCTATTCATATTGTAATTATTTTAAAACATCAAGCAAGGAGGGTTTTGAGAAGGTAGAGGAGTAAGAAGTACCAGGAATAGGTTTCCCAATGTAGACAAAAAGGTCACTGGCAAAAGCTGTCTGATATAATTATTTTGGAACCCTGTAGTCTACTGAAGGCTTGTACCATCTAGGGAAAGCCTTGGGTGGTAAACTGGTTAATTTCAGTTAATTTCAACTCTTAGCACAATAGCAGCTAAGCGTACCCTCCCCCCTCCAACTGTGGTAGGCATTGCTGTCACGTGTAATGTTGTGTAGGTGTTGCTGGAGCATCCTGCATAATTCTTGCAAGAGGGGAAAAAAAGACTCTGTCCTCTAAATATTGGGGATCTCTGTTCTGGTTGCTGATTGCTGCCTTTATGTTCAGAGATACAGACAAAGAGTCAGGTGGCCATCGTTGCAGTTCCCCACATTCTTGAAAGTCCCTCCCCCTCAGGCTAAATTGACTTACAGGAGACTTATAGGGTTGGTGCCCTTTTTCTCCCCTTCATTTTGTTTTTCCTTTGTGAGACCAGCCATAAAACCTATGACATTCAAAAGCAACTGCATAAATGGGATAAATTAGAAAGTGACTGAGCATACCTGGAGTAAAGGCACAGGCTCAGAAAAAAAACTTGAGAAGATCTTACTTTTCTACCTCAGGGTGATTCTCATCACAGAGACAGGTTATAGAATAAAGCAAAAACAAGACCAAAAACCAGCAAATCCCCAGGAAGTGGGGAAATCTGATTTCCAGAGTTACCACATTATCAGATTTAAATGTCCAATTCTCAACAACAACAAATCACATAGCATACAAAAAGACTTAAAAGTATTGTCCATTCAAAAGAAAAGAAAAAAGAAAAACAGAAACTATCTCTGAAAAAGACTTGATTGCAAATCTACTAGACAGAGACTTTAAAACAATTACCTTAAAATTTTTGAAAGAACAAAGGAACATGTAGAGAAAGTCAAGAAAATGATGCATGAAAAAAGAAATATCAAAAGACAGAAAACCTAAAGAGTAACCAAAAAGAAATTCTAGAGCTAAGAAGTACAATAACTGAAATGAAAAATTCACTAGAGGGATTCAAAGGCAGATGTGAGCAAGCAAAAATAAATAAATAAATAAATAAGAGTAAACTTGAAGATAAGACAATGGATGAAAATTATTGAGTCTGAGGAATAGAAAGGAAAAAAAAAAGAAGAAGTGAAAAAATAAGAAGCCTAAGAGACCTTTGGGATACCAACACATGGACCAACATATACATTGTGGGAGTCCCAGGAAAAGAAGAGAGAAAAGAACATAGAGAATAATTGAACAAATAATAGTTGAAAACTTCCCAAACTTGAGAGAAGACATAAATAAAAACATCCAAGAAGCTCAATAAACTACAAGCAAAATGAACTCAGTGAGACCCACATAAAGACACATTATAATGAACTTTCCAAAGACAAAGAGAGAATCTTGAAAGCAACAAGAGGGAGGTTACTAACTCATCACATGTGAGGGATCCTTAATAAGATATGAGTAGTTTTTTCATCAAAAAGTTTAGAGGCAAGAAGACAGTGGCTCAGTATATTCAAAGTGTTAATACAAAAACAAACAAACAACAACAACAACAACAACAAAATGTCTACCCAAATATCCTATATCTGGTAAACTGTCCTGCAAGAGTGAAGAAGAAATTAAGATATTCCTATATACACAAAAGCTGAGGGAGTTCATTACTACTAGACTTGCCTTGCAAGAAATGCTCAAAAGAGCCCTGCACTGTGAAATGAAAAGACACTAGACAGTAATGAAAAGCCATATTAAGAAATAAAGATCTCAATAAATGTAAATACCTGGGCAGTTATAAAAGCTAGTAGTATTGTAATAATGGTTTGAAACTGCACTTTTTGTTTTATCCATGATTTAAAAGACTAATATAAAAAATCCAGTTATTAGTATAAAATCTAGTATTATAATTTTGGTTTGTAACTCCATATTTTATTTTCAATGTAACTTAAAAAAATAATGTATTTAAAAGAATTCTTAGTTTGTCTTGTAGACACACAATTAATAAAGATGTAATTTTGTGATATTGGCAACTAAAAGGAGTAGGAAAGAGCTACCAAGTACCAGAGATTTTGTATGTTATTGAAGTTAGGCTGGTATAAATTCAAATTAGACTGTTGTAATTTTAGGATGTTAAAGTATTTCACATAGTAACAATAAAGAAAATTGCTATAGAAAAACACAAAAAATGATAAAGAAATTGAAACATTTTCATTACAAAAAAGATCAACTAAACACAAAGAATATGGTAATGCAGGAAATGAGGGACAAAAAGCTATTAGGCATATAGAAAACAAATAGCAAAATGACAGAAGTAAGTCCTTCCTTATCAGTAATTACTTTAAAAGTAAATGGATTAAACTCTGTAATCGAAACCCAAAGATGAACAGAATGTATAAAAACATATGACCAAACTATATACTGTCTACAAGAGACTCACTTTAGATCCAAAGACACAGATAAAATGAAAGTTAAAGGATGGAAAAATATATTCCATTGCAAAAATAACCAAAGCAGAAGTGGCTATGTTCATATAAGATAAAATAGAATTTAAATCTAAAAGCTTACAAGAGACAAAGATGCATAATGTATATTAATAAAATGTTCAATATAGCAAGAAGAAATAGAAATTGTAAACATTAACACACCTAATAACATACCATCAAAATATATGAAGCCAAAACTGACAGAACTAAAGGGAGAAATAGACAACTATACAATAATAGTTAGAGATTTCAATACTTCACCCTCAATAATGGATAAAATAACCAGACAGAAGATAAGAGACAGAAGACTTAAACAATACAATAAACCAACTAGATACAACGTACATATACAGAACAGTCTACCCAACAACAACAATAGCATACATATTCTTCTCAAGTGTACATGAAACGTTTTCCAGGATAGAATATATGTTAGGGCACAGATTCTCAATAGGTTGAAAAAGACATAGCATATAAAGTACCTTCTCTGAACACAATAGGATGAAGTTAAAAATCAACAATTGAAGTAAAACTAGAAAATTCACAGATTTGTATTATAAAAATTAAAAAAATACTACTCAAACTATCAATAGATCAATAAAGAAATCACAAGATAAATTAGAAAATACTTAGGAACAAATGAAAGCAAAAACACAACATACTAAAAGTTGGTAGGACACAGTGAAAACAATGCTAAGGAGAAATTTTATAGTTATAAACATTTACATTAAAAAATAAGAAAGAAGTGGTGAAATAAATAGGGAGAGGTTGATAAAGGGTACAAACTTTCAGCTATAAGGTGAATAAGGTCTTAAGATCTAATGTAAACTATGGTAACTATGGTTGATAACACTGTATTAAATAATTGATATTTGGTAAAAGAGTAGAACTTAAATGTTCTCATACACACACAAAATAAGTAAATAAGTGAGATGGTGATGTGTTAATTAACTAGATGGAGGGACTCCTTTCACAATGTGTATGTATATCAAATCCCCACAACATACACTTTAAATATATTATAATTTTTATGTCAATTATACTTCAGTACAGATGAAATAAAAAATAAAATATACTATAGAAAAAGAAAAAAAACCAAGAAAGGTCTCAAAACTTTATGCTTAAAGAAAAAGAAAGAGAAGAACAAACTAAATCCAAAGCTAGCAGGAAGAAGAAAATAATAAAAATTAAAGCAGAGAAAAACAATAGAGAGAATAAAACAATAGAGAAAAATCAATGAAATCAACAGTTTGTTCATTGAAAAGACCAACAAAATTGGCAAACATTTAGTTAGGTGGATTAAAAAAAAAAAGAGAAAAACCATTCAAAATACTAAAATAAAAAATGAAAGTAGGGACAGTGCTACCAACTCTGCAGAAATAAAAAGGATTATAAGAGAGTACCATCAGAAATTGTATGCTAACAAATTGGATAACTTAGATGAAACAAATTCCTAGAAACACAAAACCTACCAAGATTTAACTCACAAATAAATAGAGAATCCAAATGGACCTAATAAGGAGATTGAATCATAATAAAAATATCTCCTGAGGGCCTCCCTGGTGGCGCAGTGGTTGAGAGTCCGCCTGCTGATGCAGGGGATACGGGTTCGTGCCCCAGTCTGGGAGGATCCCATATGCCGCGGAGCGGCTAGGCCCGTGAGCCATGGCCGCTGAGCCTGTGCGTCTGGAGCCTGTGCTCCGCAACAGGAGAGGCCACGACAGTCAGAGGCCTGCGTACCGCAAAAAAAAAAAAAAAAAAAAAAAAATCTCCTGAAAAAACAAACAAACCCCCTCCCCCACCCCCAGGATCAAATGACTTCACTGGTGAATTCTACCAAACACTTAAGGCCAGCATTACCCTGATGCCAAAGCCAGGCAAAGACACTACAAGACAAAAGAAGTGTAGACCAATATCCCTTATGAACATGGATGCAAATGTCCTCAACAAAATACTAGCAAACCAAATTCAGCAGCATATTAAATATTAAACACCATCAAGTGCGATTTATTCTTGTAATGCAAGGATGGTTCCACATTTGAAAATCAATGTAATACACCACATTAACAGAATGAAGGAAAAATAACATATGACCTTCTCAGTGGATGCAGAAAAAAATTTGACAAATTTTAACACTCTTTCCTGATAACAACACTCAACAGACTAGGAATATAAAAAAACTACCTCAATATAATAGAAGCCATATAGGAAACCACAGCTAACATCATACCCAACTGTGAAAAACTTAAAACTTTTCTTCAAAGATCAATATCAAGGCAAGAATGCCTACTCATGCCATTTCTTCAACATAATACTGGAAGTTCTAGCCAGAGCAATTAGGCAATAAATAAATTAATTAAATAAATAAAAAATAAAAGGCATGCAAATTGGAAAGAAGTAAAATGATTTTTGTTCATATATGATAACACCTTCTACATAGAAAATCCTAATGATTCCATGAAAAACTATTAGAACTAATAAATAATTTCAACAAGTTATAAAGTCAACCCTAAAAATCCGTTGCATTTTTATACACTAACAGTGAACAACCTGAAAAAGAAATTACGAAAACAATCCCCTTTATAATAGGATCAAAAAGAACAAAATACTTAGAAATTAACTTAAGCAAGAAGTGAAAGACTTGTAAAATAAAAACTACAAAGCATTGCTGAAAAAAAGTGAAGAAAATACAAACAAATGGAAACATATTCCAAGTTAATGGATTGGAAGAAAATAGTTTTAAGATGTCAATACTACACAAAGTGCTGTACAGATTCATGCAATTCCTATCAAAATCCCAATGACTTTTTTTTAAGAAATAGAAAAGACAATCCTAAAACTCATGTGGAATCTCAAGGGATTCTGAATAGTCATAGCAATCTTGAAAAAGAAAAAAAACTTGGAGGACTCACACATCCTCATATCAAAATTTACAACAAAGTTATAGTAATTAAGCCAATGTGGTACTAGCATAAAGACAGCCATATAGATCAATGAAATAGAATAGAGAATCCCAGAAATATACCCTCATATAAATGGTAAAATGACTTTTGACAAGGTGCCAAGATGATTCAATAGGAAAAGGATAGTCTTTTCAACAAACAGTGTTGGGAAAACTGGATATCCACATGCAAAAAAATGAAGTTGGACCCTTATCTAACATCATATACAAAAATTAATTCAAAATGAATCAATGACTTAAATGTAAAATGAAAAACTGTAAAACTCCTAGAAGAAAACACAGTACAGAAACTTCATGACTTGGGATTGGCAATGATTTCTTGATACCAAAGGCATAGGCAACAAAAGAAAAAATAGACAAATTAGACTTCATGAAACTTAAAAAAAATTTTCATTAAAAGATACTAACTGTAAAAATGCAACTCACAGAATCGGAGAAAATGTTTACAAATGGAGCAACTGACAAAAGATTAATCTCCAAAATTTACAAGCAGCTCATGCAGCTCAATATCAAAAAAAACAAACAACTCAATCCAAAAATGGGCAGAAGACCTAAATAGACATTTCTCCAAAGAAGATACACAGATTGCCAATGAACACATAAAAGAATGCTCAACATCATTAATCATTAGAGAAATACAAATCAAAACTACAATGAGATATCATCTCAAACCAGTCAGAATGTCCATCATCAAAAAATCTACAAACAATAAATGCTGGAGAGAGTGTGGAGAAATGGGAACCCTCATGCACTGTTGGTAGTAAGTAAATTGATACAGCCACTATGAAGAACAGTAGGGAGGTTCCTTAAAAACCTAAAAATAGAACTACTATACGACCCAGCATTCCCACTACTGGGCATATACCTTGAGAAAACTGCAATTCAAAAAGAGTCATGTACCACAATGTTCATTGCAGCTCTATTTACAATAGCCAGGATGTGGAAGCAACTTAAGTGTCCATTGACAGTTGAATGGATAAAGAAGATGTGACACATATATACAATGGAATATTACTCAGCCATAAAAAGAAATGAAATTGAGATTTTGTAGTGAGGTGGATGGACCTAAAGTCTGTCATACAGAGTGAAGTAAGTCAGAAAGAGAAAAACAAATACCGTATGCTAAGACATATATATATATATATATATATATATATATACACATATACATATATAGTCTATATGTATACATATGTACATATATACATACATATATATACATATATATATATATATATATATATATATATATAGAGAGAGAGAGAGAGAGAGAGAGAGAGAGAGAGAGAGAGAGAATCTAAAAAAAAAAAAAGGTCATGAAGAACCTAGGGGCAAGACGGGAATAAAGACACAGACTACTAGAGAATGGACTTGAGGACATGGGGCAGGGGAAGGGTAAGCTGGGACAAAGTGAGAGAGTGGTAGTGTATATATGGACATATATACACTACCAAATGCAAAATAGATAGCTAGTGGGAAGCAGTTGCATAGCACAGGGAGAGCAGCTCTGTGCTTTGTGACCAGCTAGAAGGGTGAGATAGGGAGGGTTGGAGGGAGGGAGATGCAAGAGGGAAGAGATATGGGGATATATGTATATGTATAACTGGTTCACTTTGTTATAATGCAGAAACTAACACACCATTGTAAAGCAATTATACTCCAATAAAAACGTTAAAAAAAGAAGAAAAGAAAAATAATTATGATATATTTCATAAAACATGTGAACCTATGGAGTTATACAAGACAGGAAATACTTCTACATTACTTATATTTGCCTGATGTATGGATGAAGATGAGTAGAGGTGGCCTCAGGCAAAACCGTGAAGTCTCACATTCCCAGTTCTTGCTATAAATCTTGTTTTATGGCTTAACCACATAGTTTTAGTCTCTGACTCATTAGTTTTCTTCTCACCAGTCTTAAGACAACATGTACACCTGTTTCTTCTTCTTCAAATCTATTTCTTTAAAAAATATATAGAAGGCAATAAACTCTAGGTGCTTAATTTTATTCTATCAAGATCTTTATATTATTTTCTTGCTCAGTTTCTTGCATTCATCTCTGACTGTCCTTCCTCTCTATCTTCTATATCTGCTTTAAGAAGTTTTAAATTATAAACTCAGTCCATATCCTCTAAGACAGTTTGATCATCTGACTACATAGGAAGCTCTTTTCCAATATTAAGAAAAATACCAGAAAAATGTGCCTGTTTTTCTTCCATTGCCATTCTTTTATTTCCTTTATTTGTTTATACAATGTATAAACTATGGAGTTCCATTGCTTAGCAAACACAGTCTGCTTAATAATTTCCAATTAGGAATCTCTGAATCCTTCTGGTCTTTGCTAGAGCTAGCACTATTGGAAATGATTTTCATACAATAAAATATATGGTCAATAAACAACTAACTAAGCAGCTAAATCTTTGTGTTCTTACTGCAGATAGTATCAGAAAGTCTAAAGTGTAGGGATTTGGGGGAAAGTGATGGCTGCCATATTTATTAATGGATAAGGTCCATCCCTTAAAAAAGCTCATGCAAATAGGGAGTCCTAGAGACTGAAGATGGGTGGTTGTCCAAAGTGTCAGACAGAAGCAGCATCATTGGGCAAATACATGCCCTTTGAAATCAGGCAGTTAAGTTCTAGAATGAGAAACAAAGAGGAGGCTATGCCAACATGGTCTGGATAGAAATAAGAAAGAATATAGAAGGAATGATATATAAGTTGACTTGGTTAAAAGTATAGTTTCAAGAAGGCCCTGGAAAGCATTAATAAAAATAATTACCATGACATTGACCTAATGCGATAACCCAATTTTGTAATCCAATTCAGCAAACATTTATTGAAAGCCCATCATATAACATACATAGTATGAAATTAATACATTAAGGATTATACTGCCTGCACATAAATATGACATGATTCTTATCTTTACTATGTTTATTGTCTAACAGAATGAATCAGTAAACTTGTCAAATATGATTTAATTTTGGAAAATTGTACCTTCTAAATTAATGACGTGGAGTATGAATTAAGCTGGACAAGTTAAAGATGATTTGCTCTTTTCATGACCTATGATAAATTGGTATTATAAGAAAGAATAAAATAATTCTACATGAATTCAAAACTTTAAAGTAATAAACATAGAAATATAAGAATATTTAAGTAAATATTAATCTGAAATATAGAAAACTAACATTCTAAGTACAGAAACATTTGAAGATATCACAAAGGGAAAGAGTGACTAATGTGATGCACAAAATTAAACCTTTGCAATTTTTACCATTTCTTAGACATTAGTAAGATGTAACAAACAGGAACATATTTGTCATAAAGCTGGTAAATGCTTAACATTAATTCATAAACAAGTTTAAATGCCATTGCAAAATTTATACTAAATGAACAATAGATATAGGGACATAAATATTCAAAAGACAATTCCTTGGGTAGGAAATGAAATGACTGCTAAATATTTAAATTTTCAATCACATAATTCAAAGTCAATTTAAAGAATAATGACATGTTATTTCTCCTGTTGATTTGCCAAAACTTAAAAAAATAATGTTAACCTTATATGATCAGCACATAAAAAAGAGTAAATAGACAGGAGAGAAAGATACAAGAAGAAAAGTAAATACTGACAATTACATTTTTAAGAAAACAAAAAGGGATCTGAACTAGAGCTTAAAGATACTTGCTTTAAAATGTTTTCTTTTCCTCAGACTTTGGGGAATGATGAAATGATCTGTATGTAAAGACACTGATCTATTGAAATGAGGTGAAATGAGGGAGCCTGGGTCAAGTGCTTGACCCAGAAGGATATTGAGAAATCAGAATACAGACAACCCCAAGCAGTTAATTAAAGGAGGCTGCCAAAGACCAGCAAGGATGAAAGCTATATTTGGATTTTGTAAATTTATGCTGGGCCAAGTCTGTTAGTGTGTAGGATTTTCTTCTCCCTACTCATCTCCAACAGCTACTCTGTCATCTATTTACAGATTGAATGCTTAAGTGATTAGAGACCAACAGTGTGCCAGGGAAGGGCATCAATAAAATAATTTATCTCACAGCCCAAGGATAAGAGTCAACTGAAGCGAGGATAATGCTGATATCTGAAGAAAAGGTGTTGAGCCCTTGAAGGGTCTGGGTGAAATGAAAATGAAATGATTTCTAAAGAGAATAGCATAAGTTGAGAAGTACATCATTGGGAACTCTGTAGGCTGATATGATGTCATGGTACCTTTAAGTCACCTAATTATGAGCTACAATAGTCCTTTTAATACCTTCAATTTTACAGTGAACTAAAACTTGAACTGGTCTTTTCACTGTGCTTATTTCAGATGTGTGAGCTGAAGTTTAACTATGCTTTCATTTCTTACAGGCACTTATCTAAAAATGCAGAGGTCTATGCTTACTAGAAATATAGTGGGATGCCAGGAAACCAGTCAAGTTCAAAACTTTGACTAGTTAAAAGGTCAACCAATGTCCCATTTCTTCTGAGTCCTCTGGATGTGGTATGTTCTCACAGCTGCCACAAATAGTTCCAAGTACACACACTTCCATGGTCTGCTTTTTCTCTCCCCAACTCCAATCAAACACAGACTCCTATCATTGAAATTATCCAAATTTTCTCAAGTCACTTGCCATGTTTTCCACCCTTGCCTATTCACCATTTAATAAGGTTTTAATACTCTAAAAGAATCTCCACCCACTAATTGATGGATCCTAAATTTGCCCTTGATATTTAATAACTGTATGACCTTGGGAAAATCATTTCATCTTTCTGTACCTCAATTTTTTTTCATTCAAAAATGAATATTATAAATAAATTTAGAATAACATATATGAAGTTACCCTGCACACAGTATGGTCTTGATAAATAGTAGTGTCTTTCCTTTTTCTCCCTCTCAGGACTTTACTCGTCAGAACCTCCTGGATTTTCTCCTCTGACCACTCCTCTCCAACTCTTCCCCAGACCTACACACAGGTCCCTTCAAATCTCAAACCTCCTTTCCGGGAACGCTCTTCCACCTACAAGTTTCCCTTGGATCCCTCCCCATCGTAAACATTTTCCCCTTATTTCCTCATCACACTTCACCCTTTAGAATATGACCTCTTTTAAAAGAAAATGTCAAGTTCCTCAAAATTACCTTATTTCCTTTTAGTTCTAGGAGATTGTCCATCCATCTGGCACTCACCGTGTGAGACTGCTTTTGTGAGATGTTTCAATCAGGGCTGGGAGTGGTGACTGTGGCTCTTTGTGGTTTGCTTTAGTTCTTAGGCTCCTAGAATTAGGAGTTAAAGGAGGCTGGAGGAGCATATGGTGGTTAGTGATTTTCACCCGAAGTCCTGTTGGTTTGTTGCTGTGAAATAGAGAAAAGCATCAGTAAACAGTTTGAATAAATATGGACTGCAATAAAGTACACTTATAAAATAAAACTGAGCAATTTAATTAACTTGGTGTGCAGTTTTCAGAAACTGTAATTATTTATTTGTAAGAAAATAGCAACTTATCTATAAAATTAAGAGATTTAAGCTCACACACATTCTAGACCAGTGCTAATAGAAATGTAATGTTAACTTCACATGCAATTTTACATTTCCTAATAGCCATATTGAAAAAAAAATAAAATTATTTTAAACATATTTTATTTAATACAATATATCTAGAATGTCTTTTCAACTTGTAATCAATAAAAAGCGATGAGATATTTCATATTACTTTTTTTTTTTTTACAAAGTCTTCCAAATTCAGGGATGATGATAGAGATGATGAAAAATCTACACATTGATGTTGATTAGATAGATGCCAGTTATGGTAGACTGCTAATAGCAGCTTCCCACCTCCCAATGGGAAAAAAAAAAAAAGATATCCATAACCTAATCTTTGGAATCTGTGAATGTTACCTTATATATCAACAAGGGACTTTATAGATGTAATTAAATTAAAGATCTTGAGATAGGGAGAATTTCTTGGATTATCAGAGTAGGCTTTAAATACAATCACATATATCCTTATAAGTAGGAAGCAGAGGGAGATTTTACCACAGAGGAAGAAGAAAAGTAAACAATGTGATGACAGAAGCAGAGACTGGAGTGATGTGGTCAGGTGCCAAGAATATCAACCCCCAGAAGAGCCCCTGGAAGAGGAAAGGAGCAAATTGTCTCCTACAGCCTCGAGAGGAACTGTTGCTATGATAACACCCTGATTTAGGCCCAGTGATACTTATTGTGTACTTCTGGCATCCAGAACTGTGAGAAAATAAGTTTCTGTTGTTTTAAACCACCAAGTTTGTGGTAAAGTGTTAGAGCAGCTACAGGAAACTAACACACAAGTCATTTAGAGTAATGTAATGACATTACATTCACTCCTTTGTTGTTAATGTCTAGACAAAGGCTATTGGTCTTATTTCCAGAAACTGCCAATGAAATGTTCTACAAATATTAGTGTTGAAAGTGTCTTATATAATTTTTCATCTCGTATAGTTTCAGCTACTACCCACATGCTGAAAACTTCCAAATTTGTATTTGTCTTTTACTACTCTCCTGTACTCCAAAGTAATATTTCCAGGTATCTTCTGGGCTTTGCCACCCAGATGTACCACAGTTATCAAAACTGATCATGCTCAAGTTGAACTCATCATCGAAACTCAAATTATCTCTTCCTTCCAAATCAGTTAATGGACCAGTCACCTATATCCAGGGTGACTTTACCTATTGGTTAGCTTAAGACAGCACTAGTTTATCTTGTTGTTCCTGTGTCCCATTCAATTTAGCACTTGTCCCAAGTTTTCAAGATCTTTTTCATCTTTAAGAAGTCTTATTATTAATAATTGTCTTAAAATAATTTGGGTGTTGTAAACCTCGACCTTTTGGCTTCCAGGTTTGGCTATGGCGTCATCTCGTAGTGTGTGAGAATGAATTAAGTAAATAGAATATTCCATTTAACATGTAATAATCTGGTGGGAAAAAAAAAAAAGACTAGTCGTAACACTTCTATCTTTTCCTGATCCTTTCCAGAGACAAGGGGACTACACATGATACAGTATGTATGATAAAACAAAGTGTTCTCAGTCTCAAACAACACAGACGGGTACCTCCTTTTAGTTTCAAGTGGGGCAGAGCAAGTATTTGACGCTATTGCCCTTGTACCATTTAGTGTTGCAGCCAGTTGTCCTTGGACTGGCCCATGGCCTGTAAGTTTCACAAAATTGTTAAACCTCCAATTAGTGGGGTTCGTATGAAATGTGGGAAGGTAGAGGTTAAGTGTACATGAAATATATGTAGGAAATAAAGGCTGAGGGGTCCTGTCAGAGTTTATAGTAGCCTTCACACCCTTGCTATTGTGCTTATTGTCATATATTTTATCCTAAATATTTACAACTAATTATTTCACTGATTGCTGGAATTTTCATTTTGCAGTAAACTTGTAGCAGCAAAGAACCAAGATATTTAAAACCCAAGATAGGTGTAAAAAAATCTACTAGTAAAATTTGTTATGAATTACACAAAATATTTGTTGACGTTTATCCTCCACCATATGTGGGGTCACAGTGATATCACAGTCCATATGAAAATCAAATCAGAAATCTGTAGAAGAAATGGCAGTTAATTTAAAATTTTAAAAAGAAAATTAAAAAAATAAATTTGAATTACTATGCTGTACAATGTACTATCTAATATTGAAAATCAATTATACTTCAATAAAAATAATAATAATAAATTTTAAAAGCAAAGATAAATATGCTACTAGATCTTGATTTAATTAATATAGCTGTAGAAAGTGAACTTACTCTCTTTTCATTTAGATTAAATGACTATTCTAAGTTATTTTCACTCATTTTTAATCTGAACTTTTCTTGTGTATACACGAAAAATTATAGTAACAACTGTTCATGGATTGGCTCTATTTCCTTCCCAAAGAAGAAATTTGCAAATGGTAAGTGATGTGAGGTTTAATTTAATCTCAACAGTTGCTTCAAATAGAAAGCCAGTTAGATTAATTCCAATAAAAGTTATGTTTTCAACTAATTCATGGACTCTAAGGAAAGCTTTTGGAACTTAATTATGCTATGGTGAAACACCTGAGATTAGTGTGATTATGATTCTAAAATAGTTAAAAATTCAATCTTGAAGATTAAAATTACATGCTTTTAGGGAGATCGAAATATAAAAGTTTTAGATCACAAAGTCATAGTAAAGATAATAATCTTTTTGAATTAAGAAATATATGGAAAATAGGGACTTCCCTGGTGGCACAGTGGTTAAGAATCCACCTGCCAATGCAAAGAACGTGGGTTCGATCCCTGGTCCAGGAAGATCCCACGTGCTGTGGATGTTCAGTGTGCCACAACACTGAGCCCACGTGCCACAATTACTGAAGCCTGTGTCTAGAGCCTGGGCTCCACAAAAAAGATAAGCCACCACAATAAGAAGCCCACACACTGCAAAGAAGAGGAGCCCCCATTCACCGCAACTAGAGAAAGCCCACGTGCAGCAATGAAGACCCAACACAACCAAAACTAACTAAATAAATAAAATTTAAAAATAATAATAAAATAAAATATATCTTTTAAAAAAGAAATATATGGAGAATAAGTATATTTGGAATTGGTGGTATACACATAAAATTAATAATTATATCCAAACAATCTGTAATACTTTACCAATCTAATATATCAATCAGTATACTATTGCTTCTGTAAATATACAAACACATTTTACACACTAAGAGGTTTTTACACTCTCTCTCTTATATCCATGATCAATAAATATATAGAAATATTTAAGCCTTTTAAAAACAATGTAGTAAACCAATCTAACTGTCCTAAAATTATATTAAACTATGCGGTGAAAGGGTTTTATAGATTTTGATTAATTTTTTCAAACTTGTTTTGTTGGAAATCTTTCTAAATTGTCAAAAAGTGTCAACTCTCAGGCTTTCAGATAATTGAAACTATTGAGACCAACATTTAGAAATGTAAAGAATAAAACTTTTTCACACAGAAACAAACCAAAATAAAAGAACTTGGAAAAACAGGTGAGAGCTCAAACAGGTATATAAATTATTTTTGAAAATCTACAGTTGAGCTGTAGAATAACTTGTGTTCTGAAGAATAACTTTTAAAATTCTTTTTTAAAATTGAATAAATTAATAGTCTGTAATAGATTAGAATAAAATTGAGATGGCCTTTGTTTTCTGCTGCATCTAAGTTTGACAAGACACTGAAAAAATCATGAAGACATCTTATTTGATGAATTTTGTAATGTAAAAATAATTGTTGAAGAAAGTTATTATGAATAAAAGTAAAAAGACACTGTTGGTAAAAAAACCCTTGGACTAAAATTTTTACATGTTTCAATAAAAAAGTGGAATGAAACTACCATTTATTTAGCAGAATTAAATTTTCTCAATTAAAAATATTTCTGACCTATAGAACGTTAACAATAAAAACAGTCAACTACTTCAAATTTATTAACCATAAAACACAACACTGAAAAATATTGCAAGCAATTTCATTTTTTAAAAACTTATCTGAACACAAAATAATAGTCTTCAGCGACATGATTTGAGAGACAAATATAGCTAAGAAACTGATTTTTTTCTATTTGTTTTATTCCTTATGCTGTATATTATATTTCTGAGGCTTATTTATTTTATGATGAGATTCATACTTCTTAATTTCCTTTACCCATCTCACCCCCATCTTCCTCCCCTCTGGCATTCACCTGTTTGTTTTCTGTATCTATGAGTCTGTTTTCATGTTGTTTTTGTATTGCTTTGTTTTTTAGATTCTACATATAAGTGAGATCATACAGTATTTGTCTTTCTATGTCTGACTTACGTCACTTAGCATAATACCCTCATTCCATTTATGGACACTTTCCATTCATCCATTTATGGACTCTTAGTTTGCTTTCATATTTTGTCTATTGTAAATAATGCTGCAATGAACATTGTAGCACATATATCTTTTTTTAAAATTTTTTGGATGTGTTCGGTCTTTGTTGCACATGGGCTTTCTCTAGTTGTGGCGAGTGGGGCTACTCTTCTTTGCAGTGCACAGGTTTCACATTGTGGTGGCTTCTCTTGTTGTGGAGCACAGGGTCTAGGCACATGGGTTTTAGTAGTTGCAGCACATGGGCTAGTAGTTGTGGCACTCAGGTCCTAGACTGTGCGGGCTTCAGTAGTTGCAGTGTGTGGGCTCAGTAGTTGTGACTCATTGGCTCTAGAGCGCAGGCTCAGTAGTTGTGGTCCATGGGTTTCATTGCTCTGTGGCATGTGGGATCTTCCCAGACAAGGGATTGAACCCACGTCTCCTGCATTGGCAGGTGGATTCTTAACCACTGCACTACCAGGGAAGTCCACGTATATCTTTTTGAATTAGCATTTTTGTTTTCTTCAGGTAAACACCCAGAAATGAAATTGCTAGATCACGTGGCAGGTCTGTTTTTAATTTTTGGAGGAAACTCTATACTGTTTTCCATAGTGATGCACCAATTTACATTCCCACCAGTGCATGAGGGTTCCCTTTTCTCCATATCCTAACTGACACTTGTCATTTATTGTCTTTTTAGGATAGCCATTCTGACAGGTGTTAGGTGATAGCTCATCATGGTTTTGATCTCATATCCCTGATGATTAGTGTTACTTTTTCATGTATCTGTTGGCCATTGGTATGTCATCTTGGGAAAAATGTCTATTCCGATCCTCTGCCCATTCTTAATCAGATTGTTTGTTTTTTGATATTGAGTTGCATGAGTTCTTTGTATATTTTGCATATTAACTCTTATTGGGTATATATTTGCAACTATCTTCTCCCATTCAGTAGGCTGCCTTTTTGCTTTGTTGATAGCTTCCTTTACTGTGAAAAAGCTATTTTATTTGACTTAGTCTCATTTGTTTATTTTGGTTTTTGTTGCCCTTGGCTGAGAAGTCAGATCCAAAAAAATATTGCTAAGACTGATAGCAAAGAGCATACTGCCTATGTTTTCTTCCAGGAGTTTTTTGGTTTCAGGTCTAACATTTACATCTTTAATCCGTTTTGAGTTTATTTTTGTATATGGTGTAAGAAAGTAGTCCAGTTTCATTATTTTGCATGTAGCTCTCCAGTTTTCCAACATCATTTATTGAAGAGGTCGCCTTTCTCCATTGTATATTCTTGTCTCCTTTGTCATAGATTGACATATAAGCATGGGTTAATTCCTGGGCTCTCTCTTCCATTCCATTGGTCTTTGTGTCTGCTTTTCTGCCAGTACCACATTGTTTTGATGTGTAACTTTGTTGTATAGCTTGAAACCAAGGATCATGATACCTCCAGCTTTGTTCATCATTCTCAAAATTACTATTCAGGGTCTTTTGTATTTCCATACAAATTTTAGAATTACTTGTTCTAGTTCCATGAATAATGCCTTTGATATTTTGATAGAGATTGCACTGAATCTGTAGATTGTCTTGGAGGGTATGGTCATTTTAAGAATATTAATTTTTCCAATCCATGAGTGTGGTAACACTTTCCATCTGTTTGCATCACCTTCAATGTCTTTCATCAATGTGTTATAGGTTTCAGAGTACAACTCTTTTACCTTTTTGGTTACATTTATTCCTAGTTATTTTAGAAACTGGTAAAAATACATGAATGTGAACCAAAGGTAATAATTCTACTCATGTAATTTTTCTACTTATGTATTACTTATATAATGTTTTGCTTTGCTTTGATATACATAGATTTATGTGCACAGATAATTTTATTTATAAAAATAGCTTTTAGGGGACTTCCCTGGCAGTCCAGTGGTTAAGACTTCACGCTTCCACTTCAGGGGGTGTGGGTTCTATCCCTGGTTGGAGAAATAAGCTCATGCATGCCATGGCATGGCCAAAAATTTTTTAATAGTTTTTTAAATTTATTTTTAAATATTTTATTTTAATTTACCTATCTATTTTTGGCTGTGTTGGGTCTTCATTGTTGTGCCCAGGCTTTCTGTAATTGTGGTGAGTGGGGGCTACTCTTCATAGTGGTACATGGTCTTCTCATTGTGGTGGCTACTCTTGTTGTGGAGCATGGGCTCTAGGTGTATGGGCTTCAGTAGTTGCAGCATGTGGCCTCAGTAGTTGTGACTGACAGGCTCTAGAGTGCAGGCTTAGTAGTTGTTGTACACGGGCTTAGTTGCTCCGCAGCATGTGGGATCTTCCCAGACCAAGGATAGAACCCATTTCCCCTGCATTAGCAGGCACATTCTTAACTACTGTGCCACCAGGGAAGTTCCTACCCCCCCACAAAAATAGGTTTTAAATAAAAGTATTTTATATATTCAAAATAAAAAAACCAACAAATTCATTAAGAAATAAATATTAACATAATAAAATTTTGTTTATTTTAGAACCCCTTTTCATTTTCAGAAGTTTTCTGATTTGGATTAAAAAAATATATATAGCCTTCATACCCAAACCTGAAATCATAGAACCATCTGGCAGGCTTCATTCTCTCTCACTGTTTGACTTCACATGCAATAGATTACTATATCCTAGCAGTTTTGTCACAACACTTTCCTATTTATCTTCACTTCACTGGCTTAATTTAGGTCTTCACCATGTCTTGTAAAACTATATGATAACCTACTTCATTTCTCTGCTTCCACTTGACACACCCTCAGTTCATTAGATCTACTGCTCTTACATGAATTTTCAAAACTGAAAGTCAGATTTTATTATTCAAATGCTGTATTAGCATCAGGGCTCTTATATTAGCCATAGTCTAAACTCCAAATTCCTTAAATGAAATTACAAAGTATTCTATGAATCATTTTCTGCCTTTTTCTTCATCATATATCATGTCCCACCTCACTAATCTCAGGCCACATGCTCATCCTCTTTGCCTTTGCACATGTTTTTTTCTCCCTCCTACAGTAAACAAGTCCATCTTAAGTGTGTGGAAATCTCCTTGTTAGGTTTCAAAAACCTAGTTCAAGTGATGTTGCCTCTGTAAAGTCTTCCTTATCTAAGGAAGTTGATATCACACTTTTCTTTGTCAACACTATAAATGCTCTGAGTGTGTGTGTGTGTAGTAACACTTTTCATACTACATTTCAATCATTATTTTTAAGTCTTCCTCACCATCTGGACTGTGAGACACCAGGATGTGACTAGTTTTGTATTTACAATGCCAAGTGAAAATAGATACTAAGATATCTTTGTTTCCTAAGAGGGTGGATGGGTGAATGAACAACCAGACTATTCATAGACCATTCAAGCTTAGTATTTTACAATTTAGCATGTTATATGTTTCTTATGGTTATACAAAAGCACACAAAATGAATGTAAAAGTCAGAAAATATGCAATGCAAAAATTAATCTGGTTAAGAATGATGAAGGATTCACACAGTTTTATTTGCCAGATGTGTATACCGTTATGTTTTGCTTCCTAGATTTGGAAGTTTGCCTTCAACAATGCTGACCATTGAATCTGTCAAAAACACTTGCATTTGTGTATTTAATTAGATAATTTCTGAATTATTTAATAATCTAATTTTACCTAAGATTATCATTGTCCAGCACAAATGGCATAAAGTATATTTTATATCAAAACTAATTTTTATATTATTTTTGTATCATTATTCATTAATATAATAACTCTAGCAAATGTAATTTCTTTCTTAGGTTCTATAATGTATAACTGCATTACTTAAAACAAACAATCCAGTTTAAAAATTGGCAGAAGACCTAAATAGACATTTCAACAAGGAAGATATACAGATGGCCAAGAGGCACCTGAAAAGATGCTTAACATCACTAATTATTAGAGAAATGCAAATCAAAACTACAATGAGGTATCAACTCACACTGCTCAGAATAGCCAGTATCAAAAACTCTAGAAACAATGAATGCTGGTAAAGGTGTGGTGAAAAGGATACCCTCCTGCACTGTTGGTGGGAATGTAAATTGATACAACCACTATGGAAAGCAGTATGGAGGTTCCTTAAAAAACTAAAAACAGAACTACCATATGACCCAGCAACCCCACTACTGGGCATATACCCTGAGAAAACCATAATTCAAAAAGAGACATGTACCACAGTGTGAATTGCATCACTATTTACAATAGCCAGGACATGGAAGCAATCTAAATGTGTATCGACAGATGAATGGATAAAGAAAATGTGGCACATATATACAATGGAATATTACTCAGCTATACAAAGAAGTGAAATTGAGTTATTTGCAGTGAGGTGGATGGGCCTATATTCTGTCATACAGAGTGAAGTAAGTCAGAAAGAGAAAAACAAATACCATATGCTAACACATGCATATGGAATCTAAAAAGAAAAAAAAGAACTAATGAACATAGTTGCTGGGCAGGAATAAAGATGTACACATAGAGAATGGACTTGAGGACATGGGATACGAGGGGGAAGCTGGAGCAAAGTGAGAGTAGCATTGACATATATACACTACCAAATATAAAATAGCTAGTGGGAAGCAGCAGCATAGCACAGGGAGATCAGCTTGGTTCTTTGCAATGACCTAGAGGGTTGGGATAGGGAGGATGAGAGGGAAGCTCAAGAGGGAGGGTATATGGGGACATATGTATTCACATAGCTGATTCACTTTGTTGTACAACATAAACTAACAGTATTGTGAAGCAATTGTATTCCAATAAAGACCTATTAAAAAAACAAAACAAACACACAAACAAAAACAGGGGCTTCCCTGGTGGCGCAGTGGTTGAGAGTCCGCCTGCCGATGCAGGGGACGTGAGTTTGTACTCCAGTCCGGGAAGATCCCACATGCAGAAGAGCGGCTGGGCCCATGAGCCATGGCCGCTGAGCCTGCGTGTCTGGAGCCTGTGTTCCATAATGGGAGAGGCCACAACAGTGAGAGGCCCGCGTACCTCAACAGCAACAACAACAAAAAAACATAATTTGGGGCATTAAAATTCAGTATAGAGCATTCATTTATTTGTGATTGCCCAAAGCCTTTTCTGTGATTTCTACTTGGTCATGAAATAGACTAGAAGAAACCGATAATTTATTTTACTTGAATTAAGCATTTGCACCTCCCAAATCTATATTTTCTGTATCTTCTTTTATTTGTCCAATTTAGCTATTTATAAATTTTGGCAGGTACAAGTATAGAATAGATAGAAAATAGTCAATATTTTATTTGCTACTTGATAATATATTAATTCTGAATTCTGCCTTCTAACCCCATAAATAGTGGATTCAGATTTGTTTGCATGTTTATGAGTGTGGGAGTTCTGGAATCTTCCCCGATTACATTAAATTTGATGATAATCATGATGTAATTGGTGATGATAAAGATGACAGTAATGTTGATGTAATAATTATTTACATTTATTTACAAACAACACTATTTCATATTTAGGTATTATTGGACTCATATTATTAATCAAAGAACTAAACTGAAGAGAAGTGATTTGACCAAACACACTCTACCTGGAAAAGGCAAGACACAAACACAGATCAAATTTAATATTCTTTACACTATATATATGATTAATGAGACTCTTTGATTACATCTGAACCTTACAAATATGAAAATATCCTGATACAATTTTTTTCAAGATAATACATTTATAAGGTTGATGTAATGTCTTTAGCATAAAATTGTTCCTTAAATGATGAAATAGAAAAATTCCAGCACTTTCCAAATAGCAGATTGTCCCACTTTAAAATATAATGTAGTCCACTGAGCATTATCCATTAGGAGGACAATAACATAAATCCAGAGGAGCCTATTTATAAATATTATGAACTCTCCTAAATTTAAGAACACATGCTGTATTTCCAGGCACTTGGGCAACTTTGGCTAGTTTGGAATTTTAAGAACTATGAAAACAAAGTTCTTTCCAAATGGCAACATTAACCACAAGACCAGCATTCAGGTGAGAGAGCAGAGATCTAGGCACCGTGAACATACAAAGAAAATTATTTGAAAAAACAATATCTTATTAGTTGTCTTACAGAGTAAATATTTACAATTTAAAAAATTTCAATAAACACTAAGATCAGGCTAATCTGTTTGTACAGAAATTTATAAATAGTTCAGAATATGAACATCATTCTGATTATTAAGAATCTATAGTCAAAAATAATCCCTAAATTGATATTCTCCTGTTTCTGTTTCTAAGTGAGTTACAATATAATTTGTTAACAGTTTTTCCCAAATAATTTGCTTGGGAAATTATATTTTGTGATTGGATACAATCCCCAACCAGTTACTACTGACATCAGAAGAGAGGCTCTGCCTAAATCGTGGGCTCCATTTCACTGCATAAACAACAAATAGTTTTTCAGTAGAGAAACCAGTAATTATACAGTTAAATAATAGCTACATACCTGCCAGGTTACTGTGATTTTTGGCATCACTGGCATACATTTTTAATTTGGTCAAATAGTATTTCAGTTGCTGCCATGTCATTCCCAGAGGTACTGTTTGGCACTCTAAATTGATCTGACATCTGCAGTGCTTCCAGGAATGAGGTTTAAAAATATAACAGTGATTCTGTGGATAGCTATATAGAGACCTGGGAATTCTATAAACACAGTTTTTTTTTTTTCCATTGGGTGTTACAATACATTCCCTATCTATGACAAGCTTTTTTTTTAACTTACTTATTTGCTCTTCATCTAAGCTTTAAAGCAAAATATAAATACATGAAGAAAGTTAAAAACACCACAGCCATGTTGGTAAAATTTTAGGTAGCTGAAAATAAGATTTTTTAAAGAGCAGCTTTTAAAAACTATCCTTTCACATTGTGGTTAAATATAAATTTCATGGATTTACTACTCTCAATCTAATTTCCCTAATATCTCCCTGGATTTAAGTTTGAAATTCTGGTTTTACCTCACTTTCCATAACTATAATTAGGATATTCATGTTTATGTTATCTCATCTTTCATAGAATTTCTAAAGAACATGTTTGGTAATTATACATTTTTTTTTTACCTGACTACATTTTTTTTTCTTACATTTTTTTTGTTTTTGGCTGTGCTGGGTCTTCACTGCTGCATGCAGGCTTTCTCTAGTTGTTGTGAGGGGGCTACTCTTCGTTGTGTTGCAGTGCTCAGGTTTCTCATTGCAGTGGGTACTCTTGTTGTAGAGCATGGGCTCTAGGCATGCAGGCTTCAGCAGTTGCAGCATGTGGGCCCCATAGTGTGCAGTCTTCAGTAGTTGCGGCATGTGGGCTCAGTAGTTGCAGATCATGGGCTCTAGAGTGCAGGCTCAGTAGTTGTGGCTCAGGGGTCTAGTTGCCCCATGGCATGTAGGATTTTCCTAGACCAGGGATGGAACCCAAGTCTCCTGAATTGGCAGGTGGATTCTTAAGCACTGGACCACCAGGGAAGTCCATGATTGCATTATTTTCTGTTCAAAATTTTCCAAAACTATTCTAAATCTGGAACTAATTGAAAGTATCAATTTTTTCATTTTTTTATTTTTGCTATTATTATTGTTTTGTGGATTTTTATCCTTGGTTACTTATCTGCTATGTACTAAAATTCCTTTTTAGTATATTTTTGACTCTTCTCTCAGTATAGTTACTTCAAATTCTCTACAAAATTTTCAAAAATAAATATATATGTCTTATTCATTGAATCTTCATTTTAAATAACTTTGAAAAAAGATGTCACCCTCATTACCTTAATTCATTTCCAGGTGGAATACTGTGTTGATTTACACCAGCATTTCCAAAAGTTAATATGTTAAAAGGGGGGAAAAACACCTTCCAGGGCCACCTCACTTTAGGATTCATTTGATTAAATATGATAAGTAAGATTCTTTACTGCAAAAGTTTACAGAATAATAGACTTAAAAAAATAAAACTTTATAAAACTCTAGTAGAATCTTCCATACCCTTTTGCCCCCAAAATCGTTCTGTGTCCAGGACTCCTGTAGACTAGAGTTTACCCAAACCAGTTTAGGGAGAATGTGGATCAAATGTCAATCACTTCAGTATCATATTGAACATAAACTATTTCTTGTCTCTTTTTCTCTCTGTCCCTCTCTTATGTGCCCCCACCCTCCCAGGAAAAATACTGGTATGTTCCAAGTATTCTTCTAGGGGTTGGAGATACAGTTGTGAAAAAGCAGAAAAGGACACTGTTCAAAACAGAGTTTATATTTTAGAAGACAGAAAAATAATATGCAAGTAAGATAAATTCAGGTAATGATGAGTGTTACTCACAAAAAAAAAAAAAAACAGTGGATAAAACAGAGAAAACTGAGGTAATTCTTTAGATTAATTTTCAGGGATGTCTCTCTGAGAAGATGATATTTGGGCTGAGTCAAGAGGGTAAGTCAGACATATGAAGATCAGAATGCAGAGAGTTCCAAGCAGAGGGAAAAGCAGATGCAAGTTTCAAGGAAATAAGTTTGGTGTTTTCCATGAACTATAAGCATCCTAGTGTAGTAAGAGCAAAATCAGTGAGGAGGCGAGAGAGACAAGCAATAAGATTAGAGAGGGACACAGTGACTATATCATGTAGAGACTTGTATGAAGCTTGGATTTTATTCTAACTGCAATGAGAAGCCATTGGAGGGTTTTGAGCAGAAGGATGCCATGAATTGTAAAAGCTCACACTGGCTGCTGTGTGGAGAATGACTAATTAGGGAGTAAAGTAGTAACAGACAAACCTTTAAATAGACTATTGCATTAGCCCAGATGAGCAAATATTTCTTGGACTAGGATAGTAGCAATGCAAACAAGATGTATTTTAAAAAGAAACAACAGGATTTGCTGATGGGTAATGTATGAGAGCTGAGAGAAAAACAAACAATAATTCATAGGTTAGTTTAATCAACAGAGTGGATGTGATGCTATGTATTAATATGAGTAAGAGTGAAGGAGGAAGATGGAAGTACCGCAGGAAGATGTGAGGATAATTATGTTTTGAGATGTAAGTGGAAAGATCAAATAAACACTAGTATGTACAGTTTGAAGCTAAGAAGAGAGATAAAGCCTGGAGAGGATTAACTACAGATGATATTAGAAGTTGGGGAATGGATAGGTCTTCTAGAGAGGTAAAGTTGATAGGAGAGAAGAGGTAACCTAGGATCAAACCCTGGAATTTACATATTTTTAAACATTTTTAAGTTTATAGCTTACAAGTTTTTAAATTGCCCTGTGTCTTGAGAAGTGTACATATTCAGGAAGCTTCAATACCCTTTGAGAATTTACAGGTCATAGTTCTGGGGAAACCAAAGAACAAAGCTAACAGATCAGATCAAAACTATATATTAATATCATGTTCTCAATCAAAGGAGATAACTGTGTAAAGGCAAAAATCTGGTTGCATCATTCAGAAGTATAACTATTATGTTTTCTGTCCCCTTATTATTTTCTATAAAGAATTACCATTTAATTTCTAATACATTAAGGCATAATACTTGAATTTCTGAGAGCAGAACTGAAATATCATTAGTACTAATCCAGTCAAGGAAATTCAGCAAAGTCATTCAGGTCATGCACTAAGCAAAACTTTACATTAAGAGATCTATTAGAATAGACACTTCATTGCCTTAGCGAATTTAAGGACTTCCTTTAAAATGTTGCTACTATTGCAATGCATATAATATTTGATAAATTCTAGTCTGAAAATGTTTCAGTAGTTAAAACAATTGAATAGAAATCCTTGATTCACATTAATGAAATTCATCAGCATATAAATATCTAATTATCTATGTGTCTATCACCTAGTGCACTGATATATTATCCATAATCAATTAGCCAGTTTATATTATCCTCCAAATTTGATTTTTAAACAGCTTAAATATCTTCCAAATATTTTCCTTTTCATGTCTAAAAGAAAATATCTTACTAGTGTTATTACATTGTTCCTAAGACAACAGAAAAAGAAGCATAATGAAATGATTCTATTTAAATATCTGCCTAAATTAGGATAACTCTTGGGGAAACTGAAGATTGTATCATAAGAAAAAAAGACCATAAATATTTAGTGAGTCATTAAAAAATTAATTACTAGATACATAATTAGTATACATTATATATATATAATATATATTAGTATATATTAGTGTATATATATATAAGTATAATATATATATACTATATATAATATAATATATATAGCATATATATATATATATATATATATATATATATATATACTATGTTTTCACTACTTGGTGGGTTGTGTTGTCAGCAGTTCCCATTTTATAAAATATGTGTAATCACATTCTGACTTTGCACACTACAGATGATGATAGACTGCACAGCCATAGCTGTGGGGATTTAGCAATGAAGACTGGCTTTCTGGAACCAAGGAGTGTTTACAAATGGCAGTAGACTCATTTACAGTCTAAATCTGCTTTAGTAGATAAGCTCAGTTGTGATCATTCTTTTGAACAATGACATAATGTAATGGCAGTGAAAAGTAGCAAAGGAAAACAGTGATAAAACTGAGACTAAAAAGGAAATATCTGAATTAGTGCAGCTGTTTGATGAAAAGAGAATAAAGTATAACCAAAAGCTGGTCATACTTAGTCTGAAGGCATAGCTCATTTGAAAATTAGTTGCTGTGATCAAAAGGAGATTTTTCCACACAGAGAGTTATAAAGAGATATAAAGAAACACTTTAATGTTATCAACATTTTCAAATAACATGGCGCTGCATAATTTCTACCTTTTCACTCTTTCCACTGTTTTCCTCTTAAGGAAGTGCATATTTTTTCACTATTAGACATTTTGATAGCCCAATTTAATTAAAAATTACTTAAAAGCTGTGTTTTATTACCTATAAAGTAAAAATAATTTTAATTCTTGTGCTCATATTTTTTTAATCCTACCTACATTTACTATAGTGTTTATAAAGGAAATCAGATTAACACATTTTTAAGATTTTATTAGGCATAGCATCAATTGAGGCTAATTGTGTTTGTGAGGAATAACAAACAATGTTCCTATCTCCAAGCAGCTTGAAACTTGGTTGAGAAAACCAATTAAAATTAGGTGGAGTTCCCGGAGGAAGATGGCGGAAGAGTAAGACGCGGAGATCACCTTCCTCCCCACAGATACAACAGAAATTCATCTACACATGGAACAACTCCTACAGAACACCTACTGAACGCTGACAGAAGACCTCAGACCCCCCAAAAGGCAAGAAACTCCCCACATACCTGGGTAGGACAAAAGAAAAAAGAATAAACAGAGACAAAAGGATAGGGATGGGACCTGCACCAGTGGGAGGGAGCCGTGAAGGAGGAAAGGTTTCCACACACTAGAAGCCCCTTCACGGGTGGAGACTGCAGATGGCGGAGGGGGAAAGCTTCGGAGTAGCGGAGGAGAGCACAGCAACAGGGGTGCGGAGGGCAAAGCGGAGAGATTCCGGCACAGAGGATCGGTGCCCTCAGGCACACACCAGCCCGAGAGGCTTGTCTGCTCGGCCGCTGGGGTGGGCGGGCGGGGCTGGGAGCTGAGGCTCGGGTATCGGGTTTCAGTTGGAGCGCAGGGAGACGACTGGGGCTGACGGCAGGAAGAGAGCCTGAAGGGGTTAGTGCACCACGGCTAGCCCGGAGGGAGCCCGGGGAAAGAGTCTGGAGCTGCCGAAGAGGCAAGAAACTTTTTCTTCCCTTTTGTTTCCTGGTGGGCGAAGAGAGGGCATTAAGAGAACTGCTTAAAGAAGCACCAAAGACGGGCGTGGGACGCTGGGGCTGCTGCTGCCACCGCCACAAGGCCTGTGTGCGAGCGCAGGTCACTGTCCACCCAGCCTTCCGGGGAGCCTGTGCACCCCGACACTGCCGGGGTCCCGGGACCCAGAGACGGCTTTCCCGGGAAAGCGCACGGAGCGCCACGGGCTGCTGCAACGTCACGCCAGCCTCTGCCGCCGCAGGCCCGCCCCACACTGCGCACCCCTTCCTCCCCTCTGCCTGAGTGAGCCAGAGCCCCCGAATCAGCGGCTCCTTTAAACCCGTCCTGTCTGAGCGAAGAACAGACGCCCTCCGGTGACCTACGCGCAGAGGCGGGGCCAGGTCCAAGGCTGAGACCCGGGAGCTGTGAGTGCAGAGAAGAGACAGGGAAATCTCTCTGTGTAGCCTTGGAGGCAGCGGATTAAAGCTCCACGGTCCACTTGATGTGCCCTGCGTCTGTGGAGTGTATGAATGGACAGCGAATCATCCCAAATTGAGGAAGTGGACTTTGAGGACAAGATTTAAGACTTTCCCCCCTTTTCCTCTTTTTACAGCGAACTATCCCAATTTGAGGAGGTGGACTTTGAGGACAAGATTTAAGACTTTTCACCCTTTTCCTCTTTTTACAACGAATTATCTCAAATTGAGGAGGTGGACTTTGAGAGCAAGATTTTCGATTTTTCCCCCTGCTCTTTTTGTGAATGTGTATGTGTATGCTTCTGTGTCAGATTTTCTCTGTATAGCTTTACTTCCACCATATGTTCCAGGGTTCTATCTGTCCGTTTTTTTTCAATAATTACATTTTAATTTTAATAATGCTACTATATTTCATACTTTATTCTATTTTACTTTACCTGCTCTTTTTTTTTCTACTTTCCCTTCCCCGCTCCCTCCCTCTGCCCCTCCTTTCCTTCTTTCTCTCTTTCTTTCCTTCCTCCCTCCCTTTCACTCTTTCTTTTTCTTTGCTTCCTCCCTCTCTCCTGTCTGTCTTTCTTTCCTCCCTCCCTCCCTCCTGTATTTCTTTTTCTTTCTTTCTTTGCTTCCTCCCTCCCTCCCTCCCTTCTTCGTTTCACTCTTTCTTTTTCTTTCATTCCTCTCTCCCTCCTTTCTTTATTTCTTTCTTTCCATCCTTCCTCCCTCCCTCCCTCCTTTCTTACTTTCTTCTTTCTTTCCTTCCTTCCTTCCTTCCTTCCTTTCTTTCCTTCTTCCTTTCTTTCTCTCTTTCTTTCTTCTACTAATTCTTTCTTTCTACTTTTTCTCCTTTTTATTCTGAGCCGGGTAGATGAAAGGCTCTTGGTGCTGCAGACAGGAGTCAGTGCTGTGCCTCTGAAGTGGGAGAGCCAACTTCAGGACACGGGTCCACAAGAGACCTCCAAGCACCACATAATATCAAGCGGCGAAAATCTCCCAACGATCTCCATCTCAACACCAGCACCCAGCTTCAGTCAACGATGAGCAAGCTACAGTGCTGGTCACCTATGCTAAGAAACTAGCATGGCAGGAACACAACCCCACCCATTGGCAGAGAGGCTGCCTAAAAACATAATAAGGCCACAGGCACCCCAAAACACACCACCAGACGTGGACCTGCCCACCAGAAAGACAAGATCGAGCCTCAACCAACAGAACACAGGATCTAGTCCCCCTCTCCAGGAAGCCTACACAACCTATTGAAACAACCTTAGCCACTGGGGACAGACACCAAAAACAACGGGAATGACAAATCTGCAGCCTGCAAAAAGGAGACCCGAAACACAGTAAGATAAGCAAAATGAGAAGACAGAAAAACAAACAGCAGGAGAAGGAGCAAGATAAAAACCCACCAGACCTAACAAATGAAGAGGTAATAGGCAGTCTACCTGAAAAAGAATTCAGAATAATGATACTAAAGATGATCCAAGATTGTATTTCCAAGATCCAAAATCTTGGAAATAGAATAGACAAAATGCAAGAAAGAGTTAACAAGGACCTAAAAGAACTAAAGGTGAATCAAGCATCGATTAAAAACACAATAAATGAAATGAAAAATACTCTAGATGGGATCAATAGCAGAATAACTGAGGCAGAAAACGGATAAGTGAGGTGGAAGATAAAATAGTGGAAATAACTGATGCAGAGCAAAATAAAGGAAAAAGAATGAAAAGAAAGAGGACAGTCTCAGAGAACTCTGGGACAAAACTAAACGCACCAACATTCAAATTATAGGGGTTCCAGAAGAAGAAGAGAAAAAGAAAGAGACTGAGAAAATATTTGAAGAGATTATAGTTGAAAACTTCCCTAATATGGGAAAGGAAATAGTTAATCAAGTCCAGGAGGCACAGAGAGTCCCATACAGAATAAATCCAAGGAGAAATACGCCAAGACACATATTACTCAAACTGTCAAAAATTAAACACAAAGAAATCATATTAAAAGAAGCAAGGGAAAAAAAAAACACAAATAACACACAAGGGAATCCCCATCAGGCTAATAGCTGATCTCTCAGCAGAAACTCTACAAGCCAGAAGGGAGTGGCAGGTCATAGTTAAAGTGATGAAGGAGAAAAACCTGCAACCAAGACTACTCTACCCAGCAAGGATCTCATTCAGATTTGATGGAGAAATTAAAACATTTACAGACAAGCAAAAGCTGAGAGAGTTCAGCACCACCAAACCAGCTTTACAACAAATGCTAAAGGAACTTCTCTAAGCAAGAAACACAACAGAAGGAATATACCTACAATAATGAACCCAAAGCAATTAAGGAAATGGGAATGGGAACATACATATCATTACCTTAAATGTAAATGGACTAAATGCTCCCACCAAAAGACACAAATTGGCTGAATGGATACAAAAACAAGACCCATATATGTGCTGTCTACAAGAGACCCACTTCAGACCTAGAGACACATACAGATTGAAAGTAAGGGGATGGAAAAAGATATTGCATGCAAATGGAAACCAAAAGAAAGCTGGAGTAGCAATTCTTATATCAGACAAAATAGACTTTAAAATAAAGACTATTAGAAGAGACAAAGAAGGACACTACATAATGATCAAGGGATCGATCTAAGAAGAAGATATAACAATTGTAAATATTTATGCACCCAACATAGGAGCACCTCAATACATAAGGCACATACTAACAGCCATAAAAGGGGAAGTCGACAGAAACACACTCATAGTAGGGGACTTTAACACCCCACTATCACCAATGGACAGATCATCCAAAATGAAAATAAATAAGGAAACACAAGCTTTAAATGATACATTAAACAAGATGGACTTAATTGATATTTATAGGACATTCCATTCAAAAACAACTGAATACACATTTTTGTCAAGTGCTCATGGAACATTCTTCAGGATAGATCATATCTTGGGTCACAAATCAAGCCTTGGTAAATTTAAGAAAATTGAAATTGTATCAAGTATCTTTTCCGACCACAATGCTATGAGACTAGACATCAATTACAGGAAAAGATCTGTAAAAAATACAAACACATGGAGGCTAAACAATACACTACTCAATAACGAAGTGATCACTGAAGAAATCAAAGAGGAAATTAAAAAAATACATAGAAACAATTGACAACGGAGACACGACGACCCAAAACCTATGGGATGCAGCCAAAGCAGTTCTAAGAGGGAAGTTTATAGCAATACAATCCCACCTTAAGAAACAGGAAACATCTCGAATAAACAACCTAACCTTGCACCTAATGCAATTAGAGAAAGAAGAACAAAAACATCCCAAAGTTAGCAGAAGGAAAGAAATCATAAAAATCAGATCAGAAATAAATGAAAAAGAAATGAAGGAAATGATAGCAAAGATCAATAAAACTAAAAGCTGGTTCTTTGAGAAGATAAACAAAATTGACAAACCATTAGCCAGACTCATCAAGAAAAAAAGGGAGAAGACTCAAATCAATAGAATTAGAAATGAAAAAGGAGAAGTAACAACTGACACTGCAGAAATACAAAAGATCATGAGAGATTACTACAAGCAACTCTATGCCAATAAAATGGACAACCTGGAAGAAATGGACAAATTCTTAGAAATGCACAACCTGCCAAGACTGAATCAGGAAGAAATAGAAAATATGAATAGACCAATCACAGGCACTGAAATTGAAACTGTGATTAAAAATCTTCCAGCAAACAAAAGCCCAAGACCAGATGGCTTCACTGGTGAATTCTATCAAACATTTAGAGAAGAGCTAACACCCATCCTTCTCAAACTCTTCCAAAGAATTTCAGAGGAAGGAACACTCCCAAACTCATTCTACGAGGCCACCATCACCTTGATACCAAAACCAGACAAGGATGTCACAAAGAAAGAAAACTACAGGCCAATATCACTGATGAACATAGATGCAAAAATCCTCAACAAAATACTAGCAAACAGAATCCAACAGCACATTAAAAGGATCATACACCATGATCAAGTGGGGTTTATTCAAGGAATGCAAGGATTCTTCAATATATGCAAATCAATCAACATAATACACCATATTAACAAATTGAAGGAGAAAAACCATATGATCATCTCAATAGATGCAGAGAAAGCTTTCGACAAAATTCAACACCCATTTATGATAAAAACCCTGCAGAAAGTAGGCATAGATGGAACTTTCCTCAACATAATAAAGGCCATATATGACAAACCCACAGCCAACATTGTCTTCAATGGGGGAAAACTGAAACCATTTCCACTAAGATCAGGAACAAGACAAGGCTGCCCACTCTCACCACTCTTTTTCTACCTAGTTTTGGAAGTTTTAGCCACAGCAATCAGAGAAGAAAAGGAAATAAAAGGAATCCAAATTGGAAAAGAAGAAGTACAGCTGTCACGGTTTGCAGATGACATGATACTATACATAGAGAATTTTAAAGATGCTACCAGAACAATACTAGAGCTAATCAATGAATTTGGTAAAGTAGCAGGATACAAAATTAATGCACAGAAATCTCTGGCCTTCCTGTACACTAATGATGAAAAATCTGAAAATGAAGGCAAGAAAATACTCCCATTTACCATTACAACAAAAAGAATAAAACATCTAGGAATAAACCTACCTAAGGAGACAAAAGACCTGCATGCAGAAAATTATAAGACACTGATGAAAGAAATTAAAGATGATACAAATAGATGGAGAGATATACCATGCTCCTGGATTGGAAGAATCAATATTGTGAAAATGACTCTACTACCCAAAGCAATCTACAGATTCAATGCAATCCCAATCAAACTACCACTGGCATTTTTCACAGAACTAGAACAAAAAATTTCAAAATTTGTTTGGGAAAACAGAAGACCCCGAATAGCCAAAGCAATCTTGAGAACGAAAAACGGAACAGGAGGAATCAGGCTCCCTGACTTCAGACTATACTACAAAGCTACAGTAATCAAGACAGTATGGTACTGGCACAAAAACAGAAAGATAGATCAATGGAACAGGATAGAAAGCCTAGAGATAAACACACGCACATATGGTCAACTTATCTTTGATAAAGGAGACAGGAATGTACAGTGGAGATAGGACAGCCTCTTCAATAAGTGGTGCTCGGAAAACTGGACAGGGACATGTAAAAGTACGAGATTAGATCATTCCCTAACACCATATACAAAAATAAGCTCAAAATGGATTAAAGTCCTAAATGTAAGGCCAGAAGCTATCAAACTCTTAGAGGAAAACATAGGCAGAACACTCTATGACATAAATCACAGCAAGATCCTTTTGGACCCACCTCCTAGAGAAATGGATATAAAAACAAAGATAAACAAATGGGACCTAATGAAACTTCAAAGCTTTTGCACAGCAAAGGAAACCATAAACAAGACCAAAAGACAACCCTCAGAATGGGATAGAATATTTGCAAATGAAGTAACTGACAAAGGATTAATCTCCAAAATTTATAAACAGCTCATGCTGCTCAATAGCAAAAAACAAACAATCCAATCCAATAATGGGCAGAAGACTTATATAGGCATTTCTCCAAAGAAGATATACAGACTGCCAAGAAACACATGAAAGAATGCTCAACATCATTAATCATTAGAGAAATGCAAATCAAAACTACAATGAGATATCATCTCACACCAGTCAGAATGGCCATCATCAAGAAATCTAGAAACAATAAATGCTGGAGAGGGTGTGGAGAAAAGGGAACACTCTTGCACTGCTGGTTGGAATGTGAATTGGTACAGCCACTGTGGAGAACAGTATGGAGGTTCCTTAGAAAACTAAAAATAGAAATACCATATGACCCAGCAATCCCACTACTAGGCATATACCCTGAGAAAACCATAAATCAAAGAGAGACATGTACCAAAATGTTCATTGCAGCTCTATTCACAATAGCCTGGAGATAGAAACAACCTAAGTGTCCATCATCGGATGAATGGATAAAGAAGATGTGGCACATATATACAATGGAATATTACTCAGCCATAAAAAGAAATGAAACTGAGCTCTTTGTAATGAGGTGGATAGACCTAGAGTCTGTCATACAGAGTGAAGTAAGTCAGAAAGAGAAAGACAAATACCGTATGCTAACACATATATATGGAATTTAAGAAAAAAAAAAATGTCATGAAGAACCTAGGGGTAAAACAGGAATAAAGACACAGACCTACTTGAGAATGGACTTGAGGACATGGGGAGTGGGAAGTGTAAGCTGTGACAAAGCGAAAGAGAGGCATGGTCATATATACACTACCAAACGTAAGGTAGATAGATAGTAGGAAGCAGCCGCAGAGCACAGGGGGATCAGCTCGGTGCTTTGTGACCGCCTGGAGCGGTGGGATGAGGATGGTGGGAGGGAGGGAGTTGCATGAGGGAAGGGATGTGGGAACAGATGTATATGTATGACTGATTCACTTTGTTATAAAGCAGAAACTAATTAAAAAAATGAATAAATAAACAAAAAAAAATGGATAACCAGTGGACCTACTGTATAGCACAGGGGACTCTGCTCAATGTTATGTGGCAGCCTGGATGGGAGGGGAGTTTGGGGGAGAATGGGTACATGCATATGTATAGCCGAGTCCCTTTGCTGTGCATCTGAAACTATCACAACATTGTTAATCGGCTATACTCCAATATAAAATAAAAAGTAAAAAAAAAAAAAAAAAAAAAAAAAAAGAATTTGACTTAATATTTGTTAAAGAAAAATTAGGTGGAAATGTAATTCCAACAGAACAGGAATTATATTACATTTTAAATAAATATTTTAAAAATTATTAATAAATATCTAAATAAATAATCATTAACAAAATATGAAAAGTGTAGAAAGGTTCAGAGTGACATCAGTAAGATAGTGGAATAGGAGGTTCCAGCCTTCAACCCCCCACAGAAACACTAGTTTGAACAACTTCTACTCACAACCAAGAATAACTTTATGGGAGCCCAGGAGTTCAGTTGAGAGGTTCAAGCACCTCATTAGAGCAAAACATCCAAGAATAAATGCAGGAAATAGGTAAGAACAACAGTTTCACTTTATGTGTCACCCATTGCTCACAGTAACACAACCCAGTGCCAAGAGAGCCTCCCTAGGCCAGTGACATCTCCCATGAGAGAAAGTGAGAGCTAAGTGAGTGTCTAGCTTCCCCAACCTTGTGAGGTGCTACCCAGAAGGCACTATAATGTTTTGCCCCACCCAGTATACTAAGAGAATCAGAAAGGCTCAAACTTTTGGGGCAGCTAAGAACAGGAAAAAGGGAAGAGGACTTGTGCAGTTGGGAAAGGAGGGAACATTCCCAAACTCATTTTATGAGACTAGCATTATCCTGATACTAAAGCTAGAACAGGACACTATAAAAAAATAAGATTACAGGGCAATAATCCTGATAAACATAGATGCAAAAATCCTCAATAAAATACTACCAAACTGAATTCAACAGCACATTGAATGAATCATATACTTTGATCAAGTGGGATTTATCCCTGTGATGCATGGATGGTTCATCATTCACAAATCAATAAATGCGATATATCACATTAACAGAATGAATGATAATAATCATATGATGATCTCCAAGAGAAGCAGAAAAAAGCATTTGACAAAAGTTCACATTTGTTCTTGACAAAAACTCTCAACAAATTAGGTATGGAAGGAAAGTACCTCAACATAATAAAGGAAATATAAGACAAGTTCCAATATAATAAAGGAAATACATGACAAGCCCACAGCTAACATCATATTCAACAAGGAAAAGCATAAAACTTTCTCTAAAATCATGGACAAGACAGGGATACCCACTCTTTCACTCCTATTTTGCATAGTACTGCAAGCTCTAACTGGAATCATTAGACTTGAAAAAGAAATAAAATGCATCTAAATCAGAAATTAAGAAGTAAACCTGTCTGGAGATGACATGACTTTATACATAGAAAACCCTAAAGATTCCTCTAAAAAAACATCAGAACTAATAAAGAAATTCAATAGAGTTGCAGGATACAAAATTAACATACAAAAATCAGTCACATTTCTATACATTAAAAATAAATGTCCAAAAGTGAAATTAGTGGGTCTTCCTTGGTGGTCCAGTGGTTAAGACTGTGTGCTGCAAATGCAAGGGGTGCGGGTTTGATCCCTGGTTGGGGAACGAAGATCCCACATGCCGTGTGGTGTGACCAAAAAAATATTTTAAAAAATTAAGAAAACAATCCCATTTATAATAGCATCAAAAAGAATAAAATATTTAAGAATAAATTTAATGAGTAAGCAAAAGCTGTACATTGAATACTATAAACCATTGATGACAGAATTTGAAGATACAAATATATAGGAAGATAATTCATGTTCATGGATTGGAAGAATTAATATTACTACAATTTCCATACTACCCGAAATAAACTACAGATTCAATTCAATCCATATCAAAATTCCAATGGCAGTTTTCACAGAGACAGAAAAAAATAATCCTAAAATTCGTATGAAATCACAAAGGAATAGAAACTACCAAAGCAATCTTGAGAAAGAATATCAAAGCTGGAAGTATCACATTCCCTGATTTCAAACTATATTACAAAGCTATAGTAATCCAAACAGAATTGTGCTGGCACTAAAACAGAATTATAGAACAATGGAACAAGACAGAGATCTCAGGAAAACAAAACAAAACAAAAACCCAAACATGTATAGCTAATTGTATAGCCCTTCCGCAAGGGCCTTATGAATACAAAATGGGGAAACTATAGTCTCTTCAATAAATGGTATTGGAAAAACTGGATATATACATGGAAAAGAATGAAGTTGGACACTTTTCTTTGCATGTAAAAAATAACTCAAAATGGATTAAAGATTTATATATAAGATATGAAACAGTGAAATTCTTAGAAGAAAACACAGAGGAAAACATCATGGCACTAATCATCAGAGAAATGCAATTGAAATCCAAAGTAAGATATAACCTCAGAACTTTTAAGATGGCTATCTTTTTTTAAAAAAATGATATTTCTGTTTTTGTGCCAGTACCATACTGTCTTGATTATTGTGGCTTTCTAGTATAGTCAGAAGTTGGGGAGCCTGATTTCTCCAGCTCCGTTTCTCTTTCTCAAGATTGCTTTGGCTATTTGGGGTCTGTGTGTTTCCATGCAAATATTTACAATAACTAGGACTTGGAAACAACCTAAATGTGTATCAACAGATGAATAGAAAAAGAAGATATGGTACATATATACAATGCAATATTACTCAGCCATAAAAAGGAAAGAAATTGGGTCATTTGTAGAGATGTGGATGGACCTAGAGTCTGTCATACAGAGTGAAGTAAGTCAGATAGAGAAAAACAAATATCATATATTAATGCATATATGTGAGATCTAGAAAAATTGTACAGATGAACCTGTTTGCAGGGCAGGAATAGAAAGACAGATGTAGAGGTCATACGTATGGAGATGTGTGGGGGAAGGGGAGGGTGGGATCAATTGGGAGTTTAGGTTTGACACAAACACACTACCATCTGTAAAATAGATTGCTAGTGGGAACCTGCTGTATAGACCAGGGAGCTCAGCTCACTGCTCTGTGATGACCTAGATGGGTAGGATGGGAGGGAGAGAGGACCAAGAGGGAGGGAATATATGTATACATGTAGCTGATTCACCTCATTTTACAGCAGAAACTAACACAACATTTTAAAGCAATTATATTCCAATTAAAAAAAATGGTAACAAGTATTGATGAGGATGTGGATAAAAGGGAATTCTTGCACGCTGTTTTTGGGAATGTAAATTTGTGCAGCCACTATGGAAAAGAGTATGGAGGTTTAAAAATATAAACATATATAGTTCTATATAAAAATAGAACTACCATGTGATCTAGCAATCCCACTTCTGGATATTTATCCAAATGAATTGAAATCAGATTCTGGAAGAAATACCTGTACTCCCAAGTTAGTTGCAGCATATCCACAATAAGCAAACTATGTAAATAACCTAAGTGTCTAAATATATATAGTGGAATATTTTTATATTTGGGATATATATATATATCCTAAATGTATATAATACAATATATTAATATATATAATAGAATATTATTTGTCTTGAAAAAGGAAATCCTGCCACTTTAATGACATGAATGGACCTGGAACACAATCACACTAAATGAAATAAACCAGACACAGAAAGACAAGTACTGTATGATCTCACTTGTAAGTGTAATCTAAAGTAGTTAAACTAGGGAAAGGGAGAGTAGAATGGTGGTTAGGAGTCATATGGAGGAGGGAACGAGAAGGTGATGTTCAATGGGTACAGTGTTTCAGTTATGCAAAATAAATTATTTCTGGAGATTTACTATAAAGCTTAGTGTCTGTAACAAATAATACTGGATTGTATACTTAAAAGAGTGTAGAACTATGTTCTTACCACACACACACACACACACACATGCAAATACACACACAAATAATGAAAATAATAATGGGGGAGATATAAAAGTTTGAGGGGTGAAGGATACATCTCTGGCCTTGATGGTGGTGATAGTTTCAAGGGTGTATACTTACCCCTAAAGCATCCAGTTGTACACATTAAATGTGAACAGCTTTTTACATGTCAATTAAACTTCAATAAAGTTGTAAAAAAAATGAAAGGGAAAAATCTTGACATATTTTACTCAGGTAGAAATGTTTAGGTGGAAAATAGCTATATGAAATAAATCTGTGTTCATCTACAGAGGGGTCAAAAGTTCTAATAATGTTGTTATCCATGTTTCTGGCTTTCCTTCCTTATGACACATCATACTGAAATAGATGAAGAAAAAGCAAATCCTACCAAAAAAAAAAAAAAAGGTTTCAATAAATCGGCTCCAATTCAATTGATAGAAGCAAAACATCAATTAAATTCAACGATCATGCATTTGTGTCTAATATGTGCAAGGCAAAATGCTAGACATTTTTCTAAGAAGGTCCTGAGTACATTTTCTTATTTTACTAACTTATAGGATCAACCAAATATAGACAGTAGAATGTGTGAAAATAGTATGCTGACAGACAGACTTAATTCAGAAAGGTCATTTATTAGTTACTCTCCATGAAAATGTTCAGGCTACTTTGCCTACCAAACAGCTCTGAATTAGAAAGACATTAATTCCATAGAAACAATATCAGGACCTATGGCCCAGCTCCACCAACTTTCTAAAACCTGTTTTACTACATTACCTCTCTTCTGAGCATAAAAATTATGATTTTATAAAACTAGTTTAATAAGGGTTAATCTTGTAACTGTAGCTTCTAAGTGGCATAGAAAGACATAATTATTATTGTGTACCTTGACATACACAGTAAAGTATCCTGGAATGGATCTCACAGATTTTCTAATCCAAAATTGCTCCAGCTATCTTAATAGTACAGATTTTATAGGTTTCACCAGATTTTGAAATTCAGTAAGATCATTCAATAAGAGACTGTGGCAGAGACTATTCCCATGTGCTCCTCTAGATTTTCTAGTCACCCCTGCAATTATGTTGGTCATGTGACTGCTTATGTAATAGAGACAAAAGAGATGTAAAAAACTCACTGCTCTAGCCATTTAAAACACCCCATCAAGCCTCTGGCCCTCTCTTTTGTCATGGTGACCTTGAAAGTCATGTTCTTCAAGAGCATGACTAAAAAACACAAATGGCTTAAACTCATGAGACAATACTTGGAGGAGAGACATCTAGCAAGACACCTGGTATGAATCAGATGATGCCTAAATGAGAAGTAAACATTTAAAGTATTAAGCCATTGGTATTTTGGGTTTTATTTCATTCTTCAGCATATTCTAACCTATCCTGAGTAATACACATATTGCTTTGGAAATGGAGTGTGGCCATAGTGAAAAACCTACAGTTTGTGGTAATTGGCTCAGCAAATAAATGTCAAGTAGTTCTGGAGTGACAGAAATACACCTTTTGCCACAGTAAAACTCTAGTATTACATGTCTGTGGTAACTTGAAAAGCTGTCCTTATCTTACCAAAGTCACTTGAATGTCAGACACCTGAACTCTAACATCTCTATCATTTCTACTACAGGAAGTAAAATGGGGACTATAAAAGTTATTTCTAGAAGTTGAAGAGGATAAGTGACAGAAGATTTGAAAGCACTTCACACTAGTTAATATTGGGTGGGCCAAAAAGTGTCTTAGTTTTTTAAAGAAAAATAAGACACATTTTTCATTTTCATGAAAAACTTTACTGTAAACAACATCTTCACCCTTTTGTTCTACTACCTTCTGCCATATTTCAGGCAACTTCATAATTTCATCTTCCCAAAACGTTTTATCTTTTTGACCAAAAATCTGTCCCAGGTGCCTTTACCAGTCTTCCAGGGAATTGAAATTCTTTCCATTAAGAGAATTTTGTAAAGACTGGAAAAAAATAAAAAAAAGGAAATCTGAAGCTGCAATGTCTGGTGAATATGGCAGATGAATCAGAACTTCCCAGCCAAGCTCTAAAAGTTTTTTGCCTGGTCATCAAAGAAACCATGCAGTCTTGAATTATCCTGATGGAAGATTATGTGTTTTCTGTTGACTAATTCCGGACACTTGTCATCGAGTGCTGATTTCAATTGGTCTAATTGCAAGCAGTAATTGTTGGAATTAATCATTTGGTTTTCTGGAAGAAGCTCATAATAGAGGACACCCTTCCAATCCCACCATATACACAACATCATCTACTTTGAATGAAGACCGGGCTTTGGTGTGGTTGGTGGTGGTTCATTTCACTTGCCCCACGGTCTCTTCCATTTCACATTATTGTACATTATCCACTTTTCATTGCCTGTCACAATTTGTTTTAAAAATGGAATGTTTTCATTACGTTTGAATAGGGAATGGCATGCCGAATCATGGTCAACAAGGTTTTTTTCGCTTAACTTACGTGGGCCCCAAACATCAAAGCGATGAACATAACCTAGCTGGTGCAAATGATTTTCAACGCTTGATTTGGATATTCTGAGTATGTCAGCTATCTCCCACATGGTATAACATTGATTGTTCTCAATTAATGTCTCGATTTGATCACTATCAACTTCAACTGGTCTACCCGACCATGGAGCATCGTCCAGTGAGAAATCTACAGCATGAAACTTTGCAAACCACTATTTTTTTTTTCTTTTTGCGGTACACGGGCCTCTCACTGTTGTGGCCTCTCCCATTGTGGAGCACAGGCTCTGGACGCGCAGGCTCCGCGGCCATGGCTCACGGGCCTAGCCACTCTGCGGCATGTGGGATCTTCCGGACCTGGGCACAAACCCATATCCCCTGTATCGGTAGGCGGACTCTCATGCACTGAGCCATCAGAGAAGCCCCGCAAACCACTTTTGACATGTTTGATCAGTAACAGCATCTCCATACACTGAACAAATCTTTTTGTGCGTTTCAGTTGCATTTTTACCTTTCTTGAAATAATAAAGCATAATATGCTGAAAATGCTGTGCTTTTTTTTTCCATCTTCAGTATTAAAATGGCTATACAAAAATTGTTTTGAATGAAGTTAAATACAACTAAGCGCTACTAGAAACATTTTATGGGAAAAAATGAACAAACATTTTGGTCAACCCAATATTTAGGCAGTTCTGGGAAACTTGAATGAAAGTATAGAGAAAATTGGTGAGATGTAAACTGTAAGATAATATTTAATTCTCGAAAATATAAGATACCTCTAAAATAAGTTCATTTTAATAATATGAAATTAGCTAATGGAACCTGTGTCTCAAATTATAATTTTAAGTTCAATTTCTATAATTAATGTGAAAAAGTAAAGTTTTCAAAACCTATCTCGAGCATTTAATTGTTCATTCATTTTGTATGCATAATTAAATGCATTGTTATTAGAGACTAACATTTATGTATATACACTACCAAATGTAAAAATGGATGGCTAGTGAGAAGCTGCTGCATTGCCCAGGGAGATCAGCTCGGTGCTTTGTGTCCACCTAGAGAGGTGGGATATGGAGAGTGGGAGGGAGGCTCAAGTTGGAGAGGATATGGGGATATATGTATACTTATAGCTGATTAACTTTGTTGTACAACAGAAACTAACACAACATTGTAAAGCAATTATACTCCAGTAAAGATATAAATAAATAAATAATAAATAAATAAATAAATAAATAAATACACTGTTATTGGTTAAAAGCAAAAATTTTGGAGTCCAAAAGACCTGAGTTTAAGTTAGTTTACTGAATGATCACACTTAGTAACTTAACCCTTCAAAGCTTCAATTTTATCTAGAAAATGCAGATTAAAAAATTACTTCAATTTTTGGTAGAATAAATTGATAAAATTCATTAATTACTTCATATATTTTATGGATCACAAAAGTACTAAAATATTGGTAGCTATTTTGTTGTTGCAGCAAACACTGCCATGATCATCACCACCATCTTTATACATGCTCAGTATCTTTCACTAAAGATAACTGTTGAAATCAGTCTTCAGATATGGATTCAACAGGACCCTGACCCTTAGGATTCAAACAATGGAGTTTTCAGAAACACTTGTGTTATACTGAAACATTCCCTCCACAATTATAAAATGACCCTATTTTCAGGGATGGTTGGTTTATCTGAAAATAATTTTCAGCAATTTAAAGGATTTTTTTTGTTCTAGTTATTCATTTGTTTATTCTTCCAGTTTTATTGAGACATAATTGACATATAGCACCATAAAAGTTTAAGGTATATGGCATAATGGTTTGACTTACAAATATCATGAAATAATTACCATGGTAAGTTTAGTGAACATCCATTATCTCATATAAATATAAAATTTTAAAAGTATTTTTTCCTTGTGATGAGAACTCTTAGGACTTACTCTCTTAAATCTTTAAAAATTTATGTTTATGAAGAAAGGTGAATATAAATTTCACAACTAAACAAAATAACATCACCTTTAATATCGAAAGGAAACTCAGCGTATTAGCCATCAGCCCTTATCAGCATTAATTTGTATTCCTCAACTAAAATTTTAAATTTTAAAATACAAAACCTTTGTGTTATTCAATAAGGTTGCAGTTTAATTCTGTATTTAATCTTGGCAGATTGTTCTAAAAGAGTTTACATTAATTTGAAACATGAGGTGGGTAATCTGTTAGTTTTTAATTTTAACTGACCTCATTATTTAATTTAAAACTTTTGTGGGAGATTTTCTTTTTTTTTCTGTACGTGGGCCTCTCACTGTTGTGGCCTCTCCCGTTGCACAGCACAGGCTCCAGAAGCGCAGGCCCAATGGCCATGGCTCATGGGCCCAGCCACTCCATGGCATGTGGGATCCTCCCGGACCAGGGCACGAACCCACATCCCCTGCATTGGCAGGCGGACTCTCAACCACTACTCCACCAGGGAAGCCCTTGTGGGAGGTTTTTAAAAACACTCAGAAACCTCATGATTTGACAGAGGGTAATCTCAGAACACCTGAGCAGTACAGGACAGCAGAGAAAGAATGCTGGGCAGGAAGCACTTTGCAACAGGTTGTGAATAGTGAGATTTGACAATTTCTTTGCCATTCAGAAGCATGTCTAAATTACACTGCCTCCTTACTTCATATGCTTTACACTAGATCATACCAAAATTTATGAGGGAATATATCTGTATGTATGTATATAAGTAGTATTAATTTTTATTTTTTTTCTCAAAAGTGCATACATTTTTCAATAGTTTACATTGAGAGATAGTTGTGAAGCAAACCATTCCTCTCTAAACATTAGATTTTTAATCATATCAATGAATAATTAATCAGAACAATGGTATGTGAACTATCTTAAAGAAGCATAAGTGATATGAGGTCACAAGACCTGATTCTGTCATGACTGGATACATTAAAATATATAAAGAATGCATGCCTTTAAGGAGAATTAGCTAGACATGAAATAAACCTAAAATCATTGAGCATTTACTACATTTCAAACAGTATTCTAAGCTCTTTAGAATATCTTTCACTTAATCCCCACACAAACAGTACAAAATAAATATGATTGTTATCATATTAAAACTGAGGCCCAGAGGAAAAGGAACCTGCCCAAGGCTACACAGTTGGTAAGTGCTGAAATCAGGTTAGAAAAACAACATCATAGTGGACAAATTTTCAGGGCTCATCCTAGCACAGTTCAGAGTAAACATATTCTTATCCAATGGACTTGGAGTGTTTCATTCCATAGGCAAAGCTATTCCTACTCTGGTAATAACAGAGATCAGATTATCTGAATCTGTTATCATTGGACATTCTTTTCTTCTAATAAAATACATTTGTTCAGAATCCACACTCGTCAAGCAATTTATAATTTGGTTTTCCATCTACAAGGAATTCGTATGCAATTGTTTGTAACAAGCATGTTTTCATCCAAAAGTAACAGAATACCAGACCAACAGTGGCTACAGCATAGGGGTTAATTTTTCATTTGTAACAAAAGACTAAAGATAGCTAGCTGCTGGTGTAGGTTTCATAGCTTGTAATGCCAGGACATCTGAGATTAATTCAACGTTTTCATGGTCACAAGATGGTTACCTCTGTTCAACGCATCAAGTCAGCACTCAGGGAAATAATTAAGAGGAGATCTTCTCTGTGGTGCAGTGGTTAAGAATCCACCTGCCAATTCAGGGGACACGGGTTCGAGCCCTGGTCTGGGAAGATGCCACATGAAACGGAGCAACTAAGCCCGTGCACCACATCTACTGAACCTGCGCTCTAGAACCCATGAGCCACAACTACTGAGCCCATGTGCTACAATTACTGAAGCCAGCGTGCCTAGAGACCACGCTCTGCAACAAGAGAAGCCACTGCAATGAGAAGCCTGTGTACTGCAACGAAGAGTAACCTCCATTCCCTGCAACTAGAGAAAGCTCATGTGCAGCAACGAAGACCCAATGAAGCTAAAAATAAAATAAATTAAAAAAAAATATTTTAAAAAAGAAATAATTAAAAGGAAAGATCTGTGTCTCTGATATCTGGAGTTTTATCAGGGAAGAGAAAACTTTTCCAGAAATTCCTTTGCCAATGTTGGCCAGAACTATTTAACATGCCCACTTCTACCAGTAAAAATATCGGAAAAATGAGGGTTTATGCTTTCCAATTCATATAGTAGGGAAGAAAAAGGAGAAACAAGTTGGAAAATTGTGTTGTGTTAGCCAAATTCGAATGGCACTCATGAAAGAGAGACTGCCTCTAGGGTGGCTGACACATTTGGGTTCTGAGTCTGGAAGGCGATTAGCCAGACTCTGCCTATGAAAGATACACCAACATGAAGGAAAGTATCAGTGAGACAAAGCAAGGCCAGTTGCTCCTGGTGTGACCTCTACAATGTATTTTCATCCATTCTGAGATTTCTAAAATTACTATTGAAAATTCCAAATAACCAAATATTTCCACCACAGTAGAAATATTTGTCTTCTAATTAATATAATGTTCTATCAAATTCATTTTTCCATAGACAAATATCCATGGCCCCATAGCAGATTCCTAAAAATAGAACACACCAAATTCTGGGCAAGTCGAAGACTGGTGGGGCATCATGATCAATCAGAATTTTATTTACATGAACACCTGTGAGTCCTGTGGGAAATGTAGTTAGTAGAGTTCTATGATCGTTGAAGCACATGACCAAAAATTCAGAAAAAAACAATGACTCTCATTTACTATGGCATAAAAGGATTGGGAAAGAAACCCGACTTGAGGTAGAGAGTCCAGATCCATGGTTTGAAGATGCTGGTGGGTGCCAGAGAGAGGGAATGATTTTGAGAGTAGAAGTAGGTAAGTATAAAATCTGTGATCTGACTTATTCTCAGGTTCCTAGAATCAAAGGAAGTGTGATTAATTTAAAGAACAAATGAAATTAAAATGCTCTGTGAATCAAGACCATTCTACTATTCTCTTCATTCTATTCACAAACTAGGGTTTTCAAGTTGCTGGTAAATACTTGTTACTTAGTAAATGTTTGATATATAAATACATATATAATACATATAATACATAAACACATATATGAAGATGTATATAATATATAGACATATATAAGTTCTCTTAAACTGAAAGTATTAGAAGCTCAATAAGGTGATCTCATGAATCTGAGGATGATTATCTTTCTATAGTCCTGAGGCATGCTCAGTAGGCAGTGAAAAATGAGCTATGGTATTGACAATAGAAGCAATAGCTAGATTGAGGGTAAAGGCTTTCAGCTTAGTAGGTGGGTCTCAGGACCTGCAGAGGAGAGGGAGACAAGGGATTTGTAACATAGTGGTAAAGAACACAGTCTTTGGATATAAATATAGTTGGTTTGAAACTAGGTTCTTCCAGAAACTACGTGATTTTTGTCAAGCAAACTTGTCATGAACATAGAGAAGCTCTGCCCAGATGCACTGTCAAGGAAGGACTCATTGCTCAGCTATTCGAAGTGCTGTGGGCAGAAAGCCTGCAGCTGTCAATCCTTAAGGGATTGTTTGAGCTGCAGACTTCTCCCAAGATCACAACCTTCCTGAAGGCCACATGCATTGGAGGCTGGGCTATAAACTTGGAGCTATTTTAATTTCAGTCCAACCTGTGACAATTCTGACAGGTCAATTTTAACTCCAGAGCTCCTGTACGGATTGCTGAGGCTATCCAAACTGCATCAAAGCCAGACCTTTCTCTGCCTAATCTTGCTTCTTTCTCCTCCCTTTCACAGATACCAATTTCAAGGGCCATTCCTAATAAATATCTTGTACCCTAAACTTCATCTCAAGTCAGCTTCCTGGAGAACTCAACCTGTGATATATCTCACCGAGGGTAAACTTAGTTTTTCTCATTTGAAAAATGAATATTGGTAACAATACCAATCTCATATTTTGGAGTTTTATATTTTGTTAAGAAGTTTAAGCAAGAGATATTATTCTGATATTATTTTACTCATGTTTTGCTACTGCACGCCCAGGCTAGTTAGGACTGAGAACATGAAATAAATAAAAAATCAGTCTAGTATCACATGAGTAAATTGTTCAAGGTTTAACTTGGCGTAGATGGCATTGTAATATAATATCAAATGTTTGTGTTTGTTTTGCTTTAATAATCTCAAGCAAATATTAAGACCTCTTTTTATTTATCTTGGCATTTATAACGAGAAATTTTGTCAGGGTTATACTATAATGATATAAATTATTACTAAATATTTCTTCCAGAAATATTTTTTGAAATGAGAAAAGTCTCTTTGTTGCAGTATTTTCTAGTAACTATCATAGGACCACTATTTACCTTCAACTGTAATTGATACATGTTTTAAAAGTTTTAAAAGATGTTTTAAAAGTTTCATTACATTATTAGATTATAATTATTTATGACATTCTCTAATAAGGACACATTCTCCTTTTTGAAACACTCTTTGAACTAATTTGATCTTTTCATGGCTTTTAAAATATTTCTATTTGTTGGAGGAGACATACAGGTCTTTGAACTCATTTAAAAGAGTGGTAGTCCAGATTATGTGAGGCAAACTACAATTACCACTATTTTTACTGTAATTCTTTTTATCAAATATCACCACAGGCAGAAGAAACATTTAAAGGTAAGTCCACCAGGGAGTTAATATATCTATTATCAAGAGCAAAGACTATCTTTAGTGTATTTAAAACCACATTTCCTGAGGTATTGAGAATATAAAGAAAATGAATGATACTATGTTAATATGTTCAGAATATATGGTATAATCTGAAAGATGATATAGTTGAATAAATTAAAAGGAGACACAGGATCAAATTAAAAACTATAGTCACAATTACAGCAAATCTTCAAACAAATATGGAAGCTTATTATCCATAAAACCTCATGCTAAGCATTTCAGGGAAAGATGAGTAAGTTTATAATTTCATATGCAAGGGAGAAAAGTGTACAAAAATCAGGATATAGTAACTATAAGAAAGAGAGGATATTTTAAGTATGAAAAATATAGACAAATACTAGCAGGTGTGAGTGAAAAATATTGCCTGCCATATCGGTAAACAAAAGATATTGCAGTCATCAAGCCATCACATTATAGCCACCCTGATGGTGAGTCCAGAGGGAACTCAGGATGGAGGCAGGATGCCCCACATCTAGCAGTCAGATGCTGTAGCCACATTAACAGTGCACCCTGAGGAAACTCAGGATAAGAAAACACAGTATACTGGCCCCATGTAGCTAAGGTGCGTATGAAAGAAATGATTTCAGTGAGCCCAGACTCTTGCATCTTCTCATACATAGAAGAGCACTAAATTCCTTAACTTGAGATATCTGGTTTTCTTTAATTAACAGTAATCTTTTGATGTTCTGATTACCTGGTCTCTGTTGTAAAAACTCTTATATATCCTGGCTCCCCCTTGTCTCTTTGGAGTAGTCACTCAGAGCGATCTGAGAGTCCTGTCTCAAGGGCTTGACGTTCTCAGAATGTCCACCAAATAAAACATAACTCTCAACTTTTAGGCTGTACTTTACTTTTTTTTTTTCAGTAGACACAGGTATCAAGACAGGAAAAAATCACATGTGTTTAATTAAAGAATTTAGAAAAGAATGGTGAAAATAGCTTTCATAAATGGCATCTATAATTTCAACATTTAGGATGGGAAAGAGGCAAGTTGGGGAAAGCCTGTTCAGTAGAGAAGCATCAAGTATTTCACGCCCAGAGTTACACAAGGGAAAATGGGTAACAGAAAACAGTAGAGTTGAGAATTCAGGGTATGTTTAAAGAAGTAGGTGGAGATGTATGTAGAAGAGATAATTAGGTGAAATTGTTATTGAATACAGATATACATTCATATAAACATATTCCAAATTTAAGAATATATCCTTAATAGAGCTACAAGATGGCGGAAGAGTAAGACGCGGAGATCACCTTCCTCTCCACAAATACATCAGAAATACATCTACGTGAGGAACAGCTCCTACAGAACACCTACTGAACACCGACAGAAGACCTCAAACCTCCCAAAAGGCAAGAAACTCTCTATGTACCTGGGTAGGGCAAAAGAAAAAAGAATAAACAGAGACAAAAGGATAGGGACGGGACCTGCACCAGTGGGAGGGAGCCGTGAAGGAGGAAAGGTTTCCACACACTAGGAAGCCCCTTTGTGGGCAGAGACTGTGGGTGGCGGGGTGGGGGTAGCTTCGGGGCTGAGGAGGAGAGTGCAGCAAAAGGGGTGCAGAGGGCGAAGCGGAGAGATTCGCGCACAGACAGGATCGGTGCCAACCAGCACTCACCAGCCCGAGAGGCTTCTCTGCTCACCCACCGGGACGAGTCGGGGCTGGGAGCTGAGGCTACGGCTTCGGAAGTCGGATCACAGGGAGAGGACTGGGGTTGGTGGCGTGAACACAGCCTGAAGGGGTTAGTGTGCCACGGCTGGCCGGGAGGGAGTCCGGGAAAAGTCAAAGACTTTTTCTTGCCTCTTTGTTTCCTGGTGCACTAGGAGAGGGGATTAAGAGCGCTGCTTAAAGAAGCTCCAGAGATGGGCACGAGGCACGGCTATCAGCACGGACCCCAGAGATGGGCATGAGACGCTAAGGTCACTGCTGCTGCCACCAAGAAGCCTGTGTGCAAGCACAGGTAACTGTCCACTCCCCCCTTCCGGGGAACCTGTGCAGCCCGCCACTGCCAGGGTCCCGTGATCCAGGGACAACTTACCCGGGAGAACGCACAGTGTGCCTCAGCCTGGTGCAACATCATGCCAGCCTCTGCCACTGCAGGCTTGCTCTGCACTCCGTACCCCTCCTTCCCCCTGGCCTGAGTGAGCCAGAACCCCCATATCAGCTGCTCCTTTAACCCTGCCCTGTCTGAGCAAAGAACAGAAGCCCTCCAGTGACCTACACACAGAGGCGGGGCCAAATCCAAAGCTGAGCCCCGGGAGCTGTGCGAAAAAAGAAGAGAAAGGGAAATCTTTCCCAGCAGCCTCAGGAGAAGCGGATTAAATGTCCACAATCAACTTCATGTACCCTGCATCTGTGGAATACCTGAATAGACAAAGAATCATCCCAAACTGAGGAGGTGGACTTTGGGAGCAATGATATATATATATATTTTTTTTTTTCCCTTTTTCTCTTTTTGTGAGGGTGTATGTGTATGCTTCTGTGTGTGCTTTTGCCTGCATAGTTTTGCTTTTACCATTTGTCCTAGGATTCTGTCTGTCCGTTTTTTGTTTGTTTGTTTGTTATTATTTAAAACATTTTTTCTTAAAAATTATTTATTTACATAATATTATTTTATTTTATTTTATCTTCTTTCTCTCTTTCTTTTTTCCTCCCTTTTATTCTGGGCTGTGTGGAGGACAGGCTCTTGGTGCTAGAGCCAGGTGTCAGGGCTGTGCCTCTGAGGTGGGAGAGCAACGTTCAGGACACTGGTCCACAGGAGACTTCCCAGCTCCATGTAATATCAAATGGCGAAAATCTCCCAGAGATCTCCATCTCAATGCCAAGACCCAGCTTCACTCAACGACCAGCAAGCTACAGTGCTGGACACCCCATGCCAAACAACTAGCAAGACAGGAACACAACCCCACCCATTAGCACAGAGGCTGCCTGAAATCATAAGGCCACAGACACCCTAAAACACACCACCAGATGTGGACCTGCCCACCAGAAAGACAAGATCCAGCCTAATCCACCAGAACACAGGCACTAGTCCCCTCCACCAGGAAGCCTACACAACGCACTGAACCAAACTTATCCACTGGGGACAGACACCAAAAACAATGTGTACTACGAACCAGCAGCCTGCGAAAAGGAGACCCCAAAGACAGTAAGTTAAGCAAAATGAGAAGACAGAGAAAAACACCCAGCAGATGAAGGAACAAGGCAAAAACCCACCAGACCTAACAAATGAAGAGGAAATAAGCAGTCTAAAAGAATTCAGAATAAAGATAGTAAAGATGATCCAAAATCTTGGAAACAGAATGGAGATTATACAAGAAATGTTTAACAAGGATTTAGAAGAACTAAAGAGCTAACACACGGTGATGAACAACACAATAAATGAAATTAAAAATTCTCTAGAAGAGACTCATAACAGAATAACTGAGGCAGAAGAACGGATAAGTGACCTAGAAGATAAAATAGTGGAAATAACTACTGCACAGCAGAATAAAGAATGAAAATAATTGAGGAGAGTCTCAGAGACCTCTGGGACAACATTAAATGCGCCAACATTCAAATTATAGTGTTCCCAGAAGAAGAAGAGAAAAAGAAAGGGACTTAGAAAATATTTGAAGAGATTATAGTTGAAAACTTCCCTAATATGGGAAAGGAAATAGTTAATCAAGTCCAGGAAGCACAGAGAGTCCCATGCAGGATAAACACAAGGAGAAATGCACCAAGACACATATTAATCAAACTATCAAAAATTAAATACAAAGAAAAATATTAAAAGCAGCAAGGGAAAAACAACAAATAACACACAAGGGAATCCACATGAGGTTAACAGCTGACCTTTCAGAAAAAACTCTGCAAGCCAGAAGGGAGTGGCAGGACATATTTACATTGATGAAGGAGAAAAACCTACAACCAAGTTTACTCTGCTCAGCAAGGATCTCATTCAGATTTGATGAAGAAATTAAAAGCTTTACAGACAAGGAAAAGCAAAGAGAACAACAACCAAAAAAAAACAAAGTTAGCAGAAGGAAAGAAATCATAAAGATCAGATCAGAAATAAATGAAAAATAAATGAAGAAAATGATAGCAAATATCAATAAAACTAAAACCTGGTTCTTTGAGAAGATAAACAAAGTTGATAAACCATTAGCCAGACTTATCAAGAAAAAGAGGGAGAACACTCAAATCAATAGAATTAGAAATGAAAAATGAGAAGCAACAACTGACACTGCAGAAATACAAAAGGTCATGAGAGATTACTACAAGCAACTATATGCCAATAAAATGGACAACTGGAAGAAATGGACAAATTTTAGAGATGCACAACCTTCCGAGACTCAACCAGGAAGAAATAGAAAATATGAACCAGGAAGAAATAGAAAATATGAGACCAATCAGGAGCACTGAAATTGAAACTGTTATTAAAAATCTTCCAACAAACAAAAGCCTAGGACCAGATGGTTTCACAGGAAAATTCTTTCAAACATTTAGAGAAGAGTTAACATCTATACTTCTCAAACTCTTTTAAAATATAGCAGAGGGAGGAACACACCCAAACTCATTCTACAAGTCCACCATCACTATGATACCAAAACCAGACAAAGATGTCACAAAGAAAGAAAACTACAGCCCAAAATCACTGATGAACATAGATGGAAAAAATATCAACAAAATACTAGCAAACAGAATCCAACAGCACATTAACAGGGTCATACACTATGGTCAACTGGGGTTTACCCCAGGAATGCAAGGATTCTTCAATATATGCAAATCAATCAATGTGATACACCATATTAACAAATTGAAGGAGGAAAACCATATGATCATCTCAATAGATGCAGAGAAAGCTTTTGACAAAATTCAACACCCATTTATGATAAAAACCCTCCACAAAATAGGCAAAGAGGGAAGTTTCCTCAACAAAATAAAGGCCATATATGACAAACCCACAGCCAACATCGCTCTCAATGGTGAAAAATTGAAACCATTTCCTCTAAGATCAGGAACTAGACAAGGTTGCCCGCTCCCACCACTGTTATTCAAGATTGTTTTAGAAGTTTTAGCCACAACGATCAGAGAAGAAAAAGAAGTAAAAGGAATCCAAATTGGAAATGGAGACGTGAAGCTGTCATTGTTTGCAGATGACATGATACTATACATAGAGAATTTTAAAGATGCTACCAGAACAATAGAGAATTTTAAAGATGCTACCAGAACAATACTAGAGCTAATCAATGAATTTGGTAAAGTAGCAGGATACAAAATTAATGCAAAGAAATCTCTTATATTCTTATAAGCTAATGATGAAAAATCTGAAAGTGAAATTAAGAAAACACTCCCATTTACCACTGCAACAAAAAGAATAAAATATCTAGGAATAAACTTACCTAAGGAGACAAAAGATCTGTATGCAGAAAATTATAAGACACTGATGAAAGAAATTAGAGATGATAAAATAGATGGAGAGATATATCATGTTCTTGGATTGGAAGAATCAATATTATGAAAATGACTCTACTACCCAAAGCAATCTACAGATTCAATGCAATCCCTATCAAAATACCACTGGCATTTTTCACAGAACTAGAACAAAAAATTCCCAATTTGTACGGAAACACAAAAGACCCCGAATAGCCAAAGCAATCTTGATGAAGAAAAATGGATCTGGAGGAATCATGCTCCCTGGCTTTAGACTATACTACAAAGCTACAGTAATCAAGTCAGTATGGTACTGGCACAGAAACAGAAATATAGGTCAATGGAACAGGATAGAAAGCCCAGAGATACACCCATGCACATATGGTCACCTTATCTTTGATAAAGGAGGCAAGAATATACAATGGCAAAAAGATAACCTCTTCAAAAAGTGGTGCTGGGAAAACTGCACAGCTACATGTAAAAGAATGAAATTAGAACACTCTCTATCACTATACACAAAAATAAAGTCAAAATGGATTAAAGACCTAAATGTAAGGCCAGACACCATCAAACTCTTAGAGGAGAACATAGGCAGAACATGCTATGACATAAATCACAGCAAGATCCTTTTTGACCCACCTCCTAGAGAAATGCAAATAAAGACAAAAATAAACAAATGGGACCTAATGAAACTTAAAACCTTTTGCAAAGCAAAGGAAACCATAAACTAGTTGAAAAGACAACCCTCAGAATGGGAAAAATATTTGCAAATGAAGCAACTGACAAAGGATTAATCTCCAAAATTTATAAGCAGCTCATGCAGCTCAATAGCAAAAAAACAAACAACCCAATCCATAAATGCGCAGAAGACCTAAATAGACATTTCTCCAAAGAAGATATACAGATTGCCAATAGACACATGAAAGAATGCTCAACATCGTTAATCATTAGAGAAATGCAAATCAAAACTACAAGGAGATATAATCTCACACTGGTCAGAATGGCCATCATCAAAAAATCTAGAAACAATAAATGCTGGAGAGTGTGTGGAGAAAAGGGAACCCTCTTGCACTGTCAGTGGGAATGTAAATTGATACAGCCACTATGGAGAACAGTATGGATGTTCCTTAAAAAACTAAAAATACAACTACCATATGACCCAGCAATCCCACTATTGGGTGTATATCTTGAGCAAGCCATAATTCAAAAAGAGTTAGGTACCAAAATGTTCATTGCAGCTCTATTTACAATAGCCAGGACATGGAATCAACAGAAGTGTCTATTAACAGATGAATGGATAAAGAAGATGTGACACATATATAAATGGAATATTACTCAGCCATAAAAACGGAATGAAACTGAGTTATTTGTAGTGAGGTGAATGGACCTAGATACTGTCATACAGAATGAAGTCAGAAAGATAAAAACAAATACCGTATGCTAACAAATATATATGGAATCTTAAAAAAAAAAAAAAGGTCATGAAGAACCAAGGGGAAGATGGGAATAAAGATGCATACCTACTAAAGAATGGACTTGAGGATACAGGGAGGGGGAAGGGTAAGCTGGGACAAAGTGAGAAAGTGGCATGGACGTATATACACTACCAAATGTAAAATAGATAGCTAGTTGGAAGAAGCCGCATAGCACAGGGAGGTCAGCTTGGTGCTTTGTGACCACCTAGAGGGGTGGGATAGGGAGGGTGGGAGGGAGGGAGATGCAAGAGGGAAGAGTTATGTGGACACATGTATGTGTATACCTGATTCACTTTGTTATAAACAGAAAATAACACACCATTGTAAGGCAATTATACTCCAATAAAGATGTTAAAAAATTAAAAATTAAAAATTAATTAATTAATTATTTAAAAAAAAGAATATATCCTTAATAAATATGTGCATTTTGGCCTGATTTCATACATAGATATTCTTAGATCAAGAGAACGTGAAATGTAAAATGATTAAAAACAAACAAACTCATGTTTCCATTGGCTTCCAATATCAATTAGGAGACATATTGCTAAAGGGGTTGGGGATAGAAAAAGTGGATTCCCAAGCTATAAAACAATAACTTCTTCATATTCATCCTGCCTGTTTCATCCTATTTAAACCTCTTTTACTTGCAAATGTGTGCACTTTCAACTTTGAAAGCTCAGCCTTTTCCTGATGCTTCAAATTCAAGTCAGGCTGTTTATGATCCTTTTAGAAGTTCTGTAACTTTCCCATCTACTAAACACATGTAATCCCTTAGAAATGTGACTTATTCAGCTAAAACAAAATGAATACCTGGATTATTTTTCTTCTTTTTCCATGTTCCTCTTCATACTTTCAATCCCATATCTTCTGTTGCCAATCCATCATCTACCTAATAACTTCTTTCCTTAAAATCTGTTATGTTTTTCAAGCCCCACATCATATTCTCATCAGCATGGACATCACACGGAACTTCTCCACCTTCAAGATCTTAAATTAGATGCTTTCTCTCTATTATAAACCCTTTATGTTTTCTTTCTTTCAGGTTCAATAAATCTGCTTTTTATATTTTCAGTATAAACTCCTATTGCTCAATCGTGCTAATTTGCTCATTTCTTTAATCTCCAGTTATAGACTGCAGAACACATCACGACCTTTATTTCCATCACTGCACCCACTCTAAGCTCAGATTTTCCCAGAGTTTATTGTCCTTTCTCTAGTTCCAGTCCATAAATTATTGTTGATTAAAAATTTAAATACATGAAGCAAAATTCCCCTTAAAAATAAATGAAACAAAACATGGCCTTCATCTTTTAGTAGGACTCATTATTGAAAAACATTATTTAGTTCACACGTTCCTTTCTCATTCCCTAGCATACTTCCAAGAAAGCAATACCAAAATTTACACATTGCCATATCTCTTTAAATCCCCAATTCACACACACTTTAATAACAACTCCCAGTGTGAACTTCCTCAGGTAATATCCTCCTAAACTCAGCAAATTACTTTTACCATATTTATCTCTTATTCTATCATCTGGTCTCAGAGAAAGAGGTATCTCTCCTTCTAACATTTATATTTTAAAATGCTCGCTTTACCATACACTTAGCCCCTTCCTTGTTAATGTCTATCCCCCAAAACTGAATGTCCACCTGAGTGTTCTACTACAAACCCTTATTAAGACAAAAATCTAATCCATCACCTTGCTCTACTCTCTTTCCATATACTTAACATAGAATCAGCCTTAACTTTTAGATCATTTTTTTCACTTACCTTCACATCATTATCAAGTTCTTTAAAATCAACTTGCACAGTATATATATATATATATATATATATATATATATATATATATATATATATATATATATCATTGTACTCTCCTCCACCTCTTTTCATTTATGCTGTCACCAGGACTGAAAAGGCAGGACTCATGAGATATCTTAATTTTACTGTTGCAACACCTCTTAACTACTTTGATTCTGCTCTTATTTCTCTTCCATATATTATTGCCAAATTAATCTTCTAAAAACAAAGCACTATTATATCGTTTCCTTCCCTGACAGTACCTCATTTGCCAAATCGTCTCAATTCATTAGTCTGATGCTTAAGACTCTCCTGAATTTGAATTTGTCTGCTCTATTTTTAGAATTTTATACTATTCTGAAAAATGAGTTTTATACTCCAGCCAGACAGGAATGATCACGCAGTACACAGTGTCAACATGCTTTTTCAGCTGTCCAGCACCCTTTGAACACACTTCATATGTTGGGAGGAATTTCCTTCTCTATGATTTCAAGTCTCCACTGCTGCCACGAAACAGGCATGATTCCTTAATCAGATATATTGACTTGAAGTAAAAGAAGAGAAAGATAAGAGAACAAAGGTACTGTGTGGAGCAAATTTATGGGAGGGAGCTGATGAAATACTCAGCAATCAAAGGCAAAAATAGAAACTTTTCTCCATAAAATTCTCAATTTAGTGTTCTGTGCCATTTTTATTTTATTATAACCTCTTCCTCTTCTTAATCTCCTCAATTTCGTTTATCCAATGTACTGCTACCAGTGTTGCAGGTATGCTAATGGTACTGCTACCAATATTACCAGTTGTAGCAGTGAAACTCAAAGGATGTGGCATAGAATACATTGTGGAATATAATGAAGATATTTTCATTAGAAGAGAGGTGAGAGCTAGGACCCAAAATCATAAAGAGGGGGATTCCCTGGTGGCGCAGTGTTTGGGAATCCTCCTGCCAATGTGGGGAACATGGGTTCGAGCCCTGGTCTGGGAAGGTCTCGCATGCCATGGAGTGGCTAGGCCCGTGTGCCACAACTACTGAGCCCGCATGCCACAAGTACTGGAGCCCGTGTGCCTAGAGCCCATGCTCTGCAACAGGAGAGGCCACCACAATGAGAGGCCCACACACCACAGTGAAGAGTGGCCCCCGCTCACTGCAGCTGGAGAGAGGCCGCGCACCACAACGAAGATCCAATGCAGCAAAGCTAAATAAATAAATAAATAAATAAATAAATAAATAAATAAATAAATAAATAAATTTTAAAAAAATCATAAAGAGAAGTATAAATTACATTCAGAATCACCTATTTATTAAGGAAGGGTAGAGGGTTATTTATTACAAAATGATGTCTGTCAAAACAATCAGCACAAATAGACTGTGGCATATGAGTTACATTTCTGATTCCAATAATATAAATTCTAGGTATTTTTTTTTTTTTTTTCTGTGAAGTAGATTTTTTTATTGTGGTATAGCATACATAATAAAATTTAAAATTTTAACCATTTTAAAGTGCACAGTTCTGTGATATTAAGCATATTCGCATTGTTGTGCAACCATAAAGTGAAGTAGATTTTTTTTTTTTTTATGGCTTTAAATACCTTTATTTCGCCTTTCCCACAGAATATTTCATTACAGTTGTTCAACATTTTTTTTTTAAGTTTATTTATTTATTTTTTTAATTAGTTTCTGCTTTATAACAAAGTGAATCAGTCATACATATACATCTGTTCCCACATCCCTTCCCTCATGCATCTCCCTCCCTCCCACCCTCCCCATCCCACCCCTCCAGGCGGTCACAAAGCACCGAGCTGATCTCCCTGTGCTCTGCGGCTGCTTCCCACTATCTATCTACCTTACGTTTGGTAGTGTATACACGTCCATGCCTCTCTTTCGCCTTGTCACAGCCCACCCTTCCCCCTCCCCATATCCTCAAGTCCATTCTCAAGTAGGTCTGCGTCTTCATTCCCGTTTTGCCCCTAGGTTCTTCATGACATTTTTTTTTTTAAATTCTGTATATATGTGTTAGCATACGGTATTTGTCTTTCTCTTTCTGACTAACTTCACTCTGTATGACAGACTCTAGGTCTATCCACCTCATTACAAATAGCTCAGTTTCGTTTCTTTTTATGGCTGAGTAATATTCCATTGTATATATGTGCCACATCTTCTTTATCCATTCATCCGATGATGGACACTTGGGTTGTTTCCAGCTCCGGGCTATTGTGAATAGAGCTGCAATGAACATTTTGGTACATGTCTCTTTTTGAATTATGGTTTTCTCAGGGTATATGCCCAGTAGTGGGATTGCTGGGTCATATGGTAGTTCTATTTGTAGTTTTTTAAGGAACCTCCATACCGTTCTCCATAGTGGCTGTACCAATTCACATTCCCACCAGCAGTGCAAGAGTGTTCCCTTTTCTCCACACCCTCTCCAGCATTTATTGTTTCTAGATTTCTTGATGATGGCCATTCTGACTGGTGTGAGATGATATCTCATTGTAGTTTTGATTTGCATTTCTCTAATGATTAATGATGTTGAGCATTCTTTCATGTGTTTGTTGGCAGTCTGTATATCTTCTTTGGAGAAATGCCTCTTTAAGTCTTCTGCCCATTTTTGGATTGGGTTGTCTGTTTTTTTGCTATTGAGCTGCATGAGCTGTTTATAAATTTTGGAGATTAATCCTTTGTCAGTTGCTTCATTTGCAAATATTTTCTCCCATTCTGAGGGTTGTCTTTTGGTCTTCTTTATGGTTTCCTTTGCTGTGCAAAAGCTTTGAAGTTTCATTAGGTCCCATTTGTTTATCTTTGTTTTTATTTCCATTTCTCTAGGAGGTGGGTCCAAAAGGATCTTGCTGTGATTTATGTCATAGAGTGTTCTACCTATGTTTTCCTCTAAGAGTTTGATAGTTTCTGGCCTTACATTTAAGTCTTTAATCCATTTTGAGCTTATTTTTGTGTATGGTGCTAGGGAATGATCTAATCTCAAACTTTTACATGTCCCTGTCCAGTTTTCCCAGCACCACTTATTGAAGAGGCTGTCCTTTCTCCACTGTACATTCCTGGCTCCTTTATCAAAGATAAGTTGGCCATATGTGCGTGGGTTTATCTCTGGGCTTTCTATCCTGATCCACTGATCTATCTTTCTGTTTTTATGCCAGTACCAGACTGTCTTAATTACTGTAGCTTTGTAGTATAGTCTGAAGTCAGGGAGCCTGATTCCTCCAGCTCCGTTTTTCGTTCTCAAGATTGCTTTAGCTATTCGGGGCCTTTTGTTTTTCCAAACAAATTTTGAAATTTTTTGTTCTAGTTCTGTGAAAAATGCCATTTGTAGTTTGATAGGAATTGCATTGAATCTGTAGATTGCTTTCGGTAGTAGAGTCATTTTCACAATATTGATTCTTCCAATCCAGGAGCATGGTATATCTCTCCATCTATTTGTATCATCTTTAATTTCTTTCATCAGTGTCTTATAGTTTTCTGCATACAGGTCTTTTGTCTCCTTAGGTAGGTTTATTCCTAGATATTTTATTCTTTTTGTTGCGATGGTAAATGGGAGTGTTTTCTTGATTTCATTTTCAGATTTTTCATCATTAGTGTACAGGAATGCCAGAGATTTCTGTACATTAATTTTATATCCTGCTACTTTACCAAATTCATTGATTAGCTCTAGTAGTTTTTCGGTAGCATCTTTAGGATTCTCTATGTATAGTATCATGTCATCTGCAAACAGTGAGAGCTTTACTTCTTCTTTTCCAATTTGGATTCCTTTTATTTCCTTTTCTTCTCTGATTGCTGTGGCTAAAACTTCCAAAATTATGTTGAATAAGAGTGGTGAGAGTGGGCAGCCTTGTCTTGTTCCTGATCTTAGTGGAAATGGTTTCAGTTTTTCACCATTGAGGACAATGTTGGCTGTGGGTTTGTCATATATGGCCTTTATTATGTTGAGGAAAGATCCCTCTATACCTACTTTCTGCAGGGTTTTTATCATAAATGGGTGTTGAATTTTGTCGAAAGCTTTCTCTGCATCTATTGAGATGATCATATGGTTTTTCTCCTTCAACTTGTTAATATGGTGTATTACATTGATTGATTTGCGTATATTGAAGAATCCTTGCATTCCTGGGATAAACCCCACTTGATCATGGTGTATGATCCTTTTAATGTGCTCTTGGATTCTGTTTGCTAGTATTTTGTTGAGGATTTTTGCATCTATGTTCATCAGTGATATTGGCCTGTAGTTTTCTTTCTTTGTGACATCCTTGCCTGGTTTTGGTATCAAGGTGATGTCGGCCTCATAGAATGAGTTTGGGAGTGTTCCTCCCTCTGCTATATTTTGGAAGAGTTTGAGAAGGATAGGTGTTAGCTCTTCTCTAAATGTTTGATAGAATTCACCTGTGAAGCCATCTGGTCCTGGGCTTTTGTTTGATGGAAGATTTTTAATCACAGTTTCAATTTCAGTGCTTGTGATTGGTCTATTCATATTTTCTATTTCTTCCTGAGTCAGTCTTGGCAGGTTGTGCATTTCTAAGAATGTGTCCATTTCTTCCAGGTTGTCCATTTTATTGGAATAGAGTTGCTTATAGTAATCTCTCATAATCTTTTGTATTTCTGCAGTGTCAGTTGTTACTTCTCCTTTTTCATTTCTAATTCTATTGATTTGAGTCTTCTCCCTTTTTTTCTTGATGAGTCTGGCTAATGGTTTGTCAATTTTGTTTATCTTCTCAAAGAACCAGCTTTTAGTTTGGTTGATCTTTGCTATCGTTTCCTTCATTTCTTTTTCATTTATTTCTGATCTGATCTTTATGATTTCTTTCCTTCTGCTAGCTTTGGGGTATTTTTGTTCTTCTTTCTCTAATTGCTTTAGGTGCAGGGTCAGGTTGTTTACTCGAAATGCTTCCTGTTTCTTAAGGTGGGATTGTATTGCTATAAACTTCCCCCTTAGAACTGCTTTTGCTGCGTCCCATAGGTTTTGGGTCGTCGTGTCTCCATTGTCATTTGTTTCTAGGTATTTTTTAATTTCCTCTTTGATTTCTTCAGTGATCACTTCGTTATTGAGTAGTGTATTGTTTAGCCTCCATGTGTTTGTATTTTTTACACATCTTTTCCTGTAATTGATGTCTAGTCTCATAGCATTGTGGTCGGAGAAGATACTTGATACAATTTCAATTTTCTTAAAATTACCGAGGCTTGATTTGTGACCCAAGATATGATCTATCCTGGAGAATGTTCCATGAGCACTTGAGAAAAATGTGTATTCTGTTGTTTTTGGATGGAATGTCCTATAAATATCAACTAAGTCCATCTCGTTTAATGTATCATTTAAAGCTTGTGTTTCCTTATTTATTTTCATTTTGGATGATCTGTCCATTGGTGAAAGTGGGGTGTTAAAGTCCCCTACTATGATTGTGTTACTGTCGATTTCCCCTTTTATGGCTGTTAGTATTTGCCTTATGTATTGAGGTGCTCCTATGTTGGGTGCATAAATATTTACAATTGTTATATCTTCTTCTTGGATCGATCCCTTTATCGTTATGTAGTGTCCTTCCTTGTCTCTTCTAATAGTCTTTATTTTAAAGTCTATTTTGTCTGATATAAGAATTGCTACTCCAGCTTTCTTTTGGTTTCCATTTGCATGGAATATCTTTTTCCATCCATTTACTTTCAATCTGTATGTGTCTCTAGGTCTGAAGTGGGTCTCTTGTAGACAGCATATATATGGGTCTTGTTTTTGTATCCATTCAGCCACTCTGTGTCTTTTGGTGGGAGCATTTAGTCCATTTACATTTAAGGTAATTATTGATATGTATGTTCCTATTCCCATTTCCTTAATTGCTTTGGGTTCGTTATTGTAGGTATATTCCTTCTGTTGTGTTTCTTGCTTAGAGAAGTTCCTTTAGCATTTGTTGTAAAGCTGGTTTGGTGGTGCTGAACTCTCTCAGCTTTTGCTTGTCTGTAAAGGTTTTAATTTCTCCATCAAATCTGAATGAGATCCTTGCTGGGTAGAGTAATCTAGGTTGCAGGTTTCTCTCCTTCATCACTTTAATTATGTCCTGCCACTCCCTTCTGGCTTGTAGGGTTTCTGCTGAGAGATCAGCTGTTAACCTTATGGGGATTCCCTTGTGTGTTATTTGTTGTTTTTGCCTTGCTGCTTTTAATATGATTTCTTTGTGTTTAATTTTTGACAGTTTGAGTAATATGTGTCTTGGTGTATTTCTCCTTGGATTTATTCTGTATGGGACTCTCTGTGCCTCCTGGACTTGATTAACTATTTCCTTTCCCATATTGGGGAAGTTTTCAACTATAATCTGTTCAAATATTTTCTCAGTCCCTTTCTTTTTCTCTTCTTCTTCTGGAAACCCGATAATTCGAATGTTGGTGCGTTTAATGTTGTCCCAGAGATCTCTGAGACTCTCCTCTGTTCTTTTCATTCTTTTTTCTTTATTTTGCTCTGCATCAGTTATTTCCACTATTTTATCTTCCACCTCACTTATCCGTTCTTCTGCCTCAGTTATTCTGCTATTGATCCCATCTAGAGTATTTTTCATTTCATTTATTGTGTTTTTAATCGATGCTTGATTCATCTTTAGTTCTTCTAGGTCCTTGTTAACTGTTTCTTGCATGTTGTCTATTCTATTTCCAAGATTATGGATCATGGAAATAGAATCTTGGATCAGCTTTACTATCATTATTCTGAATTCTTTTTCAGGTAGACTGCCTATTACCTCTTCATTTGTTAGGTCTGGTAGGTGTTTATCTTGCTCCTTCACCTGCTGTGTGTTTTTCTGCCTTCTCATTTTGCTTATGTTACTGTGTTTGGGGTCTCCTTTTTGCCGGCTGCAGATTCGTAGTTCCCGTTGTTTTTGGTGTCTGACCCCAGTGGCTAAGGTTGTTTCAGTAGGTTGTGTAGGCTTCCTGGTGGGGGGGACTAATTCCTGTGCTCTGGTGGTTGAGGCTTGATCTTGTCTTTCTGGTGGACAGGTCCACGTCTGGTGGTGTGTTTTGGGGTGCCTATGGCCTTATTATGTTTTTAGGTAGCCTCTCTGCTAATGGGTGGGGTTGTGTTCCTGCCTTGCTAGTTGCTTGGCATAGGGTGACCCGCACTGTAGCTTGCTGGTCGTTGACTGAAGCTGGGTGCTGGTGTTGGGATGGAGATCTCTGGGAGATTTTCGCTGCTTGATATTATGTGGAGCTGGGAGGTCTCTTGTGGACCCGTGTCCTGAAGTTGGCTCTCCCACTTCAGAGGCACAGCACTGGCTCCTGGCTGCAGCACCAAGAGCCTTTCATCCACCCGGCTCAGAGTAACAGGGAGAAAAAGTAGAAAGAAAGAATTAGTAGAAGAAAGAAAGAGAGAGGGAAAGAAAGGAAGAAGGGAAGAAAGGAAGGAAGGAAGGAAGAAAGAAAGGAGGGAGGGAGGGAGGAAGGATGGAAAGAAAGAAGGAAAGAAAGGAGGGAGGGAGGGAGGAAGGAAAGGAAGAAAGACAGGAGGGAGGGAGGAAGGAAAGAAAAAGAAAGTGGAAAGAAGAAGGGTGGGAGGGAGGAAAGAAAAAGAAAGAAGGAAAGGAGGAGCGGAGGGAGGGAGGGAGGAAGGGAGAGTAGGAAAAAAAGAAAGAGCAGGTAAAGTAAAATAGAATAAAGTATGAAATATAGTAGCGTTATTAAAATTAGAAAGTAATTATTGAAAAAAAAAAAAAAAAAACCGGACCGATAGAACCCTGAGACATATGGTGGAAGCAAAGCTATACAGAGAGAATCTTACACAGAAGATTACACATACACATTCACAAAAAGAGAGCAGGGGGAAAAATCAAAAATCTTGCTCTCCAAGTCCACCTCCTCAATTTGGGATAATTCGTTGTAAAAAGAGGAAAAGGGCGAGAAGTCTGAAATCTTGCTCTCTAAGTCCACCTCCTTAATTTGGAATAATTCGTTGTAAAAAGAGGAAAAGGGGGGAAAGTCTTAAATCTTGTCCTCAAAGTCCACTTCCTCAATTTGGGATGATTCGCTGTCCATTCATGCACTCCACAGACGCAGGGCACATCAAATGGACCGTGGAGCTTTAATCCGCTGCCTCCGAGGCTGCACAGAGAGATTTCCCTGCCTCTGCTCTCACAGCTCCCGGGTCTCAGCCTTGGACCTGGCCCCGCCTCTGCGCGTAGGTCGCCGGAGGGCGTCCGTTCTTCGCTCAGACAGGACGGGTTTAAAGGAGCCGCTGATTCGGGGGCTCTGGCTCACTCAGGCAGAGGGGAGGGAGGGGCGCGCAGTGTGGGGAGGGCCTGCGGCGGCAGAGGCCGGCGTGACGTTGCAGCAGCCCGTGGCGCTCCGTGCGCTTTCCCGGGAAAGCCGTCCCCGGGTCTCGGGGACCCCGGCAGTGGCGGGGTGCACAGGCCCCCCGGAAGGCGGGGCGGACAGTGACCCGTGCTCGCACACAGGCCCCGCGGCGGCGGGCCGCGGCGGGCGGCGGCGGCCGCGGCGGCGGCGGGCCGCGGCGGCGGGCGGCGGCGGCCCACGCCCGTCTCCGAGGTCCGTGCCTTACCCGCGGCTCGTGCCTGTCTCCGGCGCTTCCCCTAGCAGCCCTCTTAATGCCCTCTCCTCGCGCACCAGGAAACAAAAGGGAAAAATGTCTCTTGCCTCTTCAGCAGCTCCAGACCCTTTCCCCGGACTCCCTCCGGGCTAGCCGTGGTGCACTAACCCCTTCAGGCTCTCTTCCTGCCGCCAGCCCCAGTCCTCTCCCTGCGCTCCGACTGAAAGCCGATACCCGAGCCTCAGCTCCCAGCCCCGCCCGCCACGGCGGCCGAGCAGACAAGCCTCTCGGGCTGGTGTGTGCCTGAGGGCACCGGTCCTCTGTGCCAGAATCTCTCCGCTTTGCCCTCCGCACCCCTGTTGCTGTGCTCTCCTCCGCTACTCCGAAGCTTTCCCCCTCCGCCACCTACAGTCTCCGCCCGCGAAGGGGCTTGTAGTGTGTAGAAACCTTCCCCCCTTCACGGCTCCCTCCCACTGGTGCAGGTCCCGTCCCTATCCTATTGTCTCTGTTTATTCTTTTTTTCTTTTGCCCTACCCAGGTATGTGGGGAGCTTCTTGCCTTTTGGGGGGTCTGAGGTCTTCTGTCAGCGTTCAGTAGGTGTTCTGTAGGAGTTGTTCCACGTGTAGATGAATTTCTGATGTATCTGTGGGGAGGAAGGTGATCTCCGCGTTTTACTCTTCCGCCATCTTCCTCCGGGGTCCTGAAACATGTCCTTGCCTCCTATCACACTGGAATCCCATCAAGCCTTCAGGCTTCCTACCAGCTTACAGGATGGAATCTGCTGGCGTCTCCCCGCTTTTCCCCTCCATTAATGGCAGGGTCCCAATGTGTACTTGCGACCCATGCTTTTCTCAAACCAGTGCTTCTCCCTATTTGTAGTTTTTTAAGGAACCTCCATACCGTTCTCCATAGTGGCTGTACCAATTCACATTCCCACCAGCAGTGCAAGAGTGTTCCCTTTTCTCCACACCCTCTCCAGCATTTATTGTTTCTAGATTTCTTGATGATGGCCATTCTGACTGGTGTGAGATGATATCTCATTGTAGTTTTGATTTGCATTTCTCTAATGATTAATGATGTTGAGCATTCTTTCATGTGTTTGTTGGCAGTCTGTATATCTTCTTTGGAGAAATGCCTCTTTAAGTCTTCTGCCCATTTTTGGATTGGGTTGTCTGTTTTTTTGCTATTGAGCTGCATGAGCTGTTTATAAATTTTGGAGATTAATCCTTTGTCAGTTGCTTCATTTGCAAATATTTTCTCCCATTCTGAGGGTTGTCTTTTGGTCTTCTTTATGGTTTCCTTTGCTGTGCAAAAGCTTTGAAGTTTCATTAGGTCCCATTTGTTTATCTTTGTTTTTATTTCCATTTCTCTAGGAGGTGGGTCCAAAAGGATCTTGCTGTGATTTATGTCATAGAGTGTTCTGCCTATGTTTTCCTCTAAGAGTTTGATAGTTTCTGGCCTTACATTTAAGTCTTTAATCCATTTTGAGCTTATTTTTGTGTATGGTGCTAGGGAATGATCTAATCTCAAACTTTTACATGTCCCTGTCCAGTTTTCCCAGCACCACTTATTGAAGAGGCTGTCCTTTCTCCACTGTACATTCCTGGCTCCTTTATCAAAGATAAGTTGGCCATATGTGCGTGGGTTTATCTCTGGGCTTTCTATCCTGATCCACTGATCTATCTTTCTGTTTTTATGCCAGTACCAGACTGTCTTAATTACTGTAGCTTTGTAGTATAGTCTGAAGTCAGGGAGCCTGATTCCTCCAGCTCCGTTTTTCGTTCTCAAGATTGCTTTAGCTATTCGGGGCCTTTTGTTTTTCCAAACAAATTTTGAAATTTTTTGTTCTAGTTCTGTGAAAAATGCCATTGGTAGTTTGATAGGGATTGCATTGAATCTGTAGATTGCTTTGGGTAGTAGAGTCATTTTCACAATATTGATTCTTCCAATCCAGGAGCATGGTATATCTCTCCATCTATTTGTATCATCTTTAATTTCTTTCATCAGTGTCTTATAGTTTTCTGCATACAGGTCTTTTGTCTCCTTAGGTAGGTTTATTCCTAGATATTTTATTCTTTTTGTTGCGATGGTAAATGGGAGTGTTTTCTTGATTTCATTTTCAGATTTTTCATCATTAGTGTACAGGAATGCCAGAGATTTCTGTACATTAATTTTATATCCTGCTACTTTACCAAATTCATTGATTAGCTCTAGTAGTTTTTCGGTAGCATCTTTAGGATTCTCTATGTATAGTATCATGTCATCTGCAAACAGTGAGCGCTTTACTTCTTCTTTTCCGATTTGGATTCCTTTTATTTCCTTTTCTTCTCTGATTGCTGTGGCTAAAACTTCCAAAACTATGTTGAATAAGAGTGGTGAGAATGGGCAACCTTGTCTTCTTCCTGATCTTAGTGGAAATGGTTTCAGTTTTTCACCATTGAGGACGATGTTGGCTGTGGGTTTGTCATATATGGCCTTTATTATGTTGAGGTAAGTTCCCTCTATGCCTACTTTCTGCAGGGTTTTTATCATAAATGGGTGTTGAATTTTGTCGAAAGCTTTCTCTGCATCTATTGAGATGATCATATGGTTTTTCTCCTTCAACTTGTTAATATGGTGTATTACATTGATTGATTTGCGTATATTGAAGAATCCTTGCATTCCTGGGATAAACCCCACTTGATCATGGTGTATGATCCTTTTAATGTGCTCTTGGATTCTGTTTGCTAGTATTTTGTTGAGGATTTTTGCATCTATGTTCATCAGTGATATTGGCCTGTAGTTTTCTTTCTTTGTGACATCCTTGCCTGGTTTTGGTATCAAGGTGATGTCGGCCTCGTAGAATGAGTGTGGGAGTGTTCCTCCCTCTGCTATATTTTGGAAGAGTTTGAGAAGGATAGGTGTTAGCTCTTCTCTAAATGTTTGATAGAATTCACCTGTGAAGCCTTCTGGTCCTGGGCTTTTGTTTGATGGAAGATTTTTAATCACAGTTTCAATTTCAGTGCTTGTGATTGGTCTATTCATATTTTCTATTTCTTCCTGAGTCAGTCTTGGCATATAAATTCTAGGTATTTATTACAAAATTATGTCTGTCAAAACAATCAGCACAAATATACTGTGGCATATGAGTTACATTTCTGATTCCAATAATATAAATTCTAGGTATTCCAAATATCTAAGGATGTATTGCAATATGCATATAGTATTGGCAATATGAAATTTTTCTCTCCCATTACCTAGACCAGGGGTCCCCAATCCCCAAGCCACGGACCGCAGCCTGTTAGGAACTGGGCCACACAGCAGGAGGTGAGTGGCGGCGAGTGAGCAAAGCTTCATCTGCCCTCCCCATCGCTCCCCATCACTCACATTACCTTCTGAACCATCCCCCCCACCCCCATGGAAAAATTGTCTTCCATGAAACCGGTCCCTGGTGCCAAAAACATTGGATATGGTTGACATAGACTATTTAGGGTAGCAAAAGCAGAACAAAAAAGAACAAACTACAAATAATAAATTATAAATACCACCCTATATTTTCTTGTAATCTGATTATGTAAAGATCCACTCAACAGCAAAAGCATACATAATTTTCTTATCAGGTTAAATGGTGACATGTGACTGACATTCCTCTTTTCTTGGAAGTGGGTCAGGGCACAGTCTCAAGGATGTTGAGATCAATCACAAGTTTTAATGTTGGAAATAGATAACAAAAATTTTTAAAACTTTAAAAATGATAATTATATTATAATAATAATTAACAATTCAAATTTCAGTACTGTTTATGCTAAAACTTTGTTTCCTTTATGGCAGACATCTATGTAAAATGTTATATATATTTATAACATATATATGTGTGTATATATAAATGAAATAAGCAGTTTTAGCAGTTTAGTAGCAGACATCTCTGTAAAATGTTATATATATATATATTTATAACATATATATGTGTGTATATATAAATGAAATAAGCAGTTTTAGTAGTGACAACATAGTTCAATTTTTAATTGAAAATAAATACTGTAAAGTTTATTTAAATTAACTAAACCAACATTTTCATTTCTACCGTGCTATTTTCTCCTGTAAGCTGAAGCTGTATGATTGACACAAAGCTTCTGCCTGGCCACAGTGAGTTTACAGCCTTAGGTCCTTTTAGTAAGCTGCCTTATCTCTTACTTAATATTGTGTATCCTTTGGTGTTTCTGAGGTTGTATTTCAAATTCAGAGTTTTCCTTAAAAAGACACATGGCAAAGTGCCAGAGAAGTAACAGTACTGGCTTTTGGGTAGCTGGATTAACCTTTAGTGTTCTAAAGTTTCCAAATTTTCTATTATTGGCCTATATGATTTTTATAATTAAAAATATTTTGCTAAAACATGCCAGTCTTCTTTAAAATCAACAGGTTCCATTATTCATTAAGTCAATCAAGGAATGAGTCCTGATCTTATTTCATGAATTAGTACAAAATATATCAGAGAAATAAATTAACATAGTCACCCATAATGGTATTTAAAGATGAATCTTTTCTCACTAGTTTAAGTGCAAAAAAACACATAGCATTTCATAGATTAACTTCCAAAATGAAGTAATGGGAATGAAGACAAAATGGTCATCATAAGACTGCTTGGGATCCTCAGTGACCAAGATTCATATTCTCTCTCTCTCTGTCTCTTTCTCGCACCCAGGAATAATTTTGCTATATTTCACAGCAAAACTTAACTCCAAGATTTCAGGAGAATCCTATACTTATACACTATGAAAGACATCAGCTGTGTAAATTCTTTTAACTGGAATGCTGTTAGCTAAGAAAACATGTTGACATCATAGTTCAGAATCATGGAGTACCTGTCTCTAAAATCTACTAGCTGATTGGAGTCTTAATGTGAATATAGAAGCAATCTATCAGGTCTTGTCTTTTCTCCCCATAGCTCTGGAATCATGAAAATCCTGGTTACTTGCTTAGCCTGACTCTGCCACCAAGACCATTTCTGACCTTAACCACGAAGAATTTAAGATGTTTAGTTCAACTGAATGAAAATCAGTATGAAATCATCATTGCTGCTAGTCATTCATTCTTTTATTAAACAACAATTTATACAGGAATGACTGCATGCCCAAGACTGCTAGGTGCTGGCAATATAGACATTACTGACACCCACAGAAGTACAGCATGCACAGACAGCATAGAGCAAGGGCTCTGACCCAGGCTGAGAGGTCAAGGGAGAATCGTCACTACAGAAGTGGCTTCTGAGATGAAGATGCAAAAGATGAAAAAGAATTAACCAGATATAGGGCAGGAGGAAGACTGTAAGTAGGGGTAAGGGTGGGGGGGAGAAGGGAGAGAGAAGTGTTAGGTGCAATAGCCCTAAGGCAGGAAGGAAAAGGACTTATTCTAGAAACCTGAGTCAGGTGAGCATGGCTGAGTCAAAAGGGAAAGTGGTGTGAGACGAGCAGCTAGAAGAGTGACAAGGAATGGAAAACAAAAAGACAAATCAGCCCCGAAATTTCATTTTAACGGAAACTGGGAGCCACTGAAGGAATATAAACATGGTAGAGACATATTTATGGCAGTGCTTTTTTAAAAGATAATTCTGGCTAAAATATGAAGACTTCATTAGGAAGGCAAAAGAAGGAAGAGGAAACCAACTATGAGGCCATTGAAATATTCCAGGTGAGACTGGTGCCACAGGAGATAAACATAAAGAAGAGCATATGAGAAGGTTTCCCAAACATGCTCAGCTAGATTTGATCACTTAAAAATAGGGTTAAGGGTGAGAGAGTCATCAAGAATGACTTTTGGATTTCTCAACTAGACTTTCCTTAGTGTATGTATTAGCTCTTAAACCTGGTGCTTGACCCATAAGTGCTTGTCTTGGTAATTTGCCCTGTACTACATTGTTTTAGGAGTAGGCTGAAATGTGCTAACTTAGACATTCAGTTATTGCCTTGTCCCTGGATTCCCCACCACCTGCCTATAGAAACATCTTATTTCCAGTTTTTTGACATTGAGCAACTGTTTTGACTACTATATTTTTCTCTTATCCTTGGTATTTTATTTATTTTACACCACTTCATTAAAAAATAAAGGCTGCCTTTAAAATACCTACAGTTAAATTGCTGAGCATTAGGGCTAAGGGAAAATGCAGACTGGGTGAAAACTAGACCAGCTTTGTGCAGGTCATTATATTTATAAAAACTTTTTTAAAAAGAGTTGCAAATTTTAAATATCATATTATGGTAGTCAAAGCAAAAAATGGAACATGACCTGCCTCTCAGTTTACAATGTCTACAAAATATAAACATATCAATTGTTTGAGGAAAGCAATAGATTTGTCGGCACTTAGGAACATCTCTCTTTAGGAGATGCTAAGTGATGTGATGCATCCCAACAACCTCCTTGTAATAAATGTAATACTGAGTTTCAGAAAATAGATTTGCATTGGAATAGAGAAAGAAGAATAAAAGAGAGGAATACTTCACCTGGGAAGAACCTGATAGGGGGAGATCAATTTTTAACTATACCATTGTTCACCCCTGAGACTAAAATGCTCACTAAGAGAGCATTTTCTCTGGTATGCACAATCCAGTCCAAGTAGTACATACTCCAGTTATGTTAGAGGAAAGAAAAAGGGTGAGAACACTGGTATTGAGATATGGGAAGAGGACACATCTCTTAAGCACCACCTCCCTTCCTGCCACACATATATAAACACACATACAAACTCACAATCTCAGCTGGATTTTGATAAAATTTGGGTGGAACACAGTTCAGTATCAGTTATGTGAAGTAGAATTAGTGATGTGATTAAGAGCACAGACCCTGCACAGAGTCTGTCTAGCTTTGATCTTGGGCAAGTTAAACAATTTTTCTATCATAAACTAGGAATAAAATTGGTACCTACCTAATACAATTTTGAGGAAAATTAAATAAATTAATTTTCATAAAATGCTTCAAAAACTGCCAGCATATAATATGCACTCTTCTTTGTTTATTTAAAAAATACAAGAAACCTTCTATAAAGATTTGGAGGATCAAAATCCTATACTGTTCAATCATTTGTTATTCAGCAAATATTTATTGCATACCTATTGTGTCAAGGCCTGTACTTAAAATACGTCATGGCATGCTTGCTTCCACAGCCCGTGTACTAAAATTGGAACGATACAGAGATTAGCATGGTCCCTGCGCAAAGATGACATGAAAATTCGTGAAGCGTTCCATATTTTTAAAGGGAACCCTCTTGCACTGTTGGTGGGAATGTAAACTGATACAGCCACTATGGGGAACAGCATGGAGGTTCCTTAAAAAATTAAAAATAGAACAACCATACAACCCAGCAATCCCACTACTGGGCATATACCCTGAGAAAACCATAATTCAAAAAGAGTCACGTACCACAATGTTCATTTCAGCACTATTTACAATAGCCAGGACATAGAAGCAACCTAAGTGTCCATCGACAGATGAATGGATAAAGAAAATGTGGCACATATATACACTGGAATATTACTCAGCCTTAAAAAGAAATGAAATTGAGTTATTGGTGGATGGACCTAGAGACTGTCATACAGAGTGAAATAAGTCAGAAAGAGAAAATCAAATACCGTATGCCAACACATATATATGGAATCTAAAAAAAAAAAAAAAAAAAAAAAAGAAAAAAATTGCTTCTGAAGAACCTATGGGCAGGAGAGGAATAAAGACGCAGATGTAGAGAATGGACTTGAGGACACTGGTAGGGGGAAGGGTAAGCTGGGATGCAGTGAGAGAGTAGCATTGACATATATACACTACCAAATGTAAAATAGATAGTGGAATGCAGCTGCATAGCACAGAGAGCAGCTTGGTGCTTTGTGACCACCTAGAGGGGTGGAGTAGGGAGGGTGGGAGGGAGATGCAAGAGGGAGGGTATATGGGGATATATGTATACATATAGCTGACTCACTTTGTTATACAGCAGAAACTAACACACCATTGTAAAGTAATTATACTCCAATAAAGATGTTAAAAAATAAATAAAAAACATTATGGCAACTGTGAATATGATAGACCTTCAGCTGCCAAGACCTAACCTCCCCAAACTATTTTACTTTTAAATCTAATAACTGATTTCTCTCTATCTCTGTGTCTCTTTTTTCCTTTTTCTCTCTTTTATTTATTTTTAAATATTTTCTCACTAGTTAACAGTTCAATAAAATACTGTACATAAGACTTAGTTTAGAAAGATGAACTAGTCATATTGCTTGGATATACACCTTTACAGATTAACTGAAGTGACTGTAGTGCTAAAATTTCGTGAGGATAAACTGAGGAACAAAATACAAAACCCACTTTTATTTTCAGATGGCTTTTAAGTAGTGAGTACTGTCTGGAGACATGGACTTAATCCTAGAGTATACAGAGAAATATGTTCATTCAAATGAACATATGAAGTTTATATATGAAGTTTATAAATATGTTTATATATGAAGTTTATATATGAAGTTTATAAATATAAACTTCATATATGAAGTATAGGTCTAGGCTCAAGTTTATTCCATATTACCCTCCCTTACCATAAACCAGGATAACATACAACCAGTGACAGCTCCAATAGATCCAAATACAATGTATATCCTTGGTAACATCTGAATGTGACCGAAATTAATGCGTTATTTCAATAGAAACAAGGCACATATACTTAAGTATGCATAGTATGAAATCAAGATATGGTATTTAAAATGTCTTATATTAACATGCATATTGCTTGGGCTCTTAGATGAAAATTACCTATATTTGAATATAGACATATCCTTTATGCATATCCTGAATGCATATCAGGAAGATAAAATTTATTTATTTTTTTCATTTCTTGGCAGAAAAGCCAATTGTGATCTAAATTTTCTTCTAAATTACTCGTGACATTGTTTTCTCCACTAAAGAAATGGAAGTCCAAAAACACTCTATGCATGAATGACATCACTATTTTTCCTAATGGAAAAACATTCATTTTAATGTCAGTATTAAAGTATTAATACCTCATAGGAAAATATTTTTACATATTAAACAAATAAAATATTTTAAGCTAGTTATGTAATCATTTTAAGGGTTTGAAGAAAGCATGCATTTAGTTTACCAAAGGGCAGTTTTCAAAGTGAAATTTGAGTTAAAAAAAATTACATTTATACGGTTTTCAGACCCACGGTTAACTGAAATTACATGAAATTAGTTTAAAAGTTCAGGTTTAAAATTTTTGTTGTTGGGCTTCCCTGGTGGCACAGTGCTTGAGAGTCCACCTGCCGAAGCAGGGGACACGGGTTTGTGCCCCGGTCTGGGAAGGTCCCACATACCGCGGAGCGGCTGGGCCCGTGAGCCATGGCCGCTGAGCCTGTGCGTCCGGAGCCTGTGCTCCGCAACTGGAGAGGCCACAACAGTAAGAGGCCTGCGTACCACAAAAAAATAATAATAAAATAAAATTTTTGTTGTGAGCTAATATTTGTGACAAAAATATTTTAACATATATTAAATTCTAAATAAACAATGACTTTTTACAAGAAATATAAAAATTCTTACATGATGCATAGAGGGCTTAATAATAAATACTGTAGAAGATCACCTTTTTAATTTTGTTGGTTCTAAAGAATTCATTAAAACATATCCTTAACTGTATTAAATTTAAGAAACATATTTTTAGAAGATAGTGTTCAGATATTTCAATATTTAAAAGTATTTAAAATGTATATGTAGACTTGCATATTATTTATATTTTTAATACCAATGTATATGGTAACATAGCAGCTATATGTTTAAATCAGTAGTGATGTGATCATAATAGCAAACAAATAGGATTTGTATATAAATTCAGAAATCAGATGTTTTTGAACAAAGGCAAAGTCATATGAGACCCATGTGGTTTCCCAGCTGAGAAGCAGTCAGCCACAGACTGCTGTATTGTGAATCACAACTCTGTCATCTCAGTTTTTGAGCAAGTTGTGTAACTTGCTCCTGCCTATGTACTTAAAAAGCTCAATAAATAGTTTTTGTAGGTTGACTAAACAAATAAGCAAATTTTTCTAAGACTTTTCTTCTTTTGCAAGACATCAAGCAGGCAATCATAAAGTGAAATACAGTTGTTTCCGATTGTTATTAATTGTATTATTACTCCCATTACTACTGGTTAGACATTATTGGGACTATGGCTTCTAAATAATATTTAATATGGTCATCTATCATCAGGCCTGTCAATTGGATGAGCAATGCTGAGAATGGCTCAATCAAAATTTCTCTTTATAATAACCAAATGATCACAACAATAGTAATTTTTAAAATAAAATAAAATAACAAAGATAGAATTTGAGCTCTTCTGTGAAGGAGTTTAAAATACCTTACTTATCCATATTCTTACAGAATATCTTAGCACTGAAACTATTATTGCCTATCTAATATAAAACCAATATGAGTCATATATTAATATATTATTTTTAATATATTACCATAAAATAACCAAAAAATTAGCAAAAATAATCTGGGATAAAAGAAATATTTCTGCAAAAAAAGAAAAAGAAAGAAAACGAGGGCTATAATTTCTAGTAACTTAAACTATAGGACATATGAAAATTTTTCCCAAGAGTGACATTTTAAAATTAAATTTTGTTTATAATTTTTACATATATAAAAGGTAGTAACACTGGAATGAAAAATATATATACTGTATATTTAAAGTGTATAATCTATGGCATCAGTTGTAAAACTATTGATAATGGAAGCACATTAATCTAATTATAACATATTTTAAGGTAGAACAAAAAATGTCATGTCCCCAACAGATGCTATGAAACAATGACAAGTGGAGTTGAAATAAAAATTTATTGATAGAAATCATTTAGTTTTTTTTCTGTAATATTATGATGTAGCTCAGGGATTGGCAAACTACTGTCCACAAACCAGATCTGGTCCACCAGCTGTTTTGTAAATAAAGTTTTATTGAAACAAAGCCACATTCATTCCTTTACATTTGGTCTATGGCTGCTTTTGTGCTACAATGTGCCTAAATAGTTATTATAGAGACCATATGGCCTACAAAACTTAAATTATTTATTACTTGGCTCTTTATGGGAAAAGTTTGCTGACCCTCAATATAGAGCATTGTTATAGATAATCTATTATTACTAACAAAGTGGTTTAAAATGGTATTTCATATGCTTCTTGGTTTCAAATGTATATTTGCAAAATAAATGTCATATTACTCTTGGAAGTTTTTCTTTCTTCAAAGCTTCAAATTCCTAACAATGAAGATAAAAGTTCTATTTCATAATGTTCTCTGACATTTAATTTTTTTTAATTAAATAGGTTTTTAAAGTACCATTTTAATGAAGTATTGGATTTAATTAATTTTATATGTCAGAATTACCACAAGGGAATTCAAACTCTATAATTATTCTTTGTGAAGTGAACTTGGCACATTCTATGTAAGAAAATGAAATAGGCTGCACATCATTGCTAGTTTTATCCATTCTTCTTATCACCAAGTAAATATTTTTTTAATTTAAAATTTATAACAAAATATTTTTCTCATATATGTGCAATTACCTGTACTTCTACATTTGTTTAAACAGATGTACACAGGTTTGCACTTTTTTTAAGCAAAACAAAGAAACGCTATGATTAGAATAAGTGTATGATTTTATAAATCCATCTTGATTAGGTTCAATTTTTTTCTGATTTTCTGAATTAGCAATTCTTAGCTCCTGGCAAGCCATAAACAGTTTTCATTTCACGAATGTCGCTTTCTGCTCTGCTACAGAAGTATCTTTGTAAAGAGTATAATTTCTGATGATACGGAGATTAACACACGTGTAAGAGTCACTCAAGTAGTTATTATTCAATTTAAATCTAACTTCTGCATAATTACATCATAATGTAGCTTCCATTCACCTGCTTAATATTCTTGATATCAAGTAATCTCAAGGTAATCACTAACCTAAGAGCAACCTCTGCTGGCAAACAGAGGCTGAGCTGCAAACATTTTTACCATAGTTTTATGTCTTTTGATGATGTCGGATTAAAAAGTATGTTTTGGGGAAGGTTTTAACATTTTTGTTGTATACAGAAGTGTGACAAATTGCACATTTTTAATATAAAATGAGGGTAAGTATAGTATGTTTGTTTTAGGACTAAACAAAATTCAGAAGATTTTTGTTAAATGCTTGATCCTTGCTTCTCAGCTTTTTGGCCTGAGGGTCACTTAGAAAGAACAATTAAATAAAGACAAGAGCTCAGATTTCAGATGATTTTAATGATATTGAATGAGAGGATGATGTATCAGGAAGTTTACTGTAATAAAATAGGCATGTGTAATAAAAAAATCATGTTAAAACAAAATTTAAAGGTTCTTGAAGGAAAAAAAGTGCTTGAAGACATAGTTTAACTATTTGTTGCATTGGCCAAAAAGTGCCTTTGGTGTTTAAGTAAAAGTAAAAGGCACATTTTTCATTTTGATCAAGAACTTTATTGAAAAACATATTCACCCTTTTGTTCCACTGCCTTCTGCCATTTTTCAGGCAACTTCATAATTCCATCTTCCCCAAACTATTTATATTTTTAACCAAAAAACTGTCCCAGGTGCCTTTTTTCCTTTGCTTCCAGGGAATTGATATATTTTCCATCAAGAGAATTTTGTAAAGACCTAAACTAATAGAGATCCGAAGGTAAAATGTCTGGTGAATATGGTGGATGAATCAGAACTTCCCAGCCAAGCTGTAACAGTTTTTGCCTGGTCATCAAAAGAACATGCTGTCTTGCATTATCCTGATGGGAGATTATGTGTTTTCTGTTGACTAATTCTGGACGCTTTTCATCGAGTACTGCTTTCAGTTGGTCTAATTGGGAGCAGTACTCGTTGGAATTAATCATTTTGGTTTTCCGGAAGGAGCTCGAAATAGAGGACTCCCTTCCAATCCCACCATATACACAACAACCTTCTTTGGTTGAAGACCAGCCTTTGGTGTGGTTGGTGGTGGTTCATTTCACTTGCCCCACAATCTCTTCCATTCCACATTATTGTACAGTATCCACTTTTCATCACCCATCACAATTTGTTTTAAAAACAGAAGGTTTTCATTATGTTTAAGTAGAGAATCTCATCCGGAAATATGGTCAAGAAGGTTTTTTTCGCTTAACTTATGTGGAACCCAAACAACAAAGCGATTAACATAACCAAACTGGTGCAAATGACTTTCAATGCTTGATTTGGATATTTTGAGTATGTCAGCTATCTCTCACGTGATATGACGTTGATTGTTCTCAATTAATATCTTGATTTGATTGCTATCAACTTCAACTGGTCTACCCGACTGTGGAGCACCGTCTAGAGAGAAACCTCCAGCACGAAACTTCGCAAACCACTTTTGACATGTTTGATCAGTCACAGCACCTTCTCCATACACTGCACAAATCTTTTTGTGTGTTTCAGTTGTGTTTTTACCTTTCTTGAAATAATAAAGCATAATATGCCAAAAATGTTGCTTTTTTTCTTCCATCTTCAATATTAAAATGGCTACACAAAAATTCACCAATTTTGATGTCTTTTTTTTAAATGCACACTGATATGACAGTTGTCACAATCAGTCTAACAAAATTATTTTGAATGAAGTTAAAGACAGCTAAGTGCTGCTAGAGCCATCATACAGAAAAAAACAAATGAATATTTTGGCCAACCCAATATTTTTATTACCCTCCTACTTATATCCCTTTAAAAAAATAAATTTGTTTATTTATTCTAAAAAAGTTTACTGTAAAATACAAAGTTCTATATAAATAAGTTAATTATAAATTTTAAGAATGGTTCCAGTACAATGAACCTAATGGATGTGAATACCTTAGTGAATTTTCCTTTCCAGATAAATATTGTAAATAAAAGATCATATAGAAGGAATAGGATAATACTTTTCTTTTAGAAGCATATAAAAGAAATGCCATCTAGATATAACTTCCAAAGATTACATCTACTAAGTACACAATCACTCTTTCTGGGTCTATGTTACAAAACCACATACCAAGTTTGACTATAAAATATGGCTTGTGTGGTAGCAAATAATTGTTCAGTAAGTATATATATACCTTGTCCTTTGGGCTGAGTGGCATGAAGGATACATATTACATAAAGGCATGCACATCTAGTCTGACAAAATTATGTATACAAAAGTAATACACTTGAACAACAGTGAACAACTGAAACCTGCAAACACTATGTGGACTATACAGTTATATGGCCTATGCATTTTTTGGATAGAATTATTCTGCTATGCTTCATGGAGACATCCTGATACAGCCTTAAAAACAACTAAAATGTTAGGTCTTGCTTTGTTTAATTGTTTAATACAGAGTCCTTTATAAAACAGAACTCTCTACAACTGGCTCTTACTTCTCCCAAGTGTATTGCCAATAGGAATCTGCCATTCACATTTACCTATGCTATTAATTCTTTGAACAGACCTTGGATCTTCTTTCTTAATAATAATATATTTAACATGAATGCCTAGTACAGTGGTTCTCAAAGTGTGGTCAAGGATCTTGGAGGTGCCCAAGACACTTTTATGGGGTTCATGAGCTCGAATCTATTTTTGTAGCACTAAAATATTGTTTGCCATTTTCACTGTGGAAGATGCAAAAGCAATGGTGGAGAACATTGCTAGTGTCTCAGCACAAACCAGGGCACTGGTACAAAACTGTATCCTTTACAACCACATATACAGTTGAAAAAGAAAAAAAGAAAGTCAGATTCATTTAAGAATATCCACAAAACAATAAAAATTATTAATTTTATTGAATCACAACCCACGAATATGTCTTTTTCACTCTTCCCTGTGACAAAATGGGAAATTTACATATGTTTTTCTGCTGCATACTAACATAGGATGATCATCTCCAGAAAAATCAGATGTGTGATTATTTATGTTGAGTGGTACTAGCTGCTTTTTACATGAAAAAGAAGTTTTACTTGAAAGAACAGCTGATAGACAAACTACAATTATTCAGATGGTTATTTGGCAGAACATTTCACAGAAAGGAACAAAGTGAGTTTATATTTCAAGGAAAACAATCATTTATTTATAATAAAATTCAGGATTTCAAGCAAAAATAAGAGGTATAGAAAACTTGCATCTACCATAATAGGCTTAAGATATTCCCACTAATTAAATAAGAGCTTCCCAATAATGAAAAAAAAATCTAATGTAATTGGTGGTGACATTAATTAATGTGATTTTTGGATATTGCATAATGAAATGTGGCAACATTTGGGAGATCAGCATAATTAAGTTAACCAACATTTTTCAAGTGACCAACGCATGATGCTATAAAGCTATTCATCAGTAAAAAATCCATTCAAAGTACATGATAGATCAATGGATTTTAATGTAACAGAGCTCTAAAAGTTCACTAATATGATTTCAAATTCCACATTGCAACAAATCTTTAAGAAACTATCATTTGTCAAGATTTGGTGTACTATAAAAGAAAATCCACAATTCTGAAAAAAGCTTTAAAAATATTTCTCCATTTTCCAACTACATATCTATGTATGACCAGATTCTCTTCATATACTTCTACAAAAACAACATATCACCACAGATTGCATACAGAAAAAGATATGATAATCCCTCTCTGTTTCATTATGGAAAATAGTAGAGACTTGCAAAAATGTAACAATGTAACAAAGCCACTCTTTTACCTAAATTATTTTTGGTCTGGAAAATATAGTTACTTTTCCTTAAAAAATGTTATTTATTTAAACTTGTAAGGGGTATATTGTTGTAATTTTTAATTAATTAATAGAGACTTATTTTAAAATTATAATATGACAAGTATTGATAACTATGACCCACATATACATTCCTTAGGATGCACTACAGTTTTTAAGTTTGTAAAAGGGTCATAAAACCCAAAATTTGAGAACTATTGACCTGATACAGCTAGATACTAGTCTAAGGACTTTGAATGTATTACTTCATTAATCCTCAAAACAACCATATGAGTAATATTATTTTCATGATTTATAGATGAAATAGAGGTATAAAAATTTCTCAGAGGTCACATAGCTAAAGTGGAATAAAGCCAGGATATGAACACCAGGTCCCATGATGTTTAATGTTATACTACCTCCATGATTTTGGTAATAAAGTTCCTATAAAGAGTTTATCTGATGGTCTAAGTCCTCCATTGAATGGTACTGTATCAAATAGAATAAGTAAGACAACAAAATGCCTGAATTTGACTCCCAACTCTAACATAAATTCCTTGAGGTTCAGTAACTTAAAAAATGAGCAAAGTAAAAATGTTCATGGTTCTTGTAAAAAGCAAATTAAATAACACATATAAAATTTTTATACAAATGTAAAGCATGCTAAAGTTATAACTGTCTTTGCTATATGTTCCAACTGAAGGCATTTCTCCCCACAAAGCCTTCTTAACTATCATATACCTCTATGTTTGTGGCCTTTCTAAAGAATTATGACACTTTTAATGCACTCATTTAATAACTCATTTTCCTTTTTACGTGTGTCTCCTATATTCCAACTTAAGTTATAGGATCTACAGCACAGGAAATCTCTTATATTTAAGTGTATCTCCAGCTTCTTACTTACAGCCATCTAGCCAGTAAGCACCCAGTAAATATTTTCTTATGAAATCAGTGATTACATCTATCACTCAGGTTTAAGATTAGTCCACTCCAAACCTTATAAGTCTGACTTCATTTTTATTTGAGGAAGAGAGCCAGTGATGATATTCTTATTGAGTTAAATAAAAGCCACAGGTAGGAGAAATTTTAGAAAGGTGTTCATCTACCCAGGAACGTTAACAGAAGCAAAATGAAAACACAGTTTAAGGGGAAAAAAAAAGAGTATTGATGAGCTATACTTATAATGATGTACTATGAAGATGTATCTATATGTATGTTTTCCCGTTTTTACTCTTAGGTCCTTATATGCAGAGGTTGTAAACATTTTGTGTATTGCCTTTGAGATGTTCAAACCTTGAAGAGTTGGTTTCTAATGTTCCCAGAGGCATCACAAAAATTGTACAGGTTCCCTGGATACCATAGTGATGACAATAAAAGTTTGAAGAGCACACTGAATGAACTGGTTTCTTCACAAACCCTGTAGCTCCAATGTCAGTGTCTAGTAAACTACAGGTGCTCCCTCTTCTCCATCCAGGGAGAGATGTCTTCCATTCCAATACTCAATTTTTCCCTCCTTCTGATAGAATGTCCTGTGCTATCTACTAACATCACCACCCACCCTTTCTTGCTAGAGTACTTATACAGTTTATTTTTAAATACTGCTCAAATTGAGATAAACACACATATTCTTCTTTCTCTTGTGTCCATGTCCTTTTCCTTCTTTCCTTGTAGCACAGCAGAACCCAAATTTAACACTCATGATTATCTGATTGTCCCTATAGTCTCACTGAAAGACTTGTGTATCCCTTAAGCATTCAAGAACACAACATACTTGTTACACAGTAAAATGTTTGAGTGTATCTTTTTTTAATAGGGCAATTCTTATTATTGTTTCCTAATTACATTCTAAAAAGTTAAAAAACACATTTAATTAATTCAAAATAATAACTTTTTTTAAACTCCACATTCCGTCTTAACTACATCTAAATAACATCAGACCTCCTTCACTGGAACATTTAATTGTTCATCTTCAGTTCACTGATGAATCAGGGTGTCGTTTTTGATAAAATATCAGCTCACTTACTGTATCAAAATAAAATTATTGTGCAGTAATTTAATGATATAGCTCTTTCCTTTTATGAGCTCAGAAAATATCTCATTAACAGTTTCACAAATTACCACAATAACTTATGCTGACATGTTCATTTATTCTCATTTATGAATAAATCTGGTTGACAAACCTAATGAAATATTACAGGGAATTCCCGGCCTAAATTATGGATCAGGCATCATTAGAGAATCTCAAAATAAGGATTATTTGATCACAGACACTTTACTATAAAAGTTGAATATTGGGTTCCATTAAATTTTACACTAAAAATGTACTAGTTTGCTGACACTTGTCCATGGTACAATGTGGAGATGTTCTTACTTCCCACTCATCAAGAACCACAGTGATCTCTACCATCTGCCTGATATTTCATGAGAGAAGACAATTCTGTAATGTTGAATTTTTCTTTGTCTTTAGAATATTATTTTGTATTTTTTTTTGCTTGATAATTATGCTAGGCCACTCTCAATGAGTATTTCTATAAAAGAAAAAAAAATTTAATACACAAAATTATTTTGGAGTTGATACAAACACATTTTATTTTAAAAAAGTAAAATTATTTAAAATTGCTATGAAGAGACTAATGAACAAAAAGTTATACTTCAATCTTTGAGGTTTAAAAAATTATGTTAATTGCTTAAGGAAACAAAATTGAACTTTTAGAATATAATTTAGGATATATATTTTTATTTAATGAAACATCTGTGTAAAAGGTATTAATTAAATATTATACAAAGACTGATAAAATAGTTCCTATCCTTTAAGAGACTATAGTCTAATGCATTTTGAATATATCCATAGAAAGAGTTATATTCGCAAATTACCCAGTTTGTTTCCTCATTTTTAATGCATCTCTTCCTTTGACATCAAAATTCATTTTAGTCTATCCTTTACAAATTATTTTAGAATCACAAAAAAAAGAGTGTCATGACTGTCTACAGTAAAATTCTTTTATAGCTTCAGACACATTTTTTATATTTATGCTGTAAAAAGTACATTGCCTGTGATGTGGATCCTACACTATACTACATACTTATGATAGTGCTTTGGCCATTATTGGGTTGAAATATTTAAAGATTATGGACCTAAATCTATTAATCCATTTCCTTTTCATCCACTGCCCTTCATTATACCATTAAAACATTAAATTATTATAATATCAATTATAATTACTATTCATTAAAGAAAATACCTTTACTGAAGAACCTCTATTAATAGCATAGTTCATACAGTTCTTGACTATCTCTCCCATGCTATCTCTGACTATGCTCCTCCACCTTTCTGTACATATTCTAGTCACAACAGGCCTTCTCTCAATTCCTCAAACCACCAAGCTCATTCCTGTTGTTCTGGGCCTCTCCTCTGTCTAGAACTCCTTTCTCCCAGATCTTCATGGTGCTAACATAGTCTCATCATTCAGTTTCCAGCTTAAGGATCACATGCTCAGATATGCTTTTCCTGAACAGTTTCTTTAACTGAGACCAAATCTGAACTCTACTTTTATTACATTATTCTATTTTATTTTCTATGACAACTTGAAATGAATTTATTTGTTGACTTATCTGCAGGCTCCTCCTCTGAAAGAAAGAAAGAAAGAGAGAGAGAAAGAGAGAGAGAGAGACAGAGAAAGGGAGGGAGGGAGGAAGGAAAGAAGGAAGGATAAAAGCAACATGAAAACGTGGTCCTTTTTAGTTTTCTTCATCAACATTAACCGTATCACATAACAGTACCTGACTTCTAGTATGTCTTAATAAATATTTATTGAATGAATGAATGAATCTTTATATAGTCCTGGCATCTAAAAGCACATTCTTTAATTGTTAAATGTTATAGCAGGCATTTTTTTTTAACTTCCATAAGGACATAAAGAAGGAAACAATGTTCTGCTAATGGAAACTTAGAGAAGTTTCAGAAATGCATTAAATGTATGACCTGCATCTTAATAGAGGGATGATTACATAATTTTTCATTCATACCTTTCAGAGTGAAAGGTGGACAACAGGAATAACCTGGAAAATAGCAGTTTAGGGGTGTGTGTGGAAGAAGGCAGAGAAACTAAAAAGGGGGATATTTTGATGTAACATGGTGTCAAATTATCAAGTGCATAGAAAAGAGTATAGATTTTATCCTACAAGCAATAATTTCTGTTAAAGGTAGGGTATGACAAGATGACGTTTGTGTTTTGAAGATACATATCAAACATTCAATGTCTTTGTAAAACTTCCCTAAGTCCTCATAAGCCCACTTGAGAGTGAGAAGAATGTAGCTGGGTAGAAAGGAGGGTAAAGAACTGAGAAATGAGATAAGGATGTGCTAGTGATATCATCCTTCTGTACAACAAAAACTGGCTACATCCAAGAGTCTCTGGACTGCATGCAGAGCCAAGTAAGTTAAAACAAAGACCTGGAATTTCAGAGTTGAGTGGGAGAGAATGCAAAAAGAAAAGCCTTGGAGTTTCAATAAATGAGATAACACAGAAGACATTTAAAAATAAATAAATAAACAAAATGCAAAAAAAAAAATCTATTTCAATAGAAAATAAGAAAGAGAACCCATGGAAACCCAGACTGTGCTAATCTGTTTTAGACTTTCTCTGACAGCAGTTAAACTGATTGCATGCATTGACATAATAAGTATTCAATATATTTTTATAGAATAATGAATATATAATTTTATTGGCCATTTCCAATATGGAACAAGACAACAAACAACAAGCAAAACCAAAAGTAAGTCCTCTGCATTTTTATTTAAATTGATGAAACAAGTGTAAATCTGATTTACAGCTTTGTCAATTTCATGTTCTAGTTTAAACATTTTTTATTTAAAATTTCACTAGGATTAGTAAATAAATGCTACTGTCAAGGTAGATTTTCTTTCTTTCTTTTTTTTTTTTTTGCCATACGCGGGCCTCTCACTGTTGTGGCCTCTCCCATTGTGGAGCACAGGCTCCGGATGCACAGGCTTAGAGGCCATGGCTCACGGGCCCAGCCACTCTGCGGCACGTGGTATCTTCCCGGACTGGGGCACGAACCCGTGTCCCCTGCATTGGCAGGCGGACTCTCAACCACTGCGCCACCAGGGAAGCCCCAAGGTAGATTTTCTTGTTAGGATTTAGGATAGCTAAGCAAGGTAATAATATAAAAGAAAATATAAAGAGCCTGTTGGACTGTGTGCTTTAGGTTGAGAAAGCAGGACTCTGTATCATTTCATACCCCCTAAGGAATGCTAGACTCTTTACAGGCTGGATATAAAGTGGTCTTTTCTCCCTCTGATAAAATGCAGAGTTGTTGTGTTCTGCTCAAACAACTTTTTATAATAATGGCTTTGCATTTGGAAGTGAAGAATAATTCATCTAAATGAAACTTAAAATGCTATAGATAGGCAGAAAGTAATATCTATGATACAAATTGCTCAGGTTCCTGAGAATAACAACCATATCTTTATGAAAAGTGTTATGAAATTATTCAAGACCATGAACATCATGGGACACCCATTTACATCTTATCTGCACCTCTCAGAGTTCTATGGGATGCATAAATAGGAGTAGAGTAAATATGAGTAGCCAGGTAATCCTATCATATTCAGCAACGGTAAGATTTCCTGTGTCTAGTTTCACACCTCGGAACTTGAGAAGAATGAAGAGAGTTCAGGACAGAGGAAGAAAAATAATTGAAGGGTTAGAAAATGAGAACTCCAAGAAAGGTAAAAATGACATATTATTTAAAGAGCTGATAGAAAGATCATTATTAATAGTCTTCAATGAAGAGCTATTACACAGACTGTGGTGACCAGCTCTTTTTGTTTTTGTTGAAAACATAACAGGCAAAAATGAATTTTAAGAGCAAAACAAGGAAAGAAAGAAGGAAGCTTTTGACAATGGAAGAGGCTGCTCAACACTAAATTGGTTCCCAAGGGATATCAGAACATTTAACTGTGGAACATTTTTAAAAATAGAATTTTAAATATTTGAGGCTTTGAGGTCAAGGGAAGGACAAGATGACTTTTTAAGACAATTTCCATGACTGTAATTCAAAGACTGTATTACAAAAGAAGACAGGACGCCCATTATCCATTAAGATGGATTGTGTAGATAGAGGAAGCAAAAATAAGTACAAAATGCAGACAAACGTGGCATCTCTTCTTGAAGTTATTTACCTAATTTGTACAAAGGTTTTCTTCATGTGAGAATGAGGGAAGCACTTTTTCTCTCTCTTTGCCACACACAAACACATGCACAAATATGTAGATATATACACATTTCAAAAAAATGAGAAAATAATTGTTCCCCACAATGAGAATTTTTCCTCTCAAGACAAGTTCCTTCCTGATTCATACCAGATGGGATCTCCCACATTATATTAATGCAGAAATAAAAAGAAAAACCTTATACAACTGCTGACTTAACCCTTTGGTGGCAGTGTGGGAAGGTTTTGGATTGAGAATATAAAATAAGGTTTTTAAATTTAGTGTGCATAGAAACCACCCACAGGTTTGTTAAAAATGCACATACATGGCTCAAGCCCTCAGAGATTCTGATTCAGTTGATCGGGGGTGGACTCAGAAATGTGCATTTCCAGTAACAGCTCAGGTAATTATGATGCAAGTTTCTGAGGACTCCAATGGCAGCAACAACGATCTAGAAACTTTGATTCTGGTTCATGTGTACATTTATTCAGTATTTTTTTCTAATAACAATATATAGTTAAGTTGGAGAGTAAGTTATAAAGTCATGGAAAAATCATGTGTAATCAAAATTGTCCTTGAAGCTCCAATAAATCAACCATAAATTAGAGTATGATGTGGTGGGGTATATATCTTGTATAGTAATATAAACACACCCTATGGCTTAAGAAATACTTAGATATATGAAGCCATATTTAACTAAAGACAATTCTATTTGCCAAAGCACAACTATTCACACCAGACTGTCATTAAGATTTAATAATTAATTTCTAACTGTGAATGTGGAATCAGTAGATAATTCTAAAATTAATATGTTTGTCAACAAGGTTTAATGTTAACCCTATACAACTGTATATGTTAATAGATCCAAATGTGCCTGTGAGGATTAAATGAGATAATAAATATGGAATTATCTAATGCAGTGTTAGGTGCATTGAAGATGCTCAGTAAGTTTTTTTTTCTAAATTTGAAATTAGATTTTGCCTAATTTTTACCACAACAGCTTTTTTTTTTTTTTTTTGAAACTGTGGAGAAGGACTTGGTGACTAGATTCCTGATACTCTAGCTCTGTGTTCCCTAACATGATCTCCCTTCCTCCATTAGCTCTCTTTCCTTTGCGGAGCACAGGCTCCGGACGCGCAGGCTCAGCAGCCATGGCTCACGGGCCCAGCTGCTCTGCAGCATGTGGAATCCTCCCGGACCGGGGCACGAACCCGTGTCCCCTGCATCAGCAGGTGGACTCTCAACCACTGCGCCACCAGGGAAGCCCAGCAATGAACTTTTAACTAATTTTCTTTTAAATGAAATGGTGGAAATAATGATTTTTTACCATTTCTTTAATCCTTTATTTTATCTACAAGAACCCTGGGCTCCCTATGGTGGGAGAGAAAATTTCGTTAGTTCCACAGACTATATACACTAGAGTCATCATTCACATTGATAAAGATGTAAAGGCAACCCCCTAGATTTTTGAAGAGTGAAGCCCACACTAACATTAAAGTGGCCCTATAATCATAAAACATTTATTTCAATACATGCTTCTTACTTAAAAAAATTTTTTTACTGTACTTGGGTCAAAGTCCATTTATAGATGAAATATTGCTATATAATTACAAATATTCAAATACGTAGGATTTATATGCATACACATGTCTCTATATGTGTTTCTGTCTCAATATCCATGGATCCACTATTTGAAACATAAATAATATACTAAGTTAAAGATCCTTCAACAGTGAATCTTAAGAATTTGTAAATTTTGAGCATAGGTCAGTAACTACTACAACCTCTGCTCCCATCGTAGAGCTATTCATACTATAAAGGAGGCTTGGAGAAAGATTACCCTCAAACTCCTTCTTTGCAGATTGTAGTCATTTCTAACAGGAAAATATAGGTGATCCTCAACTTACCCTTCCTCCCCACCTTATCTCAGGTTTAGAAACATTACTGTGAGCATCTACCTGCAATCAGTGATTTAGAAGGAATCAAAAAATGTGTCGAAGTTTGAAGAGCCTTGCACTATAAGAGATTTTAGTGGTCTAAGAGAATTGATGGCTTCCTAGTTGAGTAATTTCCTGCCAAAAATTATCTCAAGCATAAAGGGAAATAAAATTCCATTGGTTATAATAATAAATTAACCACACAATTTTAAAGTACTCATCTCTGTAACAAAATATATACATTCTTTCTTTATTTTTTTTGCCAACTATTTGGAAATATAAAATATAAATGTCTCTGGCCTTGGGTTTATTTTCTTAAAACAGAATTTGGCATCCATTTTTACATTTTCTGGTAAAGTAATGTAAATTTGAATTAGCATTTCTAACTCTAATAATATGAGCACATGATATTGATAGTGCTATTAGTATACAGACATGAAAATGGTAGTCTCATTATAACTATTCATAAAGATAATGCCTATCATTTTCTAATATTTGAGGGAGTTATCATTTGACATATGCATTTGAATTCAAAGAGATTTATGCCTGTATAAGGATTATATCAGCACTTTTATTATGTTTTGTTCCATTGTATGAATTTATCACAGACATTATTTAATGGGTCATAATTCTTTTTGTAATGCATTAACATTTCAAATAAGGAACACATTGTGGCACTTTGTGGGACTCAGTCTATTTCTTTGCAGGAAAAAATAATTGAGAATGGAGGAAAACTTTCTATCTTTTGTTAATCTAGAAACGTCAAATGAGAAATAGAATCCTTAACTCGTTCTTGAAGAGGAAATTCTGCTCTGGGAGGGTCTGGTTCAGGGATAAATAAGGACATTCCTGCTCTGGGAAGCAGGCTGTTCCCTGTCAGATACAAATGATACAATGAGAATAAAGAAGGAGATGATTAAAGGGAAAAAAATTTGGCCTGTCATGAGGCTAAAGTAATTCTCAGACCTCTTGCTGTTTAGAGCCTGCATTTATGCTCTGATGTTGAGCAGCCTTGACTAGTGCTCTCTGTAGGGCTTAGGCAGGTGGGAAAGTAGGAGAGTTAATCTGAGAAAACAGGAATGTAGGGATGTCTCAGAACAGAAAAGGATCTGCCTTCTACACTTGCACAAAAAAGAAAATATTGCTTTTAAATTAATACAATCTTTTCCATAGCAAGTCTTTCTTTTTTTCTCCAATTCACAAGGTCCTAATGGACTATTTTTCCCCCTTTGGCTAGTTGAGTTTTCTCCATTGTTTTGTACAGTATGAAAACAAAAATAAAAGCAAACTAGGCATTCATGTAGTATTCATCCCTTGAAAATAAATGAGCATCACCTAACAATATGCCTTCTAATGGATTCATCAATTTAGCTTACATTTCTATTGGAAATTACAACATGTCAGCTACAAAAGATGCCGTTTATTTACAAAGCAAATTGTTTACATTACAAACATACTTAGAATGTAAAGCTATTCCACAACTTGGAATTCAATATAATGAAAGACCCACCACATCTTGGTAGTATAGAAGCAAACTGCAGCCAATTTTGCAGAAGCTTTATATTCAAATACAGGTATAATAAAGTGTCAGACCTTAGCTTCAGGGCACCTTCAAGGTAATATTTATTAATAATACTAAAAATGACAATAACCTGAATAAATAGCATGTATTTTCTTCCTAGGACCTCAGAGTGCTTCTTCTAAATTATCTCATTTATTCTCATGACACATTTCTGTAAGGAAAAGAAAGTAGATATTGTAGGTAATCTTAGTGTACACTTTACCAAACAACTTCGAGAGGCTCCTGTGACATTCTGGCACTGAATCCTGCAGGCTTAAGCCAACTGGCTACATGCCTGATAGTCCGGCAGCAGCTGAGCTCTCTAATGGACATTTTGGGCCTGTAGGAAGGGTTGGCTTTATAGGGAGGATGGAGTAGGTGATTACCCAAGACAGTGTGCTTGAGGGATGCTTGGAACATATGCTAATATATGGAAGCACCCCCTACAATGCACAATATGTGTTAATATGTGAAATCTCACTATTAGTTGGGGTTTGGCAACAATACTCTACTTAAGTGTAAGTACTGCCTTATAGGTTATACATTCACTTAGGAATAGCTATAAAGATCTTAGCATGAATTATTTCACTAATACTTTTATTAATTGTGAGTTTACAATGGAAGAGAGATATCAATTAGATTTGGATAGGGAACATAAAGTTAATATTTTCATAAGAATTTCATAACTAGGGTGTAATTTACAGTCCTAACATTGTAATAGCTCTGATAGAGAAAGAACAAAAAGAACCAAGGACATTCAGGCATAGGCAGTACTCCAGAATTCCAGAGAGGTAGAAGGAAAGCCTAGGAAGGAGTACAAAAGTAAAAGGAAGATTTATCAAAAGGAAAGGTGATGAAGACAAACTGTGATATCTTTCATAATATTGCATATCATTAGAGCTAACAATGACATGCCCATAATTCTGGGTTTTGTAGATTGTTCTAGACTTTATGCCTCAATACTAAACTACTTACTGAGAGTTATTACAGAGATTTGCTCTTTAATGAGAGAACCAAGTATATAAGTAAATTCAGGAGTGCCCAAACAATTCTGACTCACCCTCTGGGCCCAAAAGCAAACTTGTGGAAGTTTGCTAGAATAGAATGATACTCCTTGAGAATATAGCTTGTGATACCCACCATCCAAGAGAAATTAGTTATATGTATATATATAAAACTAATTTTATATATATATATATATATAAAATATATATATATATTATATATATATATATATATACATATATATATATATATATATATATATATATACAATAAAAAATAACCAAATGGCTAAACTTAGTCTTATTTAAACTATAAGGAATCAATATGTGAAAAGTTAAATATATCTAAAACCAAGTCAACCTTTCCAATTAGTACAAGAAGAAATTTCACATTGCTATACCCATTTCACAAATGAGGACAGGACACCTATCCAGAAGAAAGAAGTAACCTGTTTCCTGTCTTTCAGAAGCTAGTTTATTTCTTAGTCCAGTGAATACAATTATTATTTCTTTGCTATTTTTACTGAAAGAGGCTTTCTTCTCATGCTGTCGAGACTTTTGTCACACTTAATTTCCCTCAACTCCTTCCCTAATATTCCCTTCTACAATTACTTTTTTTTTAATGTCCAAAGAAACTGATGTAAATTAAGCCAGAAATCTCTTTAGGCAAGCTCTCCAGAGACAAACTGTATTCCCATTTAAAGTGTTCAGTAGAATGATATACCTTTGATGTTCAGTAGAGCCTTTCTACCAACCCCATAATAATATGATAAACTTTTATGTAGTCATAGGCTTCTCTTCTTCCTCACCTCCTTGCTAGTTATGTCACACAGAGGAAACGATTTAGGGTTTCTGAATATAAGTTAGCAGACATGAAGAAATGGGGAAAATCAGGGTGATATGATGACCGAAAGTTTAAGTTTAAAAAGAAGAGAATGGAACTTAAGTACTACTTATATCATTTAGGAGCTGTTGACCTCAATCAAGTCATTTAAAATCTGTGAACTTCTGTGTATTTTCCCTCTGTAAAACATGGATAATATCTGTTTTGTTTTCACTATGAGACTGTTATAAGAAAAAGGTATATAAGTATATTTGAGAGCATTTTTAAATATAACACTTTATCAGTGTGAGCTCATCATGTACTAATTACATTGCTAGGCATTTCCTAGGCTATGAAAATACAGAAAGAATAGAGTATTGGTCTCTGTCCTCCAAGCTCTTACAAACAAGCATCCAAAAAAGGAAATTTAGTGAGAAAAATTACATTAACACAAACAAAACTGAAAATGTTAACAAATTTATAACTCTTGATTTCAGGGCAAGGTTCAGCTAGGGTCATCTTCTCTGGTATATAAAATCTATCACAAAAGTGCATTAATAGTTATCACAAAATCACAAAACCCTGTAGCCTTTGAAAATGACTTTCTCATAACATACTGCTTATATACATCTGTAGTTCCTGTGTAAGGGTTTTTTTTTTCCCTAGTTACATAAAAATCTAAAAGTGATCTTTCTCCCTTTGATATCTGGCTGTCAGTTTCTGGGACTCACTGTGCTGGAACACTATCTCAGGCCATCAACAACTACATTTCTAGGTTTTTAGCATTTATCATTCCTGACATCTGTTGGAGCCATCTCCTCTACTTGCTTTCAGCCTCTGTGTATTAAACTACTCAAGCATTCATTTATTAGTAGCTAAACCAGGGTTAGTGAAATTCTGCAGATATCACGAGATCAGCATCCATCTAAGCATCTGTGTTGAGTTTTTGCCACAGGGTCTTGCATTGATTATTAGCTGGGATAAATCCCAAAATACTGTGTTCTCTAACGAGGATCAGAACATGGCTTTGAACCCATGGTAGATGAGATACAAGAGCTTTAAAAAATTATAATTCATCTGCAGAATGCATGCATTCATTTTTTGGAAAGAAGACCATTCTTAGTTACATTTATTTTTTAAAGTAAAACTTTTTTTAAAAGTAAAGCATAAACTCATTTGCTTCTATAATTTAAATATGCTTGTTTAGTTTGCCTGGCAAATTTTCCTTAAGTTTTTTTTGTAATATATTTGCCCATTACATTTACATTGTGGGATTCTGAGAATCATAACATTTATAGACCATCTAAGTAATTTGCCTCTTATTTTTACAGAAGAAGAAAGTAAGGCTTATAATGAAGTGACTTACCCAAGACTACTCTCCTAGTTAACAAAAGTCTGTTTTCTAATGTCTAGTGAACATTGTTTTTTATTGCAAAATACTGCCTTCCTGGGGACATGGATCATTTTTAAAAAATCATTTCCTTTTTAACCTATATTCTTCACTCTCTTTCATGCCAATAAAGAAAATAAGGATATTTTTGGTGTATATATTCAAGGTATAGAATTCTGCCTAAAGGAATGGCAGAAGGAAATTGAAAATGTGGGATTTAATATACAAAAATGTTACTTACAATTTTAATTAAAATCTGTAGAAAACATAGAAATGAGGACTACATTTAAAAAATATTCATAGAAACTAACAGACATCTTTAATGATAATTGATGTTTTTTGAACAAGTACTGTGATATGAACTTTTATTTTCTCATTTTAATCTCAAGATAATTCTATGAGTTAGGTCTTATTTTTACCATCCCTTTTTGCAGAAGACGGAAGTGAGGTTCTACATGACTTCACAGTTTAAAGATATATAGCATTTTAACATTATGAATATTAAAACATTTATTACAATGTATTTACACATTTACAAGATTTGATATGCATAGGACATGTATGTTTTATATATGGCAGTTATCACATATTACTATTATATAACTCTTTGTGTTCAAGTAATCCCTGTTTTTCTATATTTTTAGATCCTTGAGCGAAATAACTAGGTATCTCAGAAGGTACCTAAGTAAGAGCCAGGCACATAATTAGCCTGCAATAAATGCTAAAACAAGGGATAAATAAAAAGCAGTGTTGAGGTGGGAGGTAAGTACTCTTCCTTATAGAACTATTGGTGTCCCTATGAATTTTCAGATCCAGGGCAAAAAACAATTTTCTTCTTTACCTACGACTCACTTTCAATAGGCTTAGAAATACTGACTTACAGATTTTTCCATTCAAAAATATGTATTATAATATGTTTGTGTTTACCTTATTACCTGTGATCATGAGAAAATTGAAGTCAATCTGATTAGCTTTTATCTAAAGTGATTGTCATCTGTCTAGCTCAGAGACCAATGACCTAAAGCAGAACAAAAAATACAAAATTAATGAAATTATGAGGAAATATTTTCAATAAATCACTATATTTTATTTATTTTTACAATTCAGTAGTCTGTTACAAAGTTGGCCTTCTTATCTACAGCAATGCACCGATAATCTGTCATCATACCTAGGAGAGATTATTTTTAAATTTTCTTATTGAAATAATAAATTAGCAGGTAATATTCTCCATCTGGTTTTATGAAGGCACAGATAGGAAAGCTTAGTTGATGCAGAACCCAAAGACTTCAGAGCATGCCTGTCTCATAACAGATGGAACATGTAATATTGAGGTTACTCAATCAATCTTAAGTTATAGATTAGGGCAGAGCAGTGAAGTACGATGTGTCATTCATTCCTTCTCTCAGTATGAAAGATATCACCTCTTGTTTCTATTCTTACATCTTTTACGTACACACACACACACACACACACATTTGATTTAACTTGTATTAGTACAACAGGATATAAATAGATCTGATGACACCCAAAAACTTGAATTTAAATTATTTCTTTAGCTGGATTTCAAACTTAATTTTGCAGATCTCTAACTCAGGCGCATCTGACACATTTCAGTGCTATATTCTGTTAATGGAGTTGTCAACATCTCAAGAGAAATTGAGAACTCATGAAGTAGTGAGTTTTCCTTTACTAGAGTTAATCGAACCAAGGTTCTCCCACATTAATCTTGTTTCTACCAGCCCTGAGTCTATGATTAGCAGGGATGCGACATAGCAGAACTGTATCCCTAGGGCATACACTAAAGGAACTGCTACTCCTTACTACATGGCTACATTGTTCCTATTTTAAGATAGGATCATTATCACTTCCATTTCATTAGCACTGGACTTACTTCATGTTTTGCTGATGCTGCTAAATAAAAAAGAGCCCAGGTATTAATAGAAATGAAAAAAAATTATCTTTATCATTTGTTATTAAAATAACTATGTTAAAATAAAAATCCTACAGAATAAATGTTCTTCCTCTTTCATAAAATATAATTTTTAATACAAAAATGCAAAATCCTTGTTTTAATCCCTTTAAAACATCTTTCTTAAAAAAAAACAGAAAAAGAACACTTAAACGCACATTTCACTAAAATTACATTTAGGCATTCTTGAAAGACACAGCACCACAGGCCATCTGAAGATGCCCCAGTGTCAGATTTTGTGAGTTAATCACAAAATCACAGATTTAACACTACAGAAATATGAGGCTAGTAAATAGAACTTCCAGGTGTCAACAACATAACCCTACAACTATGTTCAAAAAATTGCACCTTGTATAAAGCGAAATATGATTTACTAGGAAATACTTATGTGAAAACAAGTTCTTTAAATTACATTAATATTAAAAAGAGAAAAAAGTGTGCAAAATTATTTTTTTAAAGTGTTCCAAAGGTACAGAAGCCTATAAGCCAGAAGTCCTACACTTGCCTACAACCGTCAACTCTATTCATAACTCAAAATTCTGACTTAAACTGAAAGTAAGCAGCAGAGACACATAAGCAGATAAATTTTACCTATGTATTTTCTGTCACATCATATTATGGTGCTTTTGCTGCCACACAATTCTACCATGTAGCATGTAAAATAACAAGGTACCTCAGAAGTAACAATGCAACAGAACTAAACAGAATTGTACATACACTGCTACAACACTTGTTTTTAGCAGAGTTACCACAAGGTTGCATTTTCTATTTATATGATACAAATATGTTGGCTCTTGTTGTAACTGTTTTCTCTCTATAGTGCTGTAATAATTTGTGTTATGTTGTTTCCCTTCATGTGATATAATATACAAGGAATAGCATTTATATTTCATATAGATTTGTATGTCATTATGGATTTATTTTCCTGACTATATGGAAATTACGTCAAATAAATATGCAAAACTATCACTGATTTTGAATATTTTAAATCTTCTGGGATCCTAAAATGTCTCCAAATGAGAGAATATGTCCTATTAACTATTATTTAAACAATTAAATTGAATTCTGGATTCTGACATATCCAAATAAACATTCACAACTTAATCAATACCCTCTTAGGAGTTCATATTCTAGAATTTCATTATTTGAATAGAATCACTACATAGAAAAACACTTATTTTAAGTTTTTCTAGTCCTCAATTTAGAAATTAATTAATATTTATATGATCTTATACTTACTAACCAAAATCAAAATGCTCTAGAATAAAAAATCACGTGTGAATGTTCATATTTATCCTAGGAAATACATGTGTTAAAGAACAACTTAATACCTTGGAGTATAAGAGTTTAGTATTAGAATTTAAATTGGGAAAATATAGACTTTCCAGAATCATTCCTAGAGCATAATCAGCCAATAATTATGTACATATGAATAGGAACCTGAGAATTTTCCAAGTCTCTTAGTTGTTTTGCTTTAAACTCAGTCAAGAAATGGCTTAAGCCAGCAGTATAACTCAAGTAGGAAAAAGTAGTTAGCATGTGTTGGGTCTGGGTAGATCGAGGCAAGTTTCAAATGATGTTGATGATGATGATACCTTAATTTAAATGTGATGCTAGCATGTCATGCACAATTATGCTTCTATAAGACCATTCCAAGCACAACCAGGTAAATAGTAGGAGATAAATGTTTTTAAAAAGTAAATGAATAGCTAGATGGGGCTATCAGTCCGTCAATCCACTCTAGCAGATATAAGTTTGCTTAGCAAATGACTTTCTTCTGACTATTCCAAAAATGTTGTCGGTACTCAGGTTTCTGATTTTAGCCCTTTGTATTTATTCATTTATATTATCTCTCTTGGGCAACCAATTAATCCACATTCACTCTGAATCCATGTACTCAGATTTTATCGGACACCAATTCTTGAAGAATCTATTAGTAACAGTTACTTCTGTGGAAATTAAAACCTTGGTGAGTTCATACTTCTTTACTGGGACATTCACTAAACTCTTAAAAGTATAATTCTACCTAATATGACATAAAACTCCGAAGTCAGTAGGTAATTATTACAAGCCTTCTGTATTGTTTCTAGGATTGTACTCTCCCTATGCTTGATGTAAGATTTTTGTTTCAGTGATTTATTATTTAGTATGGTTTGAATACTCTAGATTATTGTTTCTAGACAAAGTCTTCCAGCAAAGCTAGGAAATTATCTTTGTTGTTGTTGTTGTTGCTGAGGGGCTGGCCTCTCAAGATAATTTGTTCATTGAACAAAAGTTTGATGAGGATCAGCAAATATGCCAGGTTTATAAAGATAAAGTAGTCGCAAGTGAAAATGACTAATGAGTTCTCAGACTAGTGGTGAAGATTGGCATATAAACAGATGAGTTACAATATAAGTGATGTTTACTATGACAGAGGTATAAATTTAGTGTCCACCTCTGTGTGAGTCAAAGAAGCCTCACAGTAGATAAAGGCACTTAAGATGGCGCTCAAAGGCAGTTTGCCAGATAGAGAGGGGAAGTGAATCTGAAAAGAAAAATAGAATGGCAAAAGACACAGTCTAGGGCTTCCCTCGTGGCACAGTGGTTGAGAGTCCACCTGCCGATGCAGGGGATACGGGTTCGTGCCCCGGTCCGGGAAGATCCCACGTGTTATGGAGTGGCTGGGCCCAGGCAGGAGCCATGGCCGTTGAGCTTGCTCATCCAGAGCCTGTGCTCCACAATGGGAGAGGCCCTCATACTGCAAAAAAAAAAAAAAAAAAAAGACACAGTCTAAGAAAAAGACCATTTGTAAATGTGTAAGAAAGATATAAATGGCATAATATTTACAGAGGAGAAGACAAGGGATATAACAGAGGACAATGACCTGGAGAAAGGTAAAGATCACCAGACTGGGAAGAGGCCCATTTGCCAGCCCAAGGAAGTCTGATTTACTTTTTTAAGCTACTGGGGAGTATAAATTACCTTTTTAAAAGTAACTAAAGTGGGAGAAGATTAACACAAGGAAACACCAGGGGCAAGAGGACCAAAAGATAAGCAATATTAGGTAGACCAAAGGGTAAGCAGTTATGAAAGCCCCAGTGAGGAATAATGAGCTCAACTTTGGCAGTGATGCTGAAAGTGGAGAGAAGCAGAGGCCGAGAGAGACTCTCCTGAATTACAGTGGATATATATATATATGTATGTATGACTGATTCACTTTGCTATACATCTAAAACTAACACAAAACTATAAATCAACTATACTCCAATAAAAATTTTAAAAAAGACTATATTCTAGAATTTAGTTGATTCTAGAGTTTCAGGAACGGGGTTAAGGTACAACAGAGACACAAAGTGCACAATAATGTACATAAAGGTGTGATTTCAAAAAATTGTGTAGCTTTTATTGTGTGTTCCAGTGCATGTTGAGCATGCCCTTGTAGAAAGTAAAAGCTAATGTGCCATTTCTATAAAAAAGCCTCAGTCTCTGGACACCTCAATTTTTATAACAGTAAGGCTATTTCTACCTGGAGAAGGGTTACTAAAACTCACATATTAGCATCAAGCTGTACTGGAATCTCAAATTTCCCCAAAAGCAGCCTTCAGCATCTGTTAGATGAATGTCAAATGCTCTCTTGATGTCAGTATGTGGCATGCCTTGTGAAAAGTAACTCTGGTCCCTAGTGCAATCTCTTCAAGAAGCTCCTGGGTAAGTTAGGATATCTGGGCTTGGGTAAAATAGACTTATAACTCAGTATTTACTGGCCAAACATTAGGTTGTATTTCAGATTCTGCTATAGGGTATCCAGGCCTACAAGATGGGCCTGGACAAGGAAGTAAGATGCCTAAGCCTCAATATAAGTTGTCTACTAAACTGATATTAAGTAGTTATTCAATTTATAGCAGTTACTCCACTACTAGTAGTTGAGTAGTACTAGTTACTCCATTTATACTATTACTCAAATTATGGTAGGTAATAAAGATCTCAATAACCTCCAGGAAAAAAGTTTAAATAGAGTACATTAGTCCCTCCTCATCTGCAGTTCTACTTTCTGCAGTTTCAGTTACCTGTGGTCAACTGCAGTATGAAAATATTAAATTGAAGTTCCAGAAATAAATAATTTGTAAGTTTTAAATTGCCATGTTGTTCAGAGTAGTGTGATGAAATCTTGCACTGTCTGGCTTTGTCCCACCCAGAGGTGAGTCATTCTTCTGTCCAGTGTATCCATCCTGTATAAGCTACTTCCTGGTTAGTACAGGGAAAAACATACTATGTGTAAGGTTTCATAGTATTCATGGTTTCAGGCATCCACCCAGGGTCTTGAAATGTATCCATCAGGGATAAAGGAGGACTACTATAATATAGTTTGTTGTTTGAGGAAATAATGATGGGAAGCAGCAGGACTGTGGACTAAATGCCAAGGTTTAGCATGAATAGAATAAAGGCAGCAGAGAGTTACATCATCAGAATAGCAATAAAGACAAGAAACCCCAACTTGGAAATAGAAAAATGGACAGAAATTATAAGTTACTATTGTAATTTACTGAACATTTAAACTTAAAATTAATGTTGTAAATGCTGTGCACTTCCCATGAAAGCCAAGGAAGAAATGAGCGATGTTGGTAGACTGACTTGTTGGAGGGCTTTTTATCCTAAAGATTCCAATCCTTTACCATATATATGTTTTGCAAACATATTCTGATTCTGTGCTTTATCTCTTAATATGTGTGGTGGTTATGATATGCTTTGCCAATCATAAATTTTAAATTTGGTTAGTTAAAATCTAAATCCTTGTCCTTTAGAGTTCTAACTTTGCTATCTCTTTAAGAGAGGTTTTCTCCATGAGAAGATTATTGAAAATATTCTTCCATATTTTATAGTTGTTTAAATGCTTATGTCTTTAATCCACCTGGCACTTCATTTGGGATATGATTTGAGGCAGGAATCCACAAAGTTTTCTCCCCCAGAGCAATTTTTCCCAATAGTTTTATTTTATATTCTATCTTTCCTCATCCATTCAAAGTCATCATATAGTATATTCACAAATACACATAGATAAGATTTTGGATTCTTTCACTCATTTACTTGTCTAACTCTATGCTTGTGGCATCTGAGCAGCTACAGTAATATTTAAGAATTTTTTATATTTATTTCAAATTGTTACTCCTTATCTCCATGCCAATAATTTTAATATAATAATAATAATAATAATAATAATAATAATAACCACAAAATTTGACATACAAATCTTCTAAACAAATCTTAAACCTTAAAACTATCATGTAACCTCTTTACCCTTGCCACACATACACACCAATCCTTTTAGAATTTGATTTCAATTACTTTCTCTCATAGATTGAGGAAGTTAAATTTGTTAAATGAATTGGGGAAGAAGGGATAACTATAACTGTCATAGGCTACATTCACTGGAAAACAGACTTGGAGACCAAGATAGAATGTACTATATCCTCAAAAGAGAACAAAGTAAACAGTAATTGTCAGAAGGAGGAGATGAGATGTTGCAGGTCCAGTAACAGCCTCAGTCAACCTCAATGGGAACTCTGGAGTTAGAATGGTCCCTGGCCGGTCAGAGGTTTCCAAAGTTAGGCAGAAATAGCCCAATTCCTTCATCGATCAGTCATTGGGAATGAAAGAACAGGGAAGGGCTATGACCCTGGGCAAGGTGGCTCTCTTCAGCTGAAGCAATTTATAAAGGGGAAGAGAGCTGAAGACTGTCTGTCAATAGCACCCTTAGCAGTTATGGGAACAACTCTTTCAGCGAAGAAGAATCTGGATGGTACATAACACTGTCCACCACAACTTCACAATATCAATTCATTTTACCTTGATGGTCATCTCCATTTATTCTGGTCTTTAATTATGACTAGCAGTAAAGAAATTATATTTTTTCTTCATACAGTTCTGGAGTATTATGGTTTATATTGTTATTGGAAAGTTTCCCCTTTTTATTTTTTAACCTTAATGTTATCTTTCATAAGAGTGATAAAGCTGTTGGTTTTTGCATACTAATCCAATATCTTCTTTTGGTTTCATTCATTTTTCTCTTTCTAGATTTTTATTGTTTTTGTTGAGTGTTTTGTTCACATATGTTTAGTCTCTTCTTCTATAATGAGCATGTTGAAAGATAATTTTCTCCTGAATCCTGTTCAGGCCTTACACTATGTGTGTTAATTAGCTGCATTTTCAAAATACTTTAATTTTAAATATTCTGCAACTTCAGTTTTGCTTTTTTTCTTAATCCAAAAGTATTTCAGAAGATTAAATATTTTCTAAGTTTCTTTAATATTTTTGCAACTATTCTGTTTATCAATTACATTTGATTGAAGACTATTACTTATATGAATTCTAATTTGGGAACTATTTTAAGTCAACTTATGACAATTGCCACAAAACAAAACAAAAAAATGATGGTGGGGAAAATACTTTGGTTCAATTTCCAGATGACTAATTTGTGCATTTTGTGTTTTTATTTCCTTATCTAGCCCTTACATTTGTTTGTTTGTTTGTTTTATTTTAGCACTGGTATTCAAATGAATTTTTAAATGTTCTTCAATTCTTATTATAGCAGCTTTCTTATTTTACAAATGTGACTCTAAATTCTGAATATAGAAAAATTTCTACTTCATCTCCTCTATTAACACTTTTTAAATTTGACCTGGTTTCTCTATTCATTTTGGAGTATTTCTTGCTGTTGGATTAGTGAATCTCTCATTGAGAAAAGAATGGGAGATAAAGCACAAATAGGGAAGAAAAAAACATGAAAGAAAAAAATAAAGTTATATTTATGGAGTGAAGACAGAATGACCATGTTTCTATAAGACACCTTGGCTGAGCAAAAAAAAAAAAAAAGAGTTACAGTAATATTTACAGAAATACTCCAAGGTCAAAACACTTTCTTTCCTATAATTATTACTACCATAGCTTAAATATGTGAGGATTCTATTTGTAATACTGGTTGTTTTAGATATTAGAACAACTTTATGTTTCTTTAAGTTTGGGGTGGGGCAGATTTAGACTTGTTAATAGAATATTTGGTATTTTTAAAGAAATATTAAGTCCTTTATATCCACACTGCTGTGTTGTTTGCTTGAAGCTGGCATTAGAGAGCACAAGGACCCAGACATTGTGAAATCAATAACACAGCTCTGGGCTTTCCTGGTGGCACAGTTGTTAAGAATCTGCCTACCAGTACAGGGGACACGGGTTTGACCTGGGAAGATCCCACATGCCTCGGAACAACTAAGCCCGTGTGCCACAGCTACTGAGCCTGCAATCTAGAGCCCGCAAGCCACAACTACTGAGCCCGAGTGCCATAAATACTGAAGCTCATGTGCCTAGAGCCAGTGCTCACAACAAGAGAAGCCACTGCAATGAGAAGCCCATGCACTGCAACAAAGAGTAGCCCCCGCTTGCCTCAACTAAAAGAAAGCCCATGCGCAGTAACAAGGACCCAACGCAGCCAAAAATAAAATAAATAAATGAATGAATGAATAAATTTATTTTAAAAAATTGTATATTAAAAAAAACCCCACAGTTCTCCATTTTAAAAAACTGCTAAAGTGTTCCATGCATTTGCTATAACCTCTGTACTGATGGTTTCATGTAAGCAACTTCAGTTTCTCCCATGACAAGATTGAGTGGATGAAATATCTACTATGGGATAATTTGTTAGATGTTAATGTGGAAGACATGAGACTGATCCGAAGAGAAAAGGAAAGCTTCTGATCCAAAGCCAAAAGGTGAAAGAGTGGTGATGTTTTCTAAATCTCTACTAAAGAGAGAGGGAAAAAAAGATGCATAAATAGATATTTAGACCTTAAGGAAAATAAACCTTGTCTGACAAGACTCCCATAGGAAAGCACAATACTGAGCTGCTGGGTGATCAACCTTAACACACGTGCCAAGATTGAAACCCTCCCTAGACTACAATCCTTTCCATTTATGCATAGAATAAATGTGCTAATGTACTATGTAAGAATATAATATGAGCTTAACGGGTCTAATGATTAATAGGGTCATACCAGAAAAGGCTTCATCAGCAATAGAAAGAGTATGAAAACCATAAGTCTTCATTTTGCCTCTAAAATGTTGAATAAGTGTGCCTTAGTAAGTTATGTAATGTAAGGTTTAAAATATAACTGTTTTATATCATCAAAAATAATTAAAAACAAGAAAAAAATGCACTGTTTTAATAAAAAGAATTAGACTTTGTGCTAGAACTGAGGAGACAGAAGTGAATAAGACCAGATCCTTGAACTCTTTTATAAACACAACATTACACCCTTTGTGACTACTGTGTTCTGTTTGATACCAAAGTATTTTTCTTACATCCTCTACTAGACTGTGAACTCATCTGGTCAGAGACCATACTGTCATTGTTGAGGCTATTGCTGCTCTTACCATTCTACCTTACATGAAATCTTGTATTTAGTAGATACTTTGTAAATATTTATGAATGAATAAATCTATGTGAAAATGAATGAATGGATAGTATTTTAACCTAATAATTCTGTTCAATATATGCTGGAGATTATATTTTAGCTAATAAAAAAGTGGCTATAAGCCTCAAATGTTTGCTATTCAAAGGAGAGAAATATTTATGATTAATTTAAAGTAAATCAATATAAATAAATATTCATTTATTATCAAGCTCATGTGAGAAGCTGTTTAAGATGTTATATAGAATTACTTAATACAAGACATAACCACTACCCACAAGACACTGGGAAAAAAGAGCACAATTACTTGAAAATCTAAATCAATGAATGAGTAATTTCTTACATTCTACATATTGTTATTTGTTTCATTCTGCATATTGTAACTGAGCTATGGGGAAATAATTCAGCTACAGGGCCTAGTACTTGAGGAATCAAACAGGCTAACCTAACTGTAAAAGTGGGGATTCCAGGTTATTGTTCAGGAAAGTGGAGCAGTATGGTGAAATGAGGAGTCATTATTCTGGGACATCTGGTCTCAGTTAGCATTAGCTTTCAAGAACCAGTCAGGAATGGCAATGAATAGAATTAGGAAGAATACTCAAGTTTCAACCAAATGAATTGGGAAAGAAGGGAAAAATTCACTCACTCACTCATTATTTTCATCACTGGATAGGCATATAATGAATATCTATTATATATGTCAAACACTGTGCTATGAGCTGAATTTTCAAACATGGTCCCTGCCTTCACAGAGTTTATAGTCTAGATATTCAAAGAAATAGATAAATTAAAAGGACTATTCAATGGCACAATTGCTAGATAATAGTGATATTGGAAGAAAATTTTGAATTGGCCTCAGCAAGAACCAGTTTATTACTACTGTGACTATACTGCAGTCCATATAAAATTTAGGTTTGGGAGTTTAAGTTGAAAAATTTATAGAAATTTATACAGGTTCTTAAAAATGAAGAGCATTCCCATTCTATATGAAGAGATGTAATTCTTTGATTAAAAGTAATTTGTATAATTAAATAAAAATTTTCTCTTTTTTAATGTATTACCAAATTTTCCAGATTATAAGAAAATGGTACTTATAATTAATGCAACAAGTATTAGACGGGCTTTTATTGCAACAATTAGGATTTGTATTTTTAATGCTCACATGACAAACTGCCTTACAGTAATAATACTCAGGAAAGAGTATTTGAAGACATCATTAATGTACTTTTATTAATAATACCTGGGAATATTATAGTATATAATATAACTATTTTACACATAAAAATCATTTTCAGAGGTATTATAAAAGTGTGCACAAAGTAAAACATTAAAAATTAAATAGCATTAAATTTTTATTTAAATATATCCTTCTAGTTACACAGATGTACAGGTCTCAGAAGAATTTTCCACCCCATCTCAGTTCATTTACACATATTCAGCATACACATGCCAACTATCGCACAAATACACCCCAGAACTTTTTCAGGTGTCTATATGCCACTTTGGAAATTTCTCAGACATTTTTACTGTTTACTCTCTGTTACTACTCATCTCTCAATACTGTTGATTCCATTGCCCATGTTTAACTCCATTCCTTGGCTCCTAGACTTTGTCTAGGTAACATTTACTATTGTCTGTACCAGCTTGAAATGTTGGCAACACTCAAAGAAAAGATCTCTGGATCTACCATTCATTTCCATGAAACTTCATGTAAAATTGTTCCTGCCCTTCTCATCCCCAAGTCTTTCTCCTAATGGTTCTCCACATAAGGGAGAAAGAAGAGAATTAAGCAGAACTCTTTACTTCTTTAAATATTATAAAAATGTTCTCATTTATAATACATACAAAATGCATAATAATTACAGTAAATATTTTTGTAATACATTATTCCCAGTTGTCTTATAGCCATCACTTGTCCTATAGCTATCACTTATGGATTACTAACCTATACTAGCTATGATCTAGCAACAGGTTACAAATAGCAGGGTTTTTAAAATGGCCTTTTAGATCAAACACCGTCCAAAGAGATACTCTCAAAATCTTAACATCTTCTCCTCTGTAACTAAAAAAAAATTTCGAGATAAAATTTTAAAAAGAATTTAAAATTTCAAAGGTAACAGCAAGACTTTAAACGAACATTAGCTGACTCTATAGAAATTAATAAATTGTCCCACTGAAAGAATAAAGAGAATATACTTCAAAAACTCTATTAGCTTTAATTATAATTTGTTACAATGAAATGAACTAATTTTACAAAAGTGTATTTTTTAGACTATTTAAATATATCCATTTAAGAGCCAAAGTTGTATTTCTTTAATAATCTTTGATGAAACTTTTATACAAACATTATAAATGACACTTTTTAAAAAATAATTACCATCATATGAGCCTCAATTATTATGCTAAGAAAATACAAAGATTCATCATTTGGCATTAAGACAGGTACATAAGAATGATTTTCTTGGATTAGATGGCCTCAAATCAGTAAGTTTTTGCTCTTGTGTTTGTAGTTTATAGTTATCTCTCCTCTCTCCCTTACTATCGTCCTGTCATCTCTTACTGTGTTCTTATCATCTTACTTTGACTTCAAGTTTTTATATTAATGTGACATGGATTTTAAGTGGTTTTGGGACAATCTCCCATAATTTTATGGTGTTTCAGACAAGTGAGTCAGCCAGAAAAGAAGCTTCCTGACAAACGAAGTGTCACTGTAATTAATTAATGTTATCAAGCCCCATCTGGTTGATCCTATAAGGGATATAAAAAAAATAAAATAATGAAATATTTTACTTGTAGTATTGATTATATTTAAAAAGCAATTTCATAAATATAAGTAAAATTATATATTATCTATACTTGCAATTTAGTCTAACGTTAACATTGAAATACTGGAACTCTTGGTTTCACACGTTAACATTATTTTAGCATCATTATTTCAACTCAGATGCAGTTCTACTTAATTTGTTTTTGTTATTAAAATAAGTCATAAGCCATTCCTAGTTTCTTTCATTCTGCTGATTAATTTGGGTTTCTCATTATTTCCTATCAGTAAATCTCTTTGGCCTGATTCAGTGCAGTATTATCCTTCACTAAGGAGTCGGATTTCATGTTATTAGAGAACACTGTGGTAGAAAGGGACCTTAGAGATCATTGGCCCAGCCCTTTTATTTTAGAGATTAAAAGGGGATTTTAGAAAGATGATGCTGTTTGAAAAATCTCTTTTGTTCTGATTAAAGTTTATCCTTTTTTGTACACTTAAGTAAGTTTCTTATATCTTCTTTACATAAACAATCTCACTATTATATAAGGCCAGCTAACTGGTATTATACTTCAATCAGGCATTACCACATTCAGGAAAGAAAGAAAATAGCATTTTTTTTTGTTTAAAATTTTACAGACAGTAATCCTTAAATTACATCTACATGTTATAGTTTTATCCTAAAGAATTTCTTAATTATAACCCAATAATTCCTATCACATCTTATCTCTTATTTGTTCCATTTTCTATTTTATGTTATGGTGAGGGGGCAGAAATATCTGGGAAAAGTCATTTTAGTGGTATTTCTGAGAATAAAAGGACATTTTAGTATATATTTTTCTGATAATAAAAGTAACGTAAAATATGGGAAATAAAGCAAAGAATATAATATAAATAATAGTAACTCATTATGTCACCATCCAGGGGTTGAATATCTTGAGGCATTTCTATTTTGTCTTTTTGCTGTGCTTATATTTTTCACATGCATATATACATATATTTGAATTTGCGAGCCTGGACACTTTCTTAAAAGATAATTTACCAGATTTTTTAGTTCTGATGTAACATATCAAGGATAGGCCTGCCGAGTCAGTCTCAATAATTTCTCCTTCTGTGTCTACAATTAAGTCTTAGCTCAACTCAGTAAGAAGGGGTGTATTACTTAGAAGAAGTAAAAGAAAAATTCATCCCATTTTAATCCTGGAAAAATGGTAGAAAGGACGAGAAATGCTTTGCTGAAAAGAGCATTAACAGTAGGAATTTCTCCCCTGACTACCTATTCAACCACTAGTAGGGGGTGATTTTGCAGGGTGTGTCATAAATAACCTAGAGCAAAATGTGATTGAGGGGGGAGAAGCTTTGAAGTTAGCTTTCTAAATTTTTAAATTTTACTTCCTTTATAGGTTGGAAGTAAAGTGAGAGCCAGAACCACTTCCCCTCCGTGCCCCTTGGCATCTGTTATGGTGTGGTGAGGTGATATCTGTCACCATGGGCTGATAGCAATAGTTGACAGCTGGAGAGTACTGAGGAGAAGGGAGTCAGCAACAGGAAGATGGCTGAGAAGTCTTCAGTACCCAAACAAAAAGATTAGAATGCAAATTCACCTGTAGGATGTGGCTCTAGAAAGAAGAAAAGTCATTGCCCTTTATGTACCCAAAAGCAAACATGAAGTTCCTTTATCCTCAAGTTTGCAAAGACACAAAAACCTCACCCCTCTTGTTTATATGAAATGATGATGATTTTAGGGGTGGGGAGATAATTTGAGAATTGAAAAGTTTTATCCCCAGATAAACAAATACTTCATGACACTTTAATTGGATTGTTTCTTGACCGTCATTTGGAGAGTCACTCCCCTTCCCTCTGTCACATACACAGTGTTCAAAGCTTGGGATTCAGGAGAAATATTCACAAATTGAATATAGAAAAAAACAAAGCAGTTACTTTTTCTCTGTTTATGTACACTATAGAATGGGTTAAAATTCATAGATTTCCTTTATATACATTTGCTTTCCTTAAATTTCTAGGTATAATGTGTGCTTTAGGCTGCCACTTCTTAAATTTGTTGGAGCATTGCACTATTAGAGATAGGATCAAGAATTTAATTCCAATGTCAACTAGTTTAACATTTGGCTATCTAGACTTGAACTGTTCCTAAGAGCCATAGGCAAAAGCATGTCACTGTACAAAATGTAATAGAAAAACAGTGTGATAACAGCAGACAGGGTAATTATATGGACCTTTTATATGAAAGTTAGTGAAGCCACAAAGTCATTGTCATTGTTTAAATTTTCTTTACTTATTTCTTGTTAAAACCTAAATCTCTATGTACAGAATAACTATAATACAGAAGATATGCCCAAAGCAAAGGACCTGAATCGCTGAAAGTATACTATATTTTTCTATGTTACATTTTCTCTTTTTTAAAAGATTGTCCTGACTTACATATTCAGGATTCCTGATTTTGAGCCCATTAGAAGATGGGCGCAGGATTCCTGATCCCCTCTTCTAATCACTTTGTTAACTGCAATCAGTTGTTGCTGGTTCATACACTAGAACACACTTCTCTCTTTAAAAAGAGATTCAGACAAGTTACAATCATTAAAGCACAACTAACTGAGACTTTATACTTTGAAGTCTTGAAAGAACATTAAAAAGGTAAATTTTTAAAGAAAGTATGGAGAATTATCTTAAATATTTAAGAATGCAAAGAACAATTATTTCAACACTTTGCTTATTTGAGTTGTTCTATGACTAAGCAGATCTACTTATTAGAAATATTATTATTTTTTAGAATTCTTATAGACATAGAGTTTTCTATAACTCTAGATCCAAATTTAGCAAATGGAAAGCCATGGGATAAAGTGGTGCTATTCCTGACACAGAAAGAGTAGACAATTTAAAATGGCACCCGGAATTCTGATTTTAGAAATTATGTCATTGGATTTAGTTCAAGGTATCTACAAACTTGAATGCTAATGACAATCAGGTAAAATATTCTTATAAAATTTTACCATTTACAAAATGCTTTCACAATTCTAAAAAAAGGCAACATAAATATCCTGAATCTCACTTATTAATAATAAATAGCATTTATTGCATATTTAGTTGATCCTATTTTAGTCTCCTATGTAGAAATAGAAGGCTTAGCATGATTAATTAACTTGCCCTAAGTTAGTTGTACCCTGTAAATGTTAAAGTCAAGAATCAAACTGAAAGCTTAAAGAGGGAGATAACTACTACTGCATTAGAAGTTAAAACAGAAAAATTTTAAATATGTTTATTAATTCATTTAAAAATAACAAAAAATAGGGCTTCCTTGCTGTCGCAGTGGTTGAGAGTCCGTCTGCCGATGCAGGGGACACGGGTTTGTGCCCCAGTCCAGGAGGATCCCACATGCTGCGGAGCAGCTGGGCCCGTGAGCCATGGCCACTGAGCCTGTGCGTCCAGAGCCTGTGCTCCGCAATGGGAGAGGCCACAGCAGTGAGAGGCCCGCATACGGAAAAGAAAAACAAAAATAAACTCCATACATATTAATATAAAAACATTTATAGGAACAAAACAAAATTATGCATTCTGTAACAAAAATATTGATAAGCATGATATTATTTTACATTTTTGCAAATCTCTTTATTAGTTTAATAGAAGGCAACTGAGCATATCTTTAGCATTCAGTCAGGTAGCCTCTGGAAAGCCCCACTGGATACTCAAGTGAGAATGAAAGTAAAAAAGAAATAACACCTTAAATTTTTAAAAAATTAGTTTTGATCTTGAAGTATCCCTGAAAGAATCTCAAGATGCCTAGGTTTTTATTAAAAGATCTCTATAGCTCTGGATTAGAAGATCTCTATAGTTCTTTTCAAGTCTATAATCCTAAATCTTAATTGATGAGTTACATCTCTGAAACCAGGCTTTTGCTTTGTGGGTATGAACAGATACTCTTTTTTTAAGGTATCTTGAATCAGCATTGAAGAAGAGAGCCTGAAAAGAAGACAAGGAGAATTCAGAAAACTACAGTAATAAGAAATACTCAGTAGCAATAACAGGAGCGCAGAGTACAACAGATCCAAAGCCAATCTAAATAGATTCAGGCCCGTGGTTGAAGCTGAACTAAATACAGATGGCATAAATGCATGATTGGATATTGACTAGCTCAAAGTCACCAACAAGAGGCAGACAGTTGATTAAATATTTACCAATGTTAAGTCGAGTCCTGTGACATTCATCTAAATGAGGACCACAGATATTGGCCACTGCCTTGCTGTTAGAACATTCTACCCAGTTTTCTCAGAGGATATGATAAAATAATTGGAAATGAAGGGAAAGAAATGACTCTAAAAATGATACACCTGCCAAACATCTTTCACCCAGAATGACATAATAAGTTTTAGTACAAAAGTCCTTGAAGAGGGAACTGAAGTTCCATATCCTCTAATAACTACCTGAGAGATAGAGGTAAGTAGCTTAATCTCTCTGTGCCTCAGTAATTCTAAATGAAGGAGATAAACAGAATGATATCTAACATTTTCTAAAGCCCAATACATAATGTAACAAACAGTAGAGAGAGCAGAAGACATTATGAGACATCTGATTAGCATTACTGAAGTTAAGTAACAAAATATATTTGATACCCTAATTTTGTTGGGAAAGGCTCTGATTATTTTATCACTACTATTGGTATAGCTTCAAAATCTTTTCAAAATATATATTGAAGAACGTTTAAAAAACAGTTTGGTTTCCTTTTAGGAATTGAGAGTGAGAGGGAAGTAACCAGTTTAGAAATATACCAGAGAGAATTAGAAAAGTATAAAATGGGACATATGTTCTAGGTAAGAGAAAGAATGTAAAAATGTTTCAAGAGGTCAAAATCAATCCCTGTAGTCACACAGCAAGCATAATAACCAAAGAAAGAGAAAGTAGATTCTATGAGGACTTGAGAAGTTCAGTAAAATGGAGATCACACAAGAACTTGCATTTCCCGTGGCCTAGGGCAGGGATCCCCAACCCCCAGGCAATGGACTGGTACTGGTCTGCAGCCTCTTAGGAACCTGGCCACAGGAGGTGAGCGAGGGGCAAGCGAGCGAAGCTTCATCTGCCCTCCCCATTGCTGCAATTACCGCCAAGACCATTCCCCACTGCCAGCCAAGGTCCGTGGAAAAATTGTCTTCCATGAAACTGGCCCCTGGTGCCAAAAAGTTGGGGACAGCTGGCCTAAAAAAAGGAAAAGCGAAGAGAACATGGGAGATGTTTCCAAGAAGGAAATGAGATGAACTGAAGCAGAAGCAATAATGTACATCATAAATTAACCATAAAAATTCTTTAGACTAAAGAGAACTGAGAATGCAGATCCAAATCATTACTACATTCTAAAGAAAAAATAAATAAATAAAAGGAGACTTGTACCATATATAGCCTAGCAAATTTTTAACTTATAAAGAAATAAATCTGAGAGTCATCCATATAGAAAAAGGAGTAAATAACAAGTTAGTTTCAGATCTCTCCTCTGTAGAAAACAATGGAGTAATGTGGTAAGATTTTAAAATAAAATATTAAGAATTAGAAATATTATGCCTTTCAAGTTATTTCCCATTCATGCAGAAAACTAAAAGACATCCCCAGATATGTATGGGCTCAGAAATAATGGGACTAATAAATCTTCTTAAAAATAAAAATTGATTGACTCTAACTCCAAAAAAAAGAAAAAATCAGCAAGTAGATAATTTACAATTTAAAAATGAAAAATAATCATGATATTAATAGATTAACAGAACTGCTTATTCTGTTTGGATTCTAAAGACAAAAATAAATTCTGCAGCCTAAAATGTGAGGCTTAATCCTATGATACTACCTCCAGCTGTTTCTTTTTTCTCCTTCCCCTGTACCAGGGAATATCTCTTGAGTATACTTCCTTCATCAAGAGTGAGGTTGAGATCTTTTTCCTGAGTTGATAGAAGTTTAAAAATGAAATACAGCTTTTTCCTCCAGGCACTTGCTAACAATATTGAAACTATACAGTTGAGCTACTAGGCTCAGTGCATTATTAAACCAAAGGTTTTTTTTTTTTTTTTTTTTTTTTGTCTCTCTCAAAGTTATTGGTTTGCTTAGAAAAAAAAAAAGCCAGCTTAATAGCCAACACACTTAATTAATGATTTTCTTGATAATTAAAACTCACATTGAATTACTTGATCCACTGTGTTACTTCTATTTTAATTGAGAAATAATAAAAAATCATTTAGAATATGACATGAATATTATCTGTCATAGAGCCTCCTTTTCATATTCTCTTGAATCTCAGGCCAGTGGTGTTCGTGCAGTAACTAATATTCAGTATATAAATACATATGCATATATAAGAATAGTATAATATAAAAAGTATACCAAAAATATTGAGTTGCTATTTATGACTTGTAGAATTTTAGACAACTTTAGTATTTTTAATGTACACATTTTTCAAAGTAAATATTTTTTCATACACAAAAAAGATAAAAAGGTCAATATTTTAAAATTTTATAAATAATCACAACTAAATTAAAAAATGCAGCTAAAAACATTGGCAGTAGTTTTCTCTCAAGATGTTAGCACTGTGGATATTTTTATTTGTAAAATTTTATACCTTCCTATGTTTGTCAAATTTTCCACAATGAGTGTTCATTTTTATAATACAAGAAATGCACTAGTGAATATAGTATATTTTGTCATGGTACTCTTCTTTTTCATCCTGACTAGGCCGAATTGGGTTTTGGATCATGCCCTTAGAGCCCTTCACAGATACTGGCTTGGGTCAGTTGTGCACATCATTCTCCTCAACTGACCTGCAATCTCCTAAAAGAGCAAATCTGTCCTGGCCCTGACATCAACAGGCCCTGAGACATGACTAGAAATGCAGGCCCACCTATTATATGCCTCAATATTTAAAACTATAAATTAAACAAACTGTAAATTAATATATGTTCTAGCCTCTTACCTTAACAAATATACCCTTCTAATGACAAAATCAAAAAACCGTGTCAAGCTATCATTTTCAAAAGTTAGTAAGTATCAAAGATGAATAAATATAAATATCACTACACATGCCTGATACTGTGTGGATAAGCTTCAGACATTAGATGCATAAATACGTATGCACACACAAATTACATATATGGATATTTCATAAATTATTACACACTTATTTCATAAAACATACTTTTCTTGCCTTCACTTCAGCAAAGTCACTAATCATGGTGATAATCAAGATTTTCACATAATGATCTAAATAAATTAATAAAATGTAATTATTCCAAAGGAGGTGAAAGTTCAATACATTTTAATCAAATATGTAATTAAAATTAAATGCAAAAATTAAAAATATATATTTTCACATACA